>NC_050573.1:485939475-486305923 GCF_011100635.1 Trichosurus vulpecula
CATCTCTGAAATAGTATAGGACTTGGGATGGTTGCCATTTAGCATCTTGGTCCCTCACTACCCAGTTTCAGGTCAACAATCTAGACCAAACTGAGTAGAAGACCTATACCTAGCAGTGGTACAGAGTAGTTTTGGTATACTGAATGAAAAACAAAATCTGAAATAAATCATATTTTTGTGGCTCAGATCTAAGGAACAGAGCACAGACTCAGTTCTAGTAGGCTGAACCTGGCATTGAATAACCTGAGCAGTACTACCAAATCAAATGGGGGGGCTGAAATTCAACCCCTCTTAACCTGAAGAACCTTCAAGCAGACTAATAGTGATAGAGTCCATCAGCAATCTACTGAAGTTCTAGCAGGAGAAAAAGTAACAGATCCAAACTTGGGTTAGGAACTTGCAGATCTAAGATCAGGAGAGCAGTGGGCAGACTTTGCCTAGGACCACATCACTTTGGAAACACTGAAAGCTTGCAGAACCCTTGTGGGAACCATGAACACAGGAGAACCCAAGAACTTAGAAACTCAGGCTATTCATTCTCTCCAGAAGTACACAGATCCCAGGCCCCAATGAAAGCCCAAAATGAAAAAAAAAGTAGAATAGAAGAATATGCAAAAAAAAAAATCCCACCACAAAGAATTATTATTGTGCTGGAAGTTCAAGATATAAACTTAGAAGAGAATGAACATCTACAAGCAAAGTTTCAAAGAAAAAATGCAGCTTGGACAAAAGTCTAAACAGAATTTCTAAAATAGTTGAAGCAAGAGTAAAAAGAATAAAGCTAAAAATTATTTCAAATACTAACTGATAAAGTTAGAAGAAAAAGAATAAGAAAAGCCATGGAAGCTTTGGGGGAAAAAATTAGAAAGGGGATTATCAGCTTGGAACAAGAGTAATAAAACTAGCACCAACAAAATAACTCCCTGATAATTAAAATCAACCAAATAAAATGTAATTACTCTGTGAGACATCAAGAAATACTAAAACAAATTCAAAAGTGAAAAAATAGAAGAAAACCTAAAATATCACATGGGAAAAAGGCAGATCTGGAAAACAGATCAAGTGGAAAAACTATGAATCATTGAACTTCCTGAAGAGCATGACCAAAAACAAACAAACCAGCCAACAAACAAACAAAAAAATAGAAAGCATATTTCAAGAAATCTTAAAAGAAACCTGGCCAAATCTCTTATAACAAGAAGGCAAAGTAGAAATTGAAGTAATCTGTCAGCCACCTCCTGAAACAAACTTCAAAATGAAAAATAAAGTCCAGAGATCCAACTTCGAAGTAAGAAAAAACATTGCAACCATAATGAATAAAAGGATTCATGTATTGAGTAGCTACAATCAAGATCATGCAAGATTTAACATCACTACTATTATGAACTGGAGAGCTTGGAATATGATATCACAGAAGTCAAACAGTCTCGGCTTACAACCAAGGAGAACTTACTGAGCAAAACTGAGTATCATACTATGGGATAAAAAAGATATTTAATGAATCAGAAGACTTCTAAAATTCCTGATAAAAAGAATAGAGATGAGTAGAAAAGTTGGCATAGGAGCAAAGAGGTGCAAAACAGAAAAAAGTGAACATGAAAAAACAATCAAACAATTATAAATAACTAAACAAACTATTCCTATTTTCTTTGGAGAGATGATGGATGATCCTTTCAGAACTCTATTATCATCAGAAGTCATAGAGGGAGTCTAATTAAATGGAGGGCTTTGGAGTGATTCTGTTTTGTTCATTAAAAAAAAAAAAGAATAGAAAGGGAAGGGAAGAGGGATACCCTTGGGGGAGGGAAGAGAAATTGCAGTGCATAAGGTAAAATATATAAAAGGTGAAATCTATACCCTAAAATTGCTACCATGTTCCACATGATAATCCGTCAAGCAAACTTTATGTGGTCCCTCGTTGGAAAGCAGGCTTCTAAGAACAGCTTTTTCCCCCACTAATTGAAAGAGGGTGCGCAAGGAAGCTGGAGGAGCTTCTGCCTTTCATCATCCTTTAGTAACTCTTTTTATCTTGTAAAAAGACATTTCCCATTAGCACGCTTATATCATATAATATCAAGAATCCCGTTCTTTTGAAGTTCCCTTCTCTTTGCATGGTATAAACTGCCAATATACTTTTAAAAGTATAGTTCCTAGAAATGGACACAGTTCTCTGACCAAGACAGAATAAATGGGATTATTATCTCATTTAATCTAGATAGCATATTCTTATTGCTAGAACCTGAGTTAGCATTATTTTTATGATTGATACATGATAATTCTAATTTATGGTGAAATTACAATCCAGTAAAATCCCTATATTTCCTCGTTATTTGTTTTCTTACAATATCTACTGAATCTTATATTAAGTTCAATTTTTTTAGCCAAAAAGTTAATTTTATACCTATCAAATTCTGTCTTATTCACTAGTTTTTAATTGCAGCCTATAAATAAACTATTTGGATCCCTATTTTGTTAGGCAATATATTTGCTATCCCTCCCACCTTAATCTGATGAAAAAATATGAATATGTAATCTGTTCCATTATCTAAGAAATTAATTTTGAACAGAACAGGTTCAATGACAGCACTTTTTGGCCCTCCATAATAAATTAACACAAGATTCTATACATACCAGATATTTTTGCTTAATTTTTGTAGTTTTGTTATTAATACAAAGGAATATTGTTTGAAAAGAAGATTAGTAGGCACATTTCCATGAACTGTGTGTATTTGTGTGTGTGTGTGTGTGTGTGTGTGTGTGTGTGTGTGTATTCTCTTTTGGTCCATTCAATCAACCAGTTCCAAACCCACCTATTACTGTTGTTTTACCTGTTAGCTTCATATTGCCTTAAATGACATTGTCAGATTCTTCATTAAATGCTCTATTGAAATTCAGGCATTTTATGCTGATAGAATTTTGCTGATAGACATATAGCAACCATTAGTAAAAAAAAAAAGTAGCAAAATTTAGTCTTGAATGATTTGTTTTTGACAAATTCATGCTCCCTTGAAGGCAGTAATTTTTTCCTTCCTCAATATTTATAGTTTTTTCAGTTAATCTGATTTAGAATTTTATCAGGAATCAATGTTAAGCTTATCAGCCTGTAACTAATTATATAAAAACTTCCTTTAAAAAAGGATAACATTTGTCCATCTCTAGTCGCTAGGCTTCCTTCTTATTTGTTACAATTCCTCAAAGAATATTGATAGTGTCTCCCCGGTCAAATTTACAAGTCTTTGTTTTTGTCTTTTTTTTTCTCTCAATACCTTAGAGTGTCATTTAATTTGGACTCAACGAGGTCTCTTCCCAGCTCCTCAAATATGAAGATCATTTCCCTTTGCTTAAAAAAAAAGCAAAAAAGCAACCTGGTACTTCTCCTACTTTATAAAACATGAAATTATAATCAAAGCCAGTCCAGAATTAGTCTGCATCTCAAATATTTTTATATAAGTTGCATGGATATCTCCTGTGCTTATATTGCATTTTCTTTTGTTAGAAATGACTCCCTCACTCTTTTGAAATTAAACTCTATTGTAAAACACAATAATAACAACAAATCCAGCAATAAATGTGTCTTATGATGACATAGGACATATGGCATCCAACAGTATACAAAACATGTTGCTCTGGTAATCCCATGTTTCTCCCACATAAGAAATGCTTGCTTGATCATCTGTTCCTTGAGACCACCAGGTCTTTCAGTTACTGAGGGTTTGGTTTCTTTCAAATTATCTTTAGGTTATCGTAGTCATTGTGGGCAGCATAGCATAACAGTTTGGGGAAAGCCTCAGGGTTAGGAAGTGTTTAGTTGACATCTTTCCTGTAAGGAGGAGCAAGTCACTTAACCTCTCAATGCCCGAAGAAATTCCAAGACTCCAAGGTACAGAGAAGTACTAATCCATATCAGCAAAAGTAGAATTTCCTATATCAGAAGTGATCCTAGGATATTAGGACCAAAAGATAAAAAATTCAGACCTGGAAGGCACCTTAAAGATCATGGAGTCAAACAATTTCATTTTAAGATAATGAAAACTATGTGCAGAGAGATTATATGACTTCTGTGTGGTCACATAGTGAGTGTTTGTGATCAGATTAAAATCCAGATCTTCCTGCCACCTAGTAAATTGATCCTCATATTTAGCCTAGAGCTACAAAATGCAGCCTGCTGGGTTAAGTTCAACTTCTGTCTTGTGGAAGAGAGGGTCACTGCATCACTGACCCATCTAGCATTGGCATGAAGTTGCTGCCAAAGCAGTGCTTAAAAACACTCTACTGGTTTTCTTTCTCATGCAAGCTAAAAATTTCTTTATTTGGACTATTAATATTCCCAGTAATTTTTTATTTTATTTTATAGATCATACTTGTGAAAAAATTTAATCCATTGTGTTTGAATTAACACAAATTCCCAATATAATACATGTGAATTAATTAGGCTTTTCTGCAGTTAGAATTCATTTATCTAATAGGAAAGTGATTCCCTAATAAAACTTTTTTTTTGCTTAAGTCTCTATATCATTTGGTTCACAAATACTATAAATCTGCTTATGAGAGAAAAAAAATGTCATAGATAAGAATACAATTTGATATTTCTTCATATTCACCCATGAAGTACAGATAGTTCACAATTTAAATTACATTTTAATTTCAATGTATAGCTGCAAATATTTCTAGATAACTACCTATAAAGACAAAGCACAATCATCTTCTAATTACTTCTCAATCATTTTCCCCAGCAAAATGCTAATCTTTTGTTAACTTCACTATTTCATATTGATATACATAAAACAGTCAACAGTGGGTCCTGAGAATACATTGACAGTTCAGGTAGCAGTAACTAGGGTTCTGAGGACCAATTTGAAGGGCAGATGGGAATGTCTAGTGTTTCTGAATCCTATAGGATGAATTGTACTTGATAATGTAGTATGAGGAGTCATGTATGCTCCATAGAGTAGAGGGCCAAGAATATCCCAACTTAATGAACTATACAACAAAACTAAACAATAAATTAAAAAAAATTACAAAACCAATGAATAAGAGCTTTGGCTTTTAGTGGCCAAAAGATTGAAAAGATAGGCTGTTTGCACAATACTGGATCATTGAGTTTAGGGGACAATACTAAGAAGAGATAAATTTAGAAGCCCAAACCCTATTATTTTTATTATGCAGAACGTAACTAAGATTGGAATTATTTATAAAGGGGTTAACAAGCAATTATTATTACACAATTTCAATTATACAATTGACATTATGTAATGATTTAGGCCAGACTGTTACTTATGTTTTAGAATTGCAATGTAGTAAAATACTCATAGTCTAGCTAATACTTAACAGAGATTTACTTAACCAGAGAAATAAAAGGATATTCAACTGTGAGATAGCATTAATTCAGTTAGTCTATCTTCTTGATCTCTGTCTTCAACATGCTGGGCTACTAGTCACCAGATAGAAGGAGAAGCTGCTTCTTACACTGACCTTTTTTTTTACTCAGGCTATCAGGAATCTAGTCAATAGTCTGAGTCTTAGATGTCAGAGCAGAGGCAGGAACTTACCCAAACTCTCCCAATTAGCTTTAAACAACTTTATAATAATGGCTAAAATGTATTCTGGACCAGTAGAACCAACAAAAAGTTGGAGTGAAACAATTTTCCAGCCTAAGATAATTTAGGAGGTTGGCAGGAATAGTCTGTCACAACAGGGTATTTGTCAGGCCCAGAGAGCAGTTCCATGGCATAAAGAAATACTAGTGCTTGTGGCTAAAGGAGAGCAAGGACCCAAGCAACAGTTCTGGAGCCAAAAGGAGCAGTAGCACTTGTGAGCACAGGGATGCAGGGGCCCTGTTCACAGCTGCAATGGCAGAGAAGAATGCTTGTGGTTACGGACAAGGGAGGAAGGACCCTGATCTCAGGTCCAAGGCAGAAAGGAACACTAGCACTTGCAATCGCAGCAGAACAGGGGATCTGTTCAAAGTTCCATGGCCAAGAGAAACACTAGGGCTTGTGTCTACAGAGGGGAAAATGTCACTTCCTGAGTAAAGATCAGAGTGTAGGCAAGGAGAGCAGGGGCCACACTGTTCCTTATATCATACTACCTTAAAAGCATTGAAAACAACCAGTTCCAGAATTAGCCCTGAACAGAGTGACTCATGAAACCTGAAGCCTGGGAGAATGCCCCCTGGAAGTAAATCCCAACCTTAACTTAAAGTTAAAACTCAAGAAATAGGCTGCACAATGGGCAAACAACAAAAAAGTACATGAACATAAAAAAAGTACCTGACAGAGTCAAAAACTCAGAAATCAACGTTGCCAAAACAGCTGTAGGAAAAGCCTCAAAGGAAAAGAAAACTGAATTGGACACAAGCCCAACAAGAATTCTTATAAAACCTCAAAAAGATTTTGAAAAGCAAATGAGAGAGATAGAGGAAAAAATGGAAATAAAAGAAATGAGAGTGGTACAAAGAAAAGTATGAAAAGAAGGCAATAATTTTGTAAAAGAAGCAAAAAATAGAAAAAAATGAAAACCTTAAAAAAGCTGATTTGGTCAAATGGTAAAAGAGGCACAAAAGTCCCCCAAAGGAAAAAAAAAAAAAAACCACTTTTCAAAAGAGAATTGACCAAGTGGAAAAAGAAGTACAAAAGTTCACTGAAGGAAATAATTCCATAAAAATTGGAATTAAGCAATTGGAAGCTAATGCTTCCATGAAATATCAACATAAAATAAAAAATGGAAGAAAATGTGAAATATCTCATTTAAAAAAAACTGACCAAGAAAGCAAATCATAGAGAGATAATTTAATTACTGCGCTACCTGAAAGCCTAGACATCTTTTTTTCAGGAAATTGTCAAGGAAAACTACCTTGATAACTTAGAAGCAGAAGGTAAAATAGAAATAGAAAGAATCTATCCCTCACTCTCTTAAAGAGATCCCTCAAACTCCCAGGAACATTACTGCCAAATTCCAGGTCTCTTTGGTCAAGGAGAAAATATTGCAAGCAGCTAAAAAGAAACAATTCAGATATTTATGGATCACAAATTCTAAGGAAAACAACACCGCAGAAATTAAGCATAGGCCAAAATCTTACAGAGTATACCAAGATGAAGGCAAAATGGGTACAAGAGGTAAACATAAAGGGTGAAATCATAAGCAAATTAGGAGACCAAGGAAGTTTGCCTGGCCAAACAAGAGATACAGAACATTATGAAATGCAAAATGAATGATTTTGATTGCATTAAAGTAAAAGATTTTTGCACAAATAAAGCCAATCCACCCACAGTTACAAGGGAAGTAGAAGTCTGGGGAAAAAAATTTACAAGTAGGGTTTCTGATAAAGGCCTCATGTCTAAAGTATAGAAAGAAATTAAAGGAATTAAATTGGCATTGGGAAATAAAAGTTTCACTTTTTTGCAGATGATATGATAGTATATTTTGAGAATCCTAGAGAATTAACTCAAAAACTAGTTGCAATAATTAATAACTTTACTGAAGTTACAGTATATAAAATAAACCCACATAAATCATTAGTGTTTCTATATTACCAACAAAGTCCAACAGGAAGAGATAAAAAGATAAATTCAATTTAAAATAAGTATAGATAGTATAAAATACTTGGAAGTTTACCTGAGAGAAAAAAAATACACCAGGGACTATATGAATATAATTACAAAACATTTTTTTCATACGAATAAAATAAGATCTAAACAATTAGAGAACTATTACTTTCTCATGAATAGTCAGTGCTAATATAATAAAAAATGACAATACTACCTAAGTTAATTTACTTATTGAATTCCATATTAAACTTTCAAATAATTATTTTATAGAGTTAGAAAAAATGGTAACAAAATTCATCTGGAAGAACAAATCTATCAAGAGAATTAATGAAAAGGAAAAAAAAAATGTGAAGCAAAGTGGCCTAGTGGCCCAGATCTCAAACTTAAAAATCATAAAAACAGTCTGCCTAAGAAATACATTGGTGTTTCAGTGGAATAGATTAGGTACACAGTACCTAATTTAACATAGCATAAATGACCATATTAATCTAATCTGTTTGATAAATGTGAAGATCCAAGCTTTTGGGACAAGAACTCACTATTTGACAAAAATTTGGGGGAAAATTGGAAGGCAATTTCGCAGAAAATAAGTATAGACCAACATCTCATACCATACACTGAGGTAAGGTCAAAACAAGTACAGAATTTAGACATAGAGGGTGATATCTCGAGAAATAATATTTTAAAATTGGAAACTCTTGTGACTGGTATGTAAGCATAGTAACTGTTAGACAATAACTGAAGGTACACTTTATATGAAGATTCAAGAGTATGTTGTGAATCAGATATGTTCATGTGACCAGCAAAAAGTGTTTCATTTACTCTAATGGAATGTCCGAAGTGGGAAATAAATGCCTCTCTTCCATGCAGTAACCATGGCTGTGTGAAAGAAAATGGGACAACAGATTTTAGATGTGGCTCCTAGACTGCAAACATTATTTTAACTTATTTCAGGTTTCAAGTGGAGGATGATATGGATTAGTGTAAGGGAATCAGTTTGATAGGCACTTTTCCAATTCAACAACTATTCTATAAGAAATTTACAGAGGTCCCTAGGGAATACAGTATTTAAGTGACTTGATACCATCAGTATTTCTGAATATGTCATTAGTATATCCGAGACAAGACTTAAATCCAGGTATAAATGAAAGGCAAATTTTCTCTCCTATACCTACAAATAAATCTCTTTGTATGTAATCTCAGTCTTTAAACAATGATTTGACATACTAACAGAGGAAGTGAATAATTTCCATATTCATAAACTTAATATAATATTTAATATTAATGAAACTAGAAGACATTAAAGATTTGCAACTAAGTGGACAGGCAGTTCATGAGTTCCAAGAGGTAGAATATGGTGTTAGAGAAATTGTTTTAGCCCTTCATCTGAAAGCAACAAGAAATTTTGCATGTAAAGCTTGTTCACTTCACTATTCCAGGATTTATGATCAGTAGCATATCACAAAGAAGATAATCTCAGTTTATTTTCTAAGAACCATGTCAGATAATGTTGCAAAATTGAAGAATTTAATAAAATTCTTAAAGCTGTATGTATATGTGTATATGTATCCATGTGTATACACACATGTCTACACATATAACATAAATGTATATTGCACAGATATATACATGCATGTTATATGTGTGTACATATCTACAAATAAAGATGGCGAAAATTATATGTGAAAATATGAGTTGAACTTTAAAAAAATAGAAGTCAAAAGCTTATAGATAGCTCAGAAATCTCATGCTTAGTATTTATGGATTTTTTGAGGGAGTTAGAAATTATTAGATGTAATGAATAATGAACATCATCATAACAGAGAAACAATTGTTGTGACTAACAGGAAACAAGTGTATACCAATGTGGCAGTCATTTCAAAATCAGCTGTCTGGATACATTGAGGTCCTTTATTCATTAGAACAATGGCTGAAAGCTAAATAAAAAAATAAATGAAAGCATAATAATGAGAAGATTCCAACCTTATTTGTTTAGATAAGCAGCCAATTTTGAAAAATGGAAAATGAACAATTTGCAGATATTGACCTTTAGTAGCAATGTTTCCTAAAAGATTTGAAATAGTACAATAGTTGCTACAGTGAAGAGATTGAAAGGACCCAGAAACTGCCTAAGAAGAGAATGTTTAATTCCTTTGCCAAAGGAAGAGTCACAGAAGCTAAAGAAAATACTGGATCAGAATACAAATTAATTCACAGAACTTTACAAAGTAACATAGTTAAGTTAAAGAGAAGAAAACATGAAAATAATTTTTAGGAGATGTAGTTATACCAAATTTTCCAGAGAGCATTTTTTTAGATGACAACCAAAGACCCGAAAACTTGAAATGGAATGCATCTCCAGATTATAAAGCCTTAGATTTAAGACTGATAGGAGACTGTATAGGAAATCTAGGCCAACTGCTTTATTTTATAGGTGAGGAACCACATATAAATTTGTGGAGTAATTTGCTTGAGGTAAAATAGATTATGGATATAAGAATTTGGATTCAAATCCAGATCCTTATTCTAAATGTAATACTTCCCACTATACATAGTTGCCTCACACTTATTCATAGTGATCTCTTTCCATTCACAACTATAGTAGGAACATAACCATTTGCTTTTTTCCCCGTGAGAAACTAAAAAGTTACTAAACAGTTCACACTCTATGGCCATGTGGTATCATTTCTTGTATATACCACAAAGAGGTCAAATACAGATGGAAGACATATACATACATGCATACATGCATACATATATGTGTATGTATGTATCTGTCTATATCTATATCTATAACTATATAATAGCAGCACAATTTAGGAAAAACTGGAAACAGTGTTGGTGAACATTGATTGAAAAATACCTAAACCCATTTTAGAATTTGAAGGTAATGGAGGCCACTTGGTAAAGTGGATAAAAACCAGGAGCCAGGGATACCTGGAAGGAGATTTTGATTCTGACACAACCCATTTCTAGGACTTTGCCTACGTCAAGTAATTTCTCATTGTTCTAGGAACCTCTCTAAGATGAAAAATTGCAGAGAAAGCACACTACTGGATTAGTAGAGGGAATTTTCTCATTCTGCAATTTCCCATAAAAATGAAATTATTGGTCCACTCTCTATCTCTATCCATATTCTTATTGTCCCAGTGCAGTGGTAATCAGGGTGGTGCTTTTTGCTTTTCTCTGAAGTGCCTTTAAAGATTCTGGCCTTTATTTGAATGGGGCAGGTAAAGTGGGATCTTGTCTTTGAATGTTTCTCAGCACTAAGACAATTGTGAGTTATTGATTGGAAACCCTATATATGGTGGTACTAGGGATTAATGAACTTTCCCACACCCTAAATAGGAGCCTTGAGCCCCTAGGGCCCTGAGACAAGTACATAAGATCCAAGGTTGGCATTTGACTTTTGGGGGTACACTCCTTGAAAGAATATGGGTGATGAGACTCTTGGCAAGCCATTGAACACTACCTCTCCCCCTACCCCACTTTATAACCCAGATAGATGTTGGTGTTTCTCTGGTAACTACAAATTATGACTTCAATCAGACAAGTTCTGTCTGTTGATGTTTGTAATTTCTATTTGTATTGTCCTTGAAGTTCAGGCAGTTGATCTTTTCCCTCTGAAATAATCAGCCATATGTATAATCAGCAATCTCAGTTTAATCAACTATCTATCTATCTATATCTATCTCTATATATAGATAGATAGATAGATAGTTGATTAAACTGAGATTGCTAACCCCTTAAATTTGCTTTCCTTAGAAAAGAAGATCAAAGAACCTGTGTTAGCAGCCCTTCTGTGTGCCAGTTGTTGTTGGTCTTACATAGTCACAGCAATTGCTCGCCATATTGTTGGTACAAAATTGCGTAGTCATACAGGATCTGCAGATTAAAAGGGAAATATGGGGGTTTTGGATACTGAGATGGTGGTTGAATATTTCCCAGTTATTGGGTTGCTTTTTGTACTTGTAGTGGCTATACTTCTGTGGAGCCCCAGAGGCCTGAAAGAGAACAGGCAAGTAGCAGTGATGGGCATGGTTTCCTAGGACCTCAGAGCAGGGGCCCTGGGAAATAACCTCTCCTGCCTCCTCTCTACCTAACTAGCACTCTGGAGGTGGTAGGCCAGGGCAGAGGCTGTGGGAAGAGAACAAGCAGAGGCTTGGAGAAGGTGGGGATGACCAGAGCCAGGGACTGAGTGATTAGCCCATCTCCAGACTGTGTTGGATTGGTGAATGTCTTCAGATTGTATTGTATGTGGAGTTTTGAAACAGGAGTGAAGAATGGCCTTCCTGAAGACTCTAAGAGAGAGGTAGGTGAAGTAAGACTACATGCAGACTACAGTGGCTGCCTATATACTGACCCAGGTGGAGCAGAAGACTGTCTGTGTGAAAACTTTGGAAAGCAATAAGCAGAAACCAGGAGCAGCTAGCTGTAGCTAGATTGCCAGGAACCCAGGAGCTTGGAGTTCAGCCTTAGGGCAAGATGGAAAATTTGTAGCAAGGCATTGAGTGTACTTTTTTGCTGTCTTCTCCTGGGATGGTTTGGGATCCAGGGGGAAGGTGGAGTTGACTACAGTGTGTGTGGGGGAACCCCACCCTGTTGGTTTTGTTGTCCAGCTGCCCCTCAGGATTGGAAGTGGGGTGCTGGAGCAGTGTGGAGAGAAGTACACATCCCAAGGGAATGTTACTTAGATGTTTTGGGGTGGAACTTTGCTAATTTAAGCATTCAGGTACCTGAAGGTACCAGGAGGAAGCCTGTCCTGGCAGGGTGGGGAGCAGGGCACACCCTCAAGAAGGAGTTTACTTGGACAGTCTTTATTGACTAACGAAATTGCTACTTGCTGTGACCTAGGGGTGGATGGTGTTTTGTAAACAAGTATTTTGGGGATGATACTGAGTGATATGTTTTGTTATGATTTAGTTCCCTGAATGTGATTGCAATGTATAATGCTTCTATTTGTTCCAGGATCCATGGCCATTTAATTTAGATATTGTTATGCCAAGGATCCTAGAAGGAGTGGATTATGTAGTGGTAATCAGGGCAGGGCTTTTTGCTGTTCTCTTGAATGCCTTTAATGATTTTGGCCTTTGCTTGAATGGGGCAGGTGAAGTGGTGTCTTAGAATGTTTCTCAACACTAAGACAATTGGGAGTCATCGATTAGATACCTTGTATAGGGTGGTACTAGGGAATAACAAACTTTCCCACACCCTAAATGAGAGCCTTGAGCCCCCAGAGCCTTGAGGCAGATATATAATATCCAAGGTTGGCATTTGACTTTTGGGGGTACACACTTTGAAAGAATATGGGTGACTAGACTCTGTCCAGGCCATTGAACAGCCCCCCCACCTGCCCACCTTTGTAAACCAGATAGATGTTGGTGTTTCTCTGATAACAATGAATTGTGATTTGAATCAGACAAAGTCTGTTGTTGATGTTTTTAATTTCTATTTGTATTTGCCCTGAAGTTCGGGGGGCTAATCTTTTCCCACTGAACTAAGTGAATGATATATGTATGTTTAACTAACCTGAGATTGTTAACCCCTTAAAGTTTCTTTCCTCAGAAATGCAGATCAAAGAACCTGTATTGGCAGCCCTCTATGTACTGGTTGATTTGGTCTTACACAGCCACATTAGCTGCTAGCCACATTGTTGTTACACCCAGTTATTGAAATAACAACAGGTTGAATTCAGATAAACTCAGAAAGACTTCTATGAACTAATACAGTTTGAAGCAGGCTTAATTAAGATTATACATAATGAACACAATAGTGTAAAAATACAATAAAATGTTAGCATAAATCATATTAAAGCAATGATTTGATTCTAGAGGACTGATGATGGAACATACTTCCTTTCTCTAAAAGGAGAGGTGGTAGAATAGAGACGTGGAATGCAGCAAATGATATAAGACATAGTCAATATTTTGGCTTCTTTACTTAACTATACTTCTTTGTTCAAAGGGATATAAGTATTCATAAAGTATAATTAGGAAATCATAGTAATATAAAATAATCATTCATGAAATATGTTTTAAGAGGATATAAATAACCCCAGACTTTATATCCATTCTTTTCCATCTACACATTATGTTATTGTTGTTGTTGTTTTGTGATAACAGTATAATATTCTTGGATGGAAAATGACCAAAAATAAGTTGATTTTCCAAGACAATTTTTAAGTAAACCACTTTTTTCCCCAAGAAACCACTGTATGAGGTATGTAAAGCATACAAAACTCACTCATCTATTTTTTTGGCTTTTTTAAAAAAATAATTGACCCAATAAAATAAAATGTAGTCTAATTTCTTCAGAGTGTTGCTCTAACATACATAGAAATCAGAATTTATGTCAGATGATAATGTGGAGATTACTGTGATCAATAATTCAGTGTGTTGGCATCAACCAAAGTGTAAAAGAAAGAGATGTATTTCAACCTAAAATGTACAAAAGAGTTCTTTTTTACATCACCCCCTCTCAAATTATCTATTGAGAATGCTTCTAAATGTTCCTATTTGGATATAGTATTATCTTAATTATAACGAACCCCACAATACTAAAAAGTTTCCTCAATGAAATCCACAACAATATTAAAGAAATTCACTTAAGTATCCTCTCCAGAAAAATACATTTCACAGACTATGACAGGCATTGACAGGGACTATCATATTAATCCATGTGATGGTGTATCTTGAACAGGTGCTGCAAATGAAGAACAAACTTGGCTTTTGATTGAGTAATATGGGGAGATTGTTTGGGGAGATTGTTTCTAACTGCATTTGAGAATTTGTGCAGTGATTTCCAAGATTCCACATCTTTTGCTCCATTGCTGAATCATACCTTGAAAGTATTTTCCAGGAGATGCTCTAGAGCTACATGTCATCATTTTCATAACACAAAGACTCATGGTCATTGTGAATAGGCAACGTATATCAACAATAGTGACTGACATGAAAGATGTGCTGGGAAAAATAATATTGAGAATTAACCATTCAATCAACAAACATTCATTAAGCATCTACTGTAAGTCAGGCATACTACAAGAAAGCAAATATAAAACTGAAGAAATCTTTGCTTCTTCCCCTCAAAGCAAAGTCCATGGCTCCCCAGTGTGTGTGTGTGTGTGTGTGTGTGTGTGTGTGTGTGTGTGTGATAAGCTTTGTTTGAAATAGTATTCACATTGATAAGTTACTGTATCAAAGAGAAAATCAAATGTTCCTCTTCTTTACATTTAATTTCCTCACCCTCCCACTCTCACCTCCATCCACATGTACTATACACACACACATACCCCTCTACATGTATAAATATATATATACACATATATAGTATACCTAATATAATATGTGTAATATATATTTATACATAGACACATACATACAATACACGCATGCGTGCAATACATATATACATACAGAAATATATGTATGTCAGCTACAAGTGTGTGGATACATACCTGAATAGTCTGAATATTCATATTTTGAGAAATGTACCAACTAAGGTAACAGATGGTGACATGAGCTAGCCTAATTTTAAAGGAAGTTAAGAATGAAAACACTGACAGGATCAGAATTCATTCCTTTTGTAGTCTAAAAATCTCCTTGTTAGTCAGAGTGTGCCTCTTCTTAAGCTGATTGCCTGTTTAATGTTTTGTGATTAAGAGAAACAGCTGCTTTTGTAAAGTACATGCTTAAGGTATTCTATTATGGGCTAAAGGTCTACTTCCCACTAATAGCACAGATGGAGAATTGTTTAGTTTATGGTACCAGGCTGAGATGTCCTTTGGAATTATGGATTCCCACATGCTTAGCTGTCAACACTGTAGAACTATGGATGCCAAGAGATAATCCTTTGATAAATCTACATTCAATTCTCATTCTTCCTGGGATACTATTTTAATCCAAGATCACTGGGAAGGGTTTGATGTATTATGTGTGTGTTTTGTAAAATAAGTATTGGATGCACATTTAGATTGTCTTTGATGCCCTCTTGTTCATTTCTATTAATTGAGGCTGGAATTACTTTCATCCTTTTAATTTGCAAGCCACTTCTGACAACGTGACAAGATTCACAAGCATATGGCTCCAAGGAGACTATGTGTGAAGGTGTTACTGTAAATGACACGAGTTTTAGGACCCCAGAAGGAGCATGACATGGTGTATCAAGTAAGAATCAAATATCATCAGGCTCCCCATACTGTGTATTGTGAATACAAACTCTAGCACACAAAAAGTGAGCTAATACTAATGAGATGATGAGATGTTGGATTATGTGGAGTTCATATGGTTCACACAGCAGAGACAGCTGTTGGTGCCAATTGTGTAGCAAAATCCTGAGCAGCAGCCAAAAGAATGAAAACCAAGTCAGACTTCAAGGCAAGTCAGCTGTTGCTCAGAAGCCTCTGTCTCATAGGACAATGTACGTGCTTGGCTATATTCTGGAGAGAGCTGTCTGATACTCCAGATTTTAGCCTCCAGATGGATGATGAAAATGTGTTTTCTAGTTTGGACAGCCTAACTATGGTTAACTATATTGAATTTAAAACAACTTACAAATTACTCTGAAACACATAACATAAATATTTCATTTATTTGTTGATTTGGTCTGGATTTCCGATTTCATGATTGTCAATAACTTCCACAGAGAGAATTCCCTCCACCGAGGAAGATCACTCAGCGTGCTGTTACATAGAGTCTTAGAGACTTGCCTGGGGGTACTTAGAGGTTAAATGATTTGCCAGGGACACTCAGCCAAGAGGGGATAGAGGTAGGACTTGAAACTAAGTCTCTATACTACTCTAAGCTGTCTACCCCATATCTCAGAGCATTATCATTATAGCTAGTATTTATATATGGCTTTAAGGTTTGCAAAGCACTCCATAAGTCAAATTCTTTATCCTCATAACCATCCTGGGAAGTGCTACTATTATTATATCCATCTTATATAGGAAGATGAGGCTGGCAGAGATTAAGTGACTTTCCCAAGTTCAAACCAATTCCCAAATCTGTGAGACTAGATTTGAAACTTGTCTTTTTGATTTCAAGTCCAATCCTCTATCCACTATGCCACCCAGCTGCCTCCAATAATATAAACTATAATACAGCAACAACATATCCATGCAGAATATATGTATATGTATGTAAGTAATGTACATTTTATTACATATGATGAACTAAAGCACGAAAATCATTTCACTCATAGCTGATGCTTTAAAATGCTCAGTAAATATATATGATAGGGTAAGAAATATAAAATTGAAATACAGCAGGGAGAAATCAAAAGTCCATAGTTGTCCTGTATAGGGAAAATAAGAGCATAGATTAATACTCTTGTGTTAATTATAGGGGCCTTTTTTTACTTCATGTCCAATGGAAGAGATTCTTTAGCACCTCTTTTCACTTTTGGAGCTTGGAACAAACTTTTCAAAGCTTCTAAAGCTGCTTTAGTGGTTGGGTATGATATGTTGCCCTGCTAGTTCCAAAGAAGTCTTAATATGCTAAGTTGCTGAGGTCAAATTTGAACTCAGATGTTCCTGACTCCATTTCTGTGTTCAATTCACTGTCCCACGTAGCTGACCTCAAGGTATGTATGAGTTCTTGTTGTTGATTACTGACCAGCAAACAATCTCTTCTGGTCATACATCTGATGGTGACATAAATCATTTCATGCACAATTTTTCATTGGTAATATGTTTCAGCTTAATTCACATTCACCTTGTGTCTCTCCATTTCAATTAACTAAATAATTCAAAGAATATAATATTCCATAATTCCCTACCATAAGGATTAATTCATAATATTATGGTGTTTTCTATGTTCAGAATCTCAAGTCTCATGCTGAAGAAAGTCTTCATACCACATAGCAGCAAACTTTATCTGTGGTTTATTTAACTTTGTGTTCTAACTCTTTTTAAAAATTATTTTATTTATTTTATTTAATTTATTTAATATATTTAGTTTTCAGCATTGATTTTCACAAGAGTTTGAATTACAAATTTTCTCCCCATTTCTACCCTCCTCCCCACTCCAAGATGGCGTATATTCTGGATGCCCTGTTCCCCAGTGACCCCTCCCATCTGTCACCCCACTCCCCTCCCATCCCCTTTTCCCTTCCTTTCTTGTAAGGCAAGATAAATTTCTATGCCCCATTGTCTGTGTATCTTATTTTCTAGTAGCATGCAAAAACTTTGTTTTTGAACATCTGTTTTTAAAACTCTGAGTTACAAATTCTCTCCCCTCTTCCCTTCCCACCCACCCTCCCCAAGAAGTCAAGTAATTCAACATAGGCCACATGCATATCATTATGTAAAACTCTTCCACAATACTCATGTTGTGAAAGACTAACTATATTTTCCTCCTTCTTAACCTATCCCCCTTTATTGAATTTTCTTCCTTGACCCTGTCCTTTTCCGAAAGTGTTTGTTTTTGATTACCTCCTCCCCCATCTGCCCTCCCTTCTATCATCCCCCCTTTTTTATCTTCTTCCTCCTTTTTCCCTGTGGGGTAAGATACCTAATTGAGTGTGTATGGTATTCCCTCCTCAGGTCAAATCTGATGTGAGCAAGATTTGCTCATTCCCCCTCACCTGCCATCTTTCCCTTCCTACAGAACTGCTTTTTCTTGCCACTTTTATGTGAGATAATTTACCCCATTCTATCTCTCCCTTTCTCCCTCTCTCAATATATTCCTCTCTCATCCCTTAATTTGATTTTATTCCTTTTAGATATCATCCCTTCATCTTCAACTCACCCTGTGCCATCTCTCTCTCTCTCTCTCTCTCTCTCTCTCTCTCTCTCTCTCCTCTCTCTCTCCCTCTCTCCCTCTCTCTCTCTCTCTCTCTCTATATATATATATATATATATATATATATATATATATATACACATGTGTATTTATATATACACATACATATATACATACATACATACACACACACATATATATGTATATATATATATATTATATATATATATATATGCATATTTCCTTCAGCTACCCTAATACTGAGGTCTCATGAATCATACACATCATCTTTCCATGTAGGAATGTAAACAAAGAGTCCAACTTTAGTAAGTCCCTTGCGATTTCTTTTTCTTGTTCTTTTTCTTAATTACTTTTTCATTCTTCTCTTGATTCTTGTGTTTGAAAGCCAAATTTTATATTCAGTTTTGATCTTTTTACTGACAAGGCTTGAAAGTCCTCTTTTTTACTGAAAATCCATATTTTGCCTTGGAGCATGATACTCAGTTTTGCTGGGTAGGTGATTCTTGGTTTTAATCCTAGCTCCACTGACCTCTGGAATATTATATTCCAATCCCTTCGATCTCTTAATGTAGAAGTTGCTAGATCTTGGATTATTCTGATTATGTTTCCACAATATTCAAATTGTTTCTTTCTGGCTGCTTGCAGTATTTTCTCCTTGATCTGGGAGCTCTGGAATTTGGCAACGATATTCCTAGGAGATGTCTTTTGAGGATCTATTTGAGGAGGTGATCGGTGGATTCTTTCAATTTCTATTTTGCCCTGTGGCTCTAGAATATCAGGGCAGTTATCCTTGATAATTTCTTGAAAGATGATATCTAGGCTCTTTTTTGATCATGGCTTTCAGGTAGTCCAATAGTTTTTAAATTATCTCTCCTGGATCTATTTTCCAGGTCAGTGGTTTTTCCAATGAGATATTTCACATTGTCTTCTACTTTTTCATTCCTTTGATTCTGTTTTATAATATCTTGATTTCTCATCAAGTCACTAGTTTCCACTTGCTCCAATCTAATTTTTAAGGTAGTATTTTCTTCAGTTTTCTTTTGGACCTCCTTTTCCATTTGGCTAATTCTGCCTTTCAAGGCATTCTTCTCCTCATTGTGTTTTTGGAGCTCTTTTGCCATTTGAGTTAGTCTATTTTTTAAGGTGTTGTTTCCTTCAGTATATTTTTCAGTATTTTTTTGAGTCTCCTTTAAGAAGTCATTGACTTGTTTTTCATGGTTTTCTTGCATCCTTCTCATTTCTCTTCCCAATTTTTCCTCTACTTCTCTAACTTGCTTTTCCAAATAGTTTTTGAGTTTTTCCATGGCCTGAGACCAGTTCATGTTTTTCTTGGAGGCTTTTGTTGTAGGCTCTATCACTTTGTTGACTTCTTCTGGCTGTATGTTTTGATCTTCTTTGTCACTAAAGAAAGATTCCAAAGTCTGAGACTGAATCTGGATGCATTTTCGCTGCCTGGCCATGTTCCCAGCCAACTTACTTGACCCTTGAGTTTTTCAGTGGCTTACGACTGCTTGTAGAGTAAAGAGTACTTTGTTCCAAGCTTGGGAGGATGTGCCAGCTCTGCCACACCAGCACTCCTCCTTCCCCAAGAACCCCCAACCTGGACTGGACTCAGATCTTCAGTAGGCTCTGCACTCCTGCTCTGATCTGCCACTTAATTCTTCACATCAGTTGGGCCTGAGGCCAGAAGCAACTGCAGCTGTAGCTCTGTAGCTGTCCCACTCCCCCTGCCCCTGGGGTGGTGGCTGAAGTGGGAACTCTATCCCCCTGTCCCCAGCACCTTTTCCCACTAACCTTCTCTGTTGTTTTTGGTGTTCATGGTTTCAGAAGTCTGGTAACTGCTGCAGCTCACTGATTTAGGGCTCTAGGGCCCGCTGCACCTGGCTCCTGCTCTGGTTGGTCCATGCGGCTCACGCTGAGCTCTGCTCTGCTCTGTTCTACTCCGCTCCCAGCTCCATGCAGGATAGACCTTACCCAGAGACCATCCAAGGTGTCCTGGGCTAGAGCCCTGCTTCCCTCCACTTATTTGTGGGTTCTGCCATTCTTCTCTGTTGTCTTTGGTGTTTGTGGGTTGAGAAGTCTGGCAGCTGCCACAGCTCACTGATTCAGGGCACTGGGGCCTGCTCTGCCTGGCTCCTGGTCTGCTTGGTCGGTGTGGCCCATGCTGGGCTCTGTTCCACTCCTCTCTTCTCCCAGCTCTTTGCAGCATAGACCTCACCCAGTAACCATCCAGGCTGTCCTGGGCTGGAGCCCTGCTTCCCTCTGCTATTTTTTGGGTTCTGCACTTCTAGATTTGCTTCAGAATCATTTTTAATAGGTTTTTGGAGGGACTTGGCAAGGAGCTCGCACTAGTCCCTGCTTTCCCGCCACCATCTTGGCTCCGCCACTGTGTTCTAATTCTTAATCCTGAAACATGTTTCCTGGTATGTTTCATTATTTTTCCTTTCCTTTGCATTGAAATATCTGTGAATTGAAATCATGTACTACTATCTTTGCATTGGAATAGCTGTGTATTGAAGTAGATATCAATTGAATTTGGAGGGCTTTATCATATTCTTCATAGGATTCTTCTACTCCTCTTCAATACAGGTTGGCAATAAACTGTATTTATCTTTCTATTGATATTTTTGCAAATGGTTATCATTAGCTTCAATATGATGTGATTATATATCTTATAAAATGATGTTTCTTCTTTCTTTGCCAAATAAAGCTCACAATACCAATTATTTTTTTAAACAAAAATTTGTAATGTGTGCTTCATTTACCTAGATGTTTCATTTCTCTTCGGGCTTTATTTTCAATGAGAATGTTAAAATTTATATTTCTCACATCCTCCAATGTTCATTGAACAATGATCTTAAGATAAAGTTTATACATGGCATAAAAACTGATTTTTAACACCCTCTACTCCTATTTTTTATACATCTTGCCATTGTTACTGAAGAAGTAGAAAGAGACTGCATAGGGCTTAGGTCCATTTTATATTGATTCATATTTTGCTTCAGCCAAAGAGTTCCTCACTAAGTGGATAGAGAACTGGAGAGGATCATCTCCATATTTAGCTAGGCTGAGTTTCCAAAAGCATACACTAGTGAGATAATTTAAATTTTTCCAGCATGGGAGAAGCTGTTGATGCTCACAGTTCACTGGGATAGTAAAAGCTTTTTACCAATTCATTCTAACATATCATGGCCTTGAAGTACAATGAGGCATTCTGGATATTGTGAGGTGAAGTGAAAAGAAAGTTTACCTATCTCTCTGGTGTTTCATGTTAATGTGGATGAGAATTAGGCAAGATCAATAGTAACCATGAAAAGTTGTGAGGTTTTGGAGAGCTTTATAAAAAGCTATACTTTATAAATTATGGGGCTTTTAGGGGTGGAGTCAAGATGACAGAGTAAAGCAATCATTCAGCTGAGCGCTCCCAACAATCCCCTCCAAAAAACTTTAAGATAATGCCTCAAATCAAATTCTGGAGTGGCAGACCCAATCAAAAGTCATGGTGAGATATTCTTCTAGCCCAAAACAACTTATGCGGTCAGGAGAGATCTGTGACATAGGATTGGGGGACAGACCAGAGTCCATCCGGAAGCAATATCAGTAAAGGGATTAGATAATGGTAACAGGAGAGGCAGCAGCTCTCGGAGCTCTCAAGTCATAGATAGACAGGGAATGTAGCAATTGGTTGGAGAGATTAAAGGCAATGACTATGTCAGCACTAGATGTAAGACCACCTGTTGTTTGGTGACTCCATTGCTGATATCCACTTCTGTGTTACAGTTCAAGGGCAAACAGAAGCACTTTCAGGAAAGAGGAAGTAAGGTCTCCAAGGGGCAGCATTGATTGTAATGCTAAGGGATCAGGGGCCTTTTCTTGGTAAGGACCATAGCAGATGCCAAGAGAGCAATGACCACATCTCTCCCTAGATCACACTACCTTGGAAAACTTCCAAATACCCAGAACTAGCTCTGAAAACAGCAGCGTGAAAAAACCTGAAGCTTGGAATAATGTTCACCTTCCCAGCCCCTCCATGCCAGGAACAAAGCCCAATTTTGACATAAAGATCAAAACAAACAAACAAAAATGATTGAAAAATGATGGAGAGGATGTGGGAAAATTGGAACACTGTTACATTTCTTGTGGAGTTGTGAACTGATCAAGCCCATTCTGGAGAGCAATTTGGAACTATGCCCAAAGGGCACAAAAATGCTCATACCCTTTGACCCAGCAATACTACTTCTAGGGTTGTATCCCAAAGAGATCACACAAGTGGGAAAAGGACCCATATGTACAAAAAATATTTATAGCAGCTCTTTTTGTAGTAGCAAAGAATTGGAAATCAAGGGGATGCCCTTCAATTGGGGAATGGCTGAACAGGTTGTAGTATATGAATGTAATGGAATGCTGTTGTACTATTAGAAATGGGGAAGATATGGACTTCATAACAGCCTGGAAAAACCTACATGATATAATGATGAGTGAGCAGAGCAGAACTAGGAGAACATTATACACAAACATAGATATATGGATTCTGTGATGACTAACCTTGATAGACTTGGCTCTTCTCAGGATACAAGGTTCAAAGACAACTCCAAAAGACTCATGATGGAGAGAGCTAGCTACATGCAGAGAAAGAACTATGGAGTCTGAATGCAGATTGAGGCAAACAAGTTGTTTTTTTTTTTCTTTTGTTTTTTTTTTTCTCTTTTGTTTTTGTTTTTGTTTCTTCTTTCTCATGATTCATTCCATTGGTCATGGTTCTTTACAACTTGACAATTGTGTAAATAAGTTTAATGAGAAGTTATATGTAGTAGATATATCAGATTCCTTGCCATATTGGGGAGGGAGGGGGTAGGGGGGAAGAAAATCTGGAACTCAAAATCATGTGGAACTGAATGTTGTAAACTAAAAATAAAAAATATCTTAATAAAAAAACAACTATAGGATAAATATGCTTAGCCTGGTGATTAAAGTAAAAAAAAAGAAAAACAAGCAAACAAGAAGAATAACTTAACTATCAAAAGTTACTATGATGACAAGGAAGATAGAGATGCAAACTCAGAAAAAGACAATAAAGTCAAAACAACTACAAGCAAAGGCTGGAAGGAAAAAAAATGAGTCGGATACAAGTCCAAAAAGAATGCCTGGAAGAGTTTAAAAATGATTTTAAAAATTAAATGAGTGATAGAAGGAGAAATAGGTAAAGGAATGAGAGCAAAGGAGGAAAAGTAATGGAAAGACAATAACAGTTTAATAAAGAAGTGCCCGAAATGCTGATGATAAAATAAAATTGATCAGATGAGGGAAAAAAGAGATTTAATGTGTTATTGATGAAACTAACTCTCTAAAAAGGAGAACTGGCCAAATAAAAAAAGAGCTCACTGAAGAAAATAATTCCTTAAAAATTAGTATTGGGAAAATGGAAGCTAATGATGACATGAAACACCAAGAAATATATAAGGTTAAAAGAATTTTTTTAAAAAGAAGATAATGTGAAATATCTCATCAGAAAAACAAATGACTAGAGAATAGATCAAGGAGCAATAATTTAAGAATTATTGGACTTCCTGAAGGCCATGATGAAAGATTCTAAATATCATATTGCAAGAATATGATATTTGAAGGAAAACTGCCCCCATTATCCTAGAATGAGAAGCTAAAATAGTAGTTGAAAAATTTGACAGATTGCCACCTGAAGATGTCCCAAAATGAAAACTCTTGGGAATATAAGATACAAATTTCAGAATACTCAGGACAAAGAAAACATAAATTAGGCAGTTGGGAAGAAATCATTTAAACATCATGGAGTCATAGTCAGGATCATGAGATTTATAAGCTTTCATGATAAAGGAGTATTGGGCTTGGAAAATTATCTTCTGGATGGAGGCTGTGATAATAACCAAGAATTAACTACCCAGCAAAACTGAGTATAATCCTTCAAATGGAAAAGTGAATACTTAGTGAAATAAATTAATTTCAAGTATTGTTGATGAAAAGACCAGAGTGGAAAATAAAATTTGATTTTCAAATGCAAGCTCTAGAAGCATAAAAGGGTAAACATGAAAGAGAAACTGTAATGTCCTCAATAACTTTAAACAGTTTACCTTTCTATTTGGGAAGATGATATATGTAACTGCTAAGGACTTTATCATTATTAGAAAAGTTTTTAGTATTCTATATGGAAAGAGAGGGTGGGAGTTAATTTATTAGGTTGGGATGAAGAAACAATGAATGGACCAAAAAGAGTGATGCCATCAGAGAGGGGGAAGAGAAAGGAAATATGTGGAAAATTATTTCACATAAAAGAGGTACAGGAGGGGCAGGATAGAAAGAGTGAGTGAAGGAAAAACAGAAGAAAATAGGAAAGAGGAAAATGAAAAGTTAGTAATCATAACTGTGAATGTGATTAATTCACACATAAAATGGAAAAAACATAGCAGAATGGATTAGAAACTATGGTGATGATGTCATTGAAGATTCCCCCCTCCCCCCCATGCAATAGACCTCAGGTGGGGCCAGTTAAGAGATGCCTGACTAGAAGCAGTTCTATACCTTTGTGAAGCCAGTCAATGATTAAATATCTTTCCCACACCCTCTTGCTAAGTAGATGCTAAGCCTCAGGCACACGCTCTCTTGCTGATTGGGCATGAAGCCCTCAGGACCCAAAAAGAATATATACACCTAGAAGGTAGTCATTGAGAACTGAGAATTCAGAATCCGGCCCAAGGAGGAGAGGCATGAACTCCGTGATGACAGAGTTGCAGAATGAATGCAGAGTGGAGAGTGGAAACCAGGTAGCTGCAGAGACTAGGGAACTGAGAGGGGTGAGAACACAAGCAAGCAGTTATAATTCATGTGGGGAGGCCCCAGCAGGGGGAACATTACAGGATGACTTTGTTCCTTGCTATAATAACTGTGTTATAATTTCCTCATTGCTACACTGTGGTGGGCTTACTGGTTTCGGAATATAATTATTGCTATATCAAATTGGGGTTATTGGTCTTGGGGTTTCATCCTCTGGTGTCTAAATAAGTGTTACACTTTCTCTGCCTTCTACCTAGAGAGTTTTTCATATTTTATGATGCTGAACCATAAAGGCATGTTCATGGACATGCTTGAGGTTATGAATCTTGTCTTACTGATACAGAAAATAGAATCCAACAATATGTTGTTTATAAGAAACATTCTTGAAAAAGAGGGACACACAGAGAGTCAAAATAAGGGGCTAGAGCAGAATCTTTTATGCTCTGGCTGATTCAAAAAGGCAGTGGTAGCAATCATGATCTTAGACAAAACAAAAGCTAAAAGAAACCTAATTAGTGGAGATAAGGAGGTAAGCTAAATCTGGCTAAAAGATACCATAGACAATGAAGGAATATCAATATTAAATATATGTCCACTAAATAGCATAGCACCCACATTTTTAATGATGAAAACTTTCTGGTACTAGTTAAGAAAAAGAATGGTATATAAGTGGAATAGATTAGGCACATAATAATGAATTACTGTAATAAGTTAATTTTTGATAAACTGAAAGATCCAAGATTTTGGAGAGCAAGAACTCACCATTTGATAAAAATTCTTGGGAAACCTGGAAATCACATTTGAAAAGAAAAAAAAAAAACACTAGTCATAGAAAAATATCACAGACTGTAATACCAAGATAAGGTCAAAATGGATACATGATTTAGACATAAGGGGTGATAACATAATAAATTAAAGGAGCATGTGAAAATCTACCTGTCAAATCTATGGATGAGGGAAGACCTTAGGACCAAACAAATGATGGAGGCACCACTGGAAGTAAAGTGTAAAATTTTGATTATATGAAATGCAAAGTTTTTGAAAAAATTAATGTAGGAGGAAAACAGAAAACTGGGAAAGAAAATTTTATAGTAAATTTCTGATAAAGGCCTCATTCTCAAAAAATATAGGCAACTGAGCCAAATTTGTAAAAAACACAAGTCATTCCCCAATTAATAAATGGTCAAAAGATATGAACAGACAGTTTTCAGAAGAAGAAATTAATGCCATCAATAGACACATGAAATAAATTATAAACCATTGTTGATTAGAGAAGTGCAAATTAAAACAACTTTGAAAACTACCTCACATTTTCAGAATGGAGAACATGACAAAATGAAAATAACAAATGCTGGAGTAGATGTCAGAAAATTGGAACACTATTGATTGTTGATGGAGTTGTGAGGTGGTCTAATCATTCTGGAGAACAATTGGATCTATGCCCAAAGGGCTATAAAAATATACATACGCTTCCACCCAGCAATACCACAAGGACATATGCATCCCAAAGAGATCAAAGAAAAGGGAAAAGCACTTATTTATACACAAATATTTGTAACAGATTTTTGTAACAGCAAAGAATTGGACATTGAAGGGATGACCATCAATTAGGGAATGTTTGAGCAAGTTTTGGTATATGTTTGTGATGGAATATTATTGTGCTATAATAAATGGTTAGTAGGATGATCTTAGAAAAAAATACAAATTTGGGATGACATATATGAACTAATGCAGAGTGAAGTGAATAGATTCAGGAGAGCACTGCACACAGTAACAGTAATATTGTAACAGTAATATCATTAAGATGATTGACTATGAAAGACTTAGCTACTCTCATCAAGACAATAATCTGAGACATTTCCAAAGGACACATGAGGGAAAATACAATACACCTCCAGAAATAGAATTGATAAACTCTGAGTAGATATGGAAATATACATTTTATTACTTTAGTTTTCTTGTTTGTTTTCTCCTATGTATTTTCTTTTGCCACACGACTAAACTGAAAAAGTTTTGCATGACTTGATTTAATATTGCTTGTTTTTTCAAAGAGTGGGGGAGGGACAGAAGGGCAATAGAGAATTTTTAATTGAGAATTTTAAAATGAATATTTAAAAATTTTACCTATAATGGGGTCATGTTTAACGTAATGAATAAAGTAAATTTTAAAAATTGTTCTAGCACAGTGGCTTGTCAGGAACTAGGCTGAAATAACAGTGGCTGGCAGCTGTCCTCAACCCCTGTCCCTGTCATTTATTTGCCTTTGACATTTACCTTATTTTCATTAATCTGTGGTTACTTGAACTCCTCAGTAGGTAAACTAATAGTACCCCATGGCTTCAGTTCCCAGTTGACATTCCTGATGAGCAGTTCTACTTCTGGCTACATGCTAAGTGTTCCATCCTAGCAAGGGTGAATAAGGAGAAGCAAAAGTACACTTAAAGTACAAACATTAATCAAGGGTATAACTGACAGCTTTCTTCCTACTCATTAAATAACAAAGAGTTTTAGAGTTAGTCAAGAGCTGGGATTATAACCAAGAATAACCTACCCAGAAAAACTGAGCATAATCCTTCAAGGGAAAGAGAAAATAACATTTAATGAAATAGAGAAATTTCAAAGATTCCTGATAAAAAGACCAGAGTAGAAAAGAAAATTTGACTTTCAAATACAAGATTCAAGAGAACATAAAAAGGGTAAACATAAAAGATAAATCATAAGGTCCACAATTGGTTGGGATATACAAGCAACAGGATTTCTCATTGGGTATTTTGACTTTTCATTTCCACTGAGTACAGAATGATAAATGTCAGATGGGCTCTTTCTGGATTTTTCTTTCTCTTTTTAGGTGACTCCCCTCTTGGATGTCTTTCCTAATGCACCTAGGCTATTAGCTACTGTAATAGTTGACTGCTCAGATAACCCTAGAAGAGAACAGGAATTCAGCTGCCTTTCTAGAGAGTACCATTGTGCCCTGTGGCAAATGCAAGAAAACACAAATACATGCTTGCTAAGGAGAACATGTGCTCACAGGCCCTGTCTGGTGTAGGAGACAGGGATTTCCCCAACACCACTACCTATTCTCTGGATCTCAGAGAATTATATTTATGTCCTAAGGCTGACAGAAAGGTGAGGGCTGAGAGGTGATCATTCTTTAAAAATATCCATGGAGTTAAAGCTCAGCAGCAAATTAAAAAGTGTGCTATTGACAGACATGAACCAGTCAGAAGAAATTTGTACTTGTTAGGAATCAAGGAGGAAAGATCCCTCCATCACAAGCCCTAAGAAGATGATCTATGCACATTTGTCCAGTTCCAGTTCCACATAGCTCCCTTCATCTTGCCTTCTGGTATAAAAATTGGCCTTTTGTTTTGTCTTTCTTATCCTCCTAATTCAGAATCCACCTTACCTCTTAAGCAGAGATTGATCTTCCACCATTTGTTGCATTTTCTTCAATATATACTTGTCTTGTTTCAGGTGGGATATAATTCCTCTTTGTTAACACTGTGCTACTGCTGGACTGGCATGGAGAATGTTAGAAGTATATGACATTACTACAGACCAGATTCTTTATGGACATAAATACTCTGAAATGGTTAGGATGATGCCCCACTCTGCCTGGGCTAATTTATTGCAAATATGCATGACCAAGTCTTCCAAAAATTGATTTTCAAGGAAATTTCATTGTAAGATAAATCTTGACTTAGATTCATGATAGCGCTGGCATGTTATCCTATTCTTTCTCTGCTCTATCTATGCTAGTGAATTCAGTAGTTATCAGTTTTGAACAGTGAAGCATAAAAATTCTTCCTCATGTTTTAGTAGAATTTCTCCATATTATCCAATAGAGGATCTAACTTATTTCAAAAAGGATATCCTTAACATTGGTAGTTCCAAACCTATCCTAACAAGTATAAAACTGTGAAGACTATGTTGGTTCAAGCTATAAAAAGTCCCCCAAAATTAAGATCAGTATGTGTATCAAATAGTCTCTACCCACCCAAAAATTGTTCTTGGGGTATCACTATGAAACTGTTTAGAACAGTTGAATACATGTCCAGAAGTACCTGCACATTTCTAACATATCCTCAAGGTGTCTCTGGAGCATTTCTGATTCTTTTGGACTGATAGTCATGGAGCAGTCATTTTAGAATCTTCAGAGAAGCTAGTTACTGTCATCTGAGAGGGGCATGATATTTGTTGCTTACTGTGCCATGAAGCAAGAACAATGATGGCATAGAATATGGAGTGCCACTTTTCTGCAAAGTTGCCTAAATTGATGGATAGTTCTGAATGTAATGCATAGTATTTATTATATAGGCTTTCTTGAAATAGAAATTAGTTTATGTATATTTTGAATCCTCTCTTTCATTGTGCTGTGCACATGGCAATGCTTTTTTTTCTTTTCTTATTTTGCAGTTAAGATAAAAATAAATTAATTTTTAAAAATCTATCCTGTATAGCAGGAACAAAAGATTCCTGAATTAGAAGGTAAATAAATGAATCTATCTTACTCTCACCCCCTCTATACCTTACTTTTTCCATATCACTAGACTTGTGTTTTACCCCTTGCACTTATCCACCGGGACACCTCAGTCTAATCTGCATTTTTGCCATTTACTTTGCTGCCAGATATGTATTCTTTCCTTCCTGACCACCCTCCACGTTATTGTTATCTCTTGCTCAGGAAACTGATTAAACCAATACTACCATTGCTAATGGAGAGAACATAGCAATCTACTGCTCACTGGCTCTGCTCACAATGACTACTTTTTCAAAGCTCCCTGTATGGGCAAGCAAAGTGGGATTTTTCACTGTTTTTTCTTTTGGATTGCTTTTCAGCACCAAGGCAATCAGGTGCCTTTGATTGAGTCTTGCCTTTGTTTCAATCAAGATTCTTTGAGGACCTGCTTAAGTCACAGGAAAGCCTAAGTCACATGAATTTGAGTCACATGGCTGTGGTGCCCTTTGACACTGAAGAAGTGTATATATACTCTGAGGTTAACATTTTGCTTTGGGGTTCACTCATTGGAAGAATGTTCCCATGATTTAACCAGATGTGACTCTGGGTGGCCATCAAGGAGCCCTGGCTTTGAAAACCCAGAAGCTGGTGCTTCTCTCTCTGGTAATTAAGTATATATTGCTATGGACAGACAGTAGCCCTGTCTGCTGATTTGTGTTTTTTGCTCTGTTTATATAATTTCTGCTTGTAATTTCTGTTTGCGTTTTCTCTGAAGTTCAGGATGCTGACTTTTCCCCCAGAACTAAGTGAATGCTATATGTATGTTTAATTAAAGTGAGATTATAAACCCCTTAAAGTTGCTTTCCTTAGAAAAGCAGATCAAAGAACCTGTGTTATTGTTCATTTCCATGGCAGCTGCTAGTAACATTGGTGTTATACTCCCTCATTTGCCCACACCTCCGATATGAGTTGAATCCCCTCTACTATAGGAGCTCTTAGCCTAGGGCCCAAGGAGATAGATTTCTGGAGTTTGTGAATTTCAATGGGGAAAATACATTTATTTTATAATGCATTTCCTCTGTAATTTCCATTTTATTCATCTAATACATTATTCTGAGAAGGAATTTGCAGGCTTCACTAGACTGCCATAGTGTTTCATGACGCAAGAAGGTTAAGAACCCCTGCTCTTCTAGAATATTATCTCACTGAGAGTAGAGAATTTCTCATTCTTTTATTTGTATCCTCAGAGCCTAGCACAGTGCCTGTCATATACTAGATTCTTAACAAATGTTTGTTGATCGATTGAATAATTGGGTAGATGATGCGTGGACTGAGGGCCAATACATGCCAGAGATGAGTAATATTTAATAGACTCAAAAGTAAAGAATAAACTTTGGTCAGAAGTTGTTGTAAATTAAGTGGATAACCAGAAAGCTGAGCTGAAAGGTCTGATTTAAGAATTCACGAAGGTAAACCAAAGGGGTAGGCAGGAGTTGCAAAATATCTTAAAGCAAAAAAAAAAAAATCCCCAATATAGGAAAAGTTCCACAAGAAACAATTTAAGAAAATATCAAAATATCAGAGTTTTGGACATATAGAATATATAACAAACATTTCTCAAATTAGTAAATAACTCAAGATGATATCTTATTTACGGTAGCATCATATTAGTCAGGACTTCTCTTTACTCAACTATACCCATACAGCTTAGCTAGTAAATGGAAGATTTGGAATGTATATATGTAGAGTGGGGGGTGGGGGAGGGAGAAGACAGAATTTTCTCCTCCTCCATCTTAGCTCAGTCAATGGAGTGGCAGAATATGATCACAAAATGGTGTAGTTATGAGATCTAGCATTTCTCTGGTCTAGATAACTCGCAGGTGAGGAAATTCCCTCTTCCAGTGAACAAAGTCAACTTATCTTCTTAGAAGTTGTCAAGAGCATTGAGAAGGTAAAGTAGTTGCTCAATGTTACAAACAGTATGGAAAGTTAGGACTTAACCTGGGTCTTCTTGGTTCTAAGCTAGCTTGCAATAGGCTGGCTATACTACCTCTTAATCACAAGGTGACAATGCTTTAGCACTCCAGATGTATTAACACATAAGGTGATTGCAAACCAAGCTTAAGTCCATGCTTACCCACTGTCACCCCCTTTACTAAATATAAGCACTTGTTTTCAATTGAGTTGAAGAGGCGATATCATTGAGTGAACTTAAAATTGCCAACATTCCTAAAAGCTTAAAATATTAAACTCTGTGGGTGGTGTAAGTGATAGTAATCAAGTGGGATAGTAACACCTTTCCATCCTATGATTACATCAACAAACCTAGGGGCAAGGGAGAGGCCAAATTCTTCCCCTCCCCTTAAACATTCATCAATAAATGAATAGGAATCTTTGTTTCATCAGTTTTGAAAATTGTCTAAATTTCATGACATACTTAAAATAGACATGTCTGCACATTTCACTCATTCCAACTAAAACAGTGCCAGTTTTGGAGGCAGAGAAATTGGATTCTAATTCCATTTCACTCACTCACTACTTGCATCACCATTGAACAAATCATTCAACCTCTCTGGGACCTAGTTTGCTTATCTGTTAAAAATTATAAGGGGTGAACCTAAATGGTATCAAAACTTCTTTGAAGTACTCAAGGAGAATTCTGACCTAAATTGGTCAAATTTTCTTTTGGTATAAACTACAACTCCCTGGGAGCAAGTTAAGGATTTTTTTTTTGCAAATTTAATTAGATTTTTTATTTCTAGAACACTAGTGATTGTACATAATTTCTAGTACAAGTGTAATACTCCACAAACAATTTTATATCAACTCAGTAAAAAAGGAAATAATTTGCTTTTCTCTCAAAATTTGCATTATGTAATGATAATGAGATAGTATTATGACAGAATATTGTGAGGCTTTGCCCAATAGAAACTTTTATTTAGAATTTGTGAAATTCCTAGTTGTATATTTTCTCCTCTTTATCTTTCTCCTCTTCTTTCTCAATATTCTTCTCATTTCTCTACTTTTTCTTCTGGAGTTTCTGATGGTGTTCTTGTGCATACTATGTCTTCCCAGAGGAGGCACCAAATTGTCAGAAGTAATTTGATATTTAGCTCTGCCCTCCCTTTACATTCCATTCCTCTTCTCATCAGGCTAGTTTCCTAGGTCCCTGGCAGAATATCAGTCCAAAAAAAAGAATGCATGTGGTGTTATTCCAAAGCTTGTGGGTGGCATGAGCATACATAAAAGAGATTATTATAGCTTTTTCAAATACCAGACAAAAATGTCTCTGCAGTGTCCCAAAAGCTTAAATGTTGGAAAGAAGAATTGTGAACTAGCTAAATACATAAATAAAAGTTAAAATGGGTAATACGATTGTTATACCTTGAGTCGGGGAGTAACTTACACTGAGAATGAAATACCCCAAGAATGAAAAATTAAACATTAAATTAATGTAAGCTTGCAGTGCATTTATATAAATCTAGATTTTAACTTGCTAATACTGAGCAGGGAACTTTGGGAGTATTTCATGTTGCTTTAGGAAGAATATTAAAGAACTGAAAAGCATTCTGTAGTAGTGTGGCTCCTGTACATTACTATCAGCTGCCAGTCAATGAGATTCCACATGTATATCTGCTGTCAGTTAATATGAAAGCTAACACTCTTTTTTTCTGACATGAAACATCAGAACATTTAACAGAGAACAGATAACTGAGCACCAAGAAGGTAATCTGACAAGTTTTCAAAAACATGTTAGATATCAAAGACTGATTTGTAGGTGCGTGAGTGAGAAGACAGTACAGTAAATCTGATCCATATTGATCAAATGCTAGTCCTCTGTATTTACCAAGACTTCAAATTGAAAAGGGAAAAAATTCTTTTAAAAATATATATTTTAAAAGTAAAAAGAGCTTTTTTGGTAACAATAATTCTATAAACATAAACCTCAAAAAATGCATTTACATCTATTTGTAAGCATGTTTGTTTCATAAAGATATTAACCCACTAAAAGGAAAGAATTAAATGTAAATATAATAATGCTGCACTTATTTAGGAATTACATCTTAAAAATTCTTTTTTCTAGAATACAACCCAATAAATGCATAAAACCTAAGTTCTATTAGTTCAAACAAATGCCACAAAGTCCATGCTCACATATGTTCATAAGAAAACCCTTCACGCCCTTATTTTTATCCTCTGTACTCTTCTTTTGTGAACACTTACAGTAATCTTGGCTCTCCTAACTCCTAATCCTTGATGTTGTTGCTGGTGCTGATGCATCTGTTTTTCAGTAGTTTCAGTCATGTCCAACACTTCATGAGCCTGGTTGGGGTTTTCTTGGCAAAGATACTAGAGCAGTTTGTCATTTCCTTCTCCATCTCATTTTACAGATGAGGAAACTGAGGCAAACAGAAGTGACTTACCGATAGGTAATTAATATTTAAAAATAATTATTTATTAATAATTAATACCTATAATAAATTAATAATTAATACAAGATGAGGTGAAACAGTAGAACTGGACATCCTAATTTCAGCAAAATAATGCTCATTTCACTCTGTAGCAGTTCATGTAAGTCTCTCCAGGTTTTTCTGAAATCTGCTTGCTCACCTTTTTAATTTTTTTTTATTTTTTAGCACAATGGTATTCTATTACACTGATGTACCATAACTTCTTTAGATATTCCCCAATTGATGGGCATCCCCCCAATTTCCAATTCTTTTTTTTATTGTTCTTTTTAGTTTACAACACACGGTTCTACATAATTTTGAGATCCAGATTTTCTCCCCTCCCTCCCCCCTCCCTCCCCAAGATGGCATGGAATCTCATATAACTACCACGTATAACTTCGCATTGAATTAATTTATACACTAGTCAAGTTGTGGAGAAGAATTATGACCAACGGAATGAATCATGAGAAAGAAGAAACAGAACCAAAAAAAAAAAAAACCAACAACCCAAAAACAAAAACGAAAGAGAAGAGAAAAAGGCAAGCATGAAGTGTGCCTCAATCTGCATTCAAACTTCATAGTTCTTTCTCTGGATGTAGACAGCATTCTCCATCGTGAGTCCTTTGGAGTTGTGCCTGCACCTTGTGTTGCTGAGAAGAGTGAAGTGTGTCAGGGTTGGTCCTCACGGAATCCATATATCTGTGGTTGTGTACAGTGTTCTCCTGGCTCTGCTCCGCTCACTCAGCGTTATGTCTTGTAGGTTTTTCCAGGTTGTTATGAAGTCCGTATCATCCCCATTTCTTATGGCACAGTAGTATTCCATTACCTTCATATACCACAGCTTGTTCAGCCATTCCCCAATTGATGGGCATCCCTTTGATTTCCAATTCTTGGCTATCACAAAAAGAGCCGCTCTAAATATTTTTGTACATATGGGTCCTTTTCCCGCTTGCGTGATTTCTTTGGGATACAAGCCTAGAAGAGGTATTGCTGTATCAAAGGGTATGAACATTCTTATGGCCCTGTGGGCATAGTTCCAAATTACTCTCCAAAATGGCTGGATCATCTCACAACTCCATCAGCAATGTAACAATGTTATTAGCCACTACAAAAAGAGCTATTACATTTTTTCCCTCCCGGAAAACAATTTAGAAGAAGCTAAGTACAGACCAACATCTTACATATATGTCAAGACAAGTTCAAAATAGCTACATGATTTAGGCATAAAGGGAAAATTAGGAAAACATGGAATAATTAACCTATCATATCTATGATTAAGGAAAGATTTTATGATGAAACAAAAGATAGAGACCATTTCAAGGTATGAAATGGATAATTTTAATTGTATTAAATTTTTTTTTAAAAAAAAAAGTTTTTTCACAAACAAAACCAGTGGAGCCAATTTAAGGAAGAAAGAAAACTGAGGGGAAAAAATTGCAGCAAGTTTCTCTGGTAAAGGTTTCATTTCTCAGATACACACACATACACACACACACACACACACACACACACACATATATAACTTGTGCTCATCTGATTCTGTTTTGTATTTGTGTGTATGCTTGATTATACTATGTATGTATGTATATATATATGTATATACATGTATGTGTATATATATGTATGTGTAGATAGCGAACTGAATCAAATGTATGCATAGATATACATATATGCACATACATATATACAAATACATATATGCATATTGGTGTATGTGCCATTCTTCAATTGATAAATAGTTAAAGGATATGAACACACAGTTTTCAGATGGAGAAATCAAAGCTATCTATACTCATAAGAAAAATGTTCTAATCATTGTTGATTAGAGAAATGTAAATTAAAACAACTCTGAGGTACTACCTCATACCTATCAGGTTGGGTAATATGACAAAAAAGGAAAATAACAATTGTTGGAGAGGATGTGGAAAAATTGGGACACTAAAGCCATATTGGTGGACCTGTGAAGTATTCCAAACATCGTGAAGAGTAATTTGGAACTATACTCAAAGGGTTATAAAGCTATGCATACCCTTTGACCCAGCAATAACAGTACTAGTTCTGCATCCCAAAAAGATAAAAAGAAAAGGGCCGATATGTACTAGACATATTTGTAGAAGCTCTTTTTTGTGGTGGCAAAAGTTGGAAATTGAGGGGATGCCCATTGATTAGGGAATGGCTGAATATGTGTTATTTTGATCTAAAACTATTCTTGTATAAAAAATGACAAGCAGGATGGTTTTAGAAAAAAAAAATGAAAAGTCTTATATGAACTCAGGGAAAGTGAAGTGAGCAGAAGCAAGAGAACATTGTACACAGTAACAGCTATATTGTATCATGAAGAACCATGAATTACCTGTCTGTTCCTAGCATTAAAATGATCCAGGACAATTCTGAAGGACTCTGCAAAATGAACTGATGTAGTTCAAATGTAGATTGAAGTATACTTATTACACTTTGGTCTTCTTGCCTTTTTCCTTGTCTGTTCTTTCTTTCCCAATATGGTTAACATGGAAATATGTTTTGCTGTACATGTATAACCTATATCAAATGGCTTGTCTTCTTAAGGAGGGAAGGGAGAGAGAGAGAGAATTCGGAACACAATTGTTTAAAAAATGAATATTAAAATTTGTTTTTATGTAAACTTAAAATTAAAGTATTTTAAAAAGACTATAAATTGAAGATGAGTTGCTAATGCACATAAGAGGAGTAAGTTGCTTTGTCAGGAATCAGGTCCTTCAATACGTTAAATCACATATTGGAATAACATCATTACAGAGGTGGCAGAGTCTTCCTGTAATCTTCCAGTGTCCCCCTTTTACCTCTAGGACCAAATATCAGTCACTTTGTTTTGCATTTAAAACCTGCGATCTAACACCAGCCTATCTTTGCATCCTTATTACGCATTGCTAACCTCTACAAACTCAATGCTCTAGCCAAACTGGCCTTCTTGCTTTCCATCACACATGATATTGCCTTTCCTGGCTCTGCATATTTTTACAGGCTGTCTCCTATGCCTGGAAACAGGTTTCCCTTCTCCTCCAACTTGTTTCTTTTAAACTTCAGCTTAAACATCAAGTTCTCTGTGAAATATTTCCTGCTCTCCCCAGCTGCTAGTGCCTTCTTGCCAAAAAATAGCTTGCATATATTTTGTATGAAGCTATATATGAGCTCCTTTATGACAGAATGTTTTGTTTTTCTCTTTGTAGCCCCAGTACTTAGCATAGTGCCTAGCATATAGTATATAGTTTAAAATACTTACTGATTCATGCTATAGTGTAAGGTAAAATTAATAAGAATTCAAGTGTCTGCTCTGTACAGACAGTGTGCTAAATGTTGGAAGATATAAAGAAAAACAAAAAAAATAGTCCCTGATCTTCTGGAGATACATGTATGTGTGTATATATATACGTATGTATCCATGTATCTATCTATATTCATATATTTGTGTATGTATATACATACTCATCTATATCAATGTATGTATGTGCATGTATATGTGTATATGTGTGTATATGTATATACACCTATGTGTGTGTAATAGTCACTGAGTGAAGTAACAAGAAGGAAGATTGGGAAAGATTTCTTGTACAAGCTAAGATTTTAGCTGATACTTGAAAAAAAAACTAGGAAAACAAAGAGGTAGATTTGAAAAGGGAAAGTATTCTAGGTTTAGGAACCAGCCAATAAAAATGTAGAGTTTAGAGATAGAATGCCATGTTCATGAAATAGCCAGCTGGCCAATATAACTGGAATGTAGAGTTGAGGGGAGTAATATCTATGAAGGCTGGAAAGAGAGAAAGGGACCAAGTTGTGGAAGTTTTGAGAATCCAAACAGAAGATTTTATATTTGATCCTGAGGCAATGTAAACCTACTGAAGTTTATTGAATGGAGTGGGGGGGGGGGCAGCGGAGAATTGTGACATGAACAGACCTGCACTTCAGTAAAAAGTAGGAAGAGCAGTATGATAGCTGAATGATGGATGGACTGGAGTGAGGAGAGATTTGAGACAGGAAGATGATCCAGGAAGACTATTATTGTATTAGTCCAGGAATGAGATGATTAAGACCCGCACCATGATAATGGCATTGTCAGAGGTATTGATTATTCAATATATTCAGATCTAGTGCTGAATTTGGAGTAAGAAAGATCTGGGTTCAAATCCTACTTTGGTACATATTGGATTTGTGACCATGATTAAGTTATTTAGTGCCTCTGTAACTCATATATATTTTCATCTATAAAATGGACATAACACAGGCACTATTGTAAAAAGGTGCCCCTTGATACTTCAAATTACGAAGACGTAGGGTTTAAATCCCATCTCTGCCACATTTTGACTATGTGTCCCTGGTGTACTCATTCTAGGAAACTCTCCAAGATGTGAGAACCATAATGATTTTAGTTGGTAGAAACTACAGGGTTTTACTACATAAATGAAATAACAACTTCTGGGCTAATTTTTTTTAAATAGTACTTGAGTATTTACTTCATGATAGCACTGTGAAACATGAAAGACCTATGTGAAAAATGCTTTGCAAGCTTTAAACAACTATGTTAATATCAATTACTGTTATAATTAGAAATCTTTTAATATTAAGTCATTCTGTTTGTACCCAGGAAGTGTAGCCTCATGATCTTAGCTCTAATGTATTATTGAGAAAGTTGTTCTAGTCTGTTAGATATAGCCTATTGCATACATACATGCATGCATGCATGCAGATATTCATAAGGTAGAACACTGCATTAATATAATTGTCAGTTTCTTTTTATAATCCTTTCTCACTTTCTTAATTTTGAGTGTTGCTACCTGTCATATTTGTATGTAAGATCTGGCATTAGATAATTTTATTGGTTTGACCTTTGTGATGACAAATAATAGTTACAGTTGAATGATTAAAATATGACATATACTTTGATCACTTTAATCAACCATGTTCCATTAGGAAATCTTGAATTAATGTAACAAAAATTGTCCCTTAAAGGATATCATATGTGAAGCAGGATTGAAGATTAGAAGAATTTAGGTGAGTAGAAATCTATCTACTACCTTTTAGATACTACACCCATTCACCCAGAATATGATTATAAACATTATTTGCAAACTTCTGCTTTCAGCCAACACCTGAGCATTACTTTCCTTTAGCTAATGCCTCAACTTTGCATCTTATTTGGGAAAAACTTATCTAAAACATCTTCCTCCTTAGCAATGCTCTTTCTCTAATTCCCTTATTTTAACTTATTTTTGTTTGGGTACACTTGTGAGGTCTGGGCTCATGTAGTTTATTATGCCACTTGGGGAATTTATAAGGCATGAAAACAGAATCAAGGTAAAAACCTAAAACTTGGGACACATGCTCCACTTTCTCAGGTGAGTGGAGAAGAATTTTAACTTGAAGCAAGAAATCAAGGATAGAGTGGAAAAAGGAGGACACAACAAGAATTATTCACTGTAACAATTACTATAGTGGCAGCAAAGACCAATAGACAAACTCAGAAGACTATAAAATGAATAAACTTATGAGCAAACCTTCAAAGAAAAATACTAATTGGAACCAAACCCTACAAGAATTCCTGGAAGAGATAAAGCAATGAGTAGGAGTGGAAAAATTAGGAAAAGAATGGGAAAAAAGTGATGGAAGAAAATTATGAAAAGAGAATTAACAGCTTGGTATAAGAGGCACAAACATTTCTAAGGAAATTAATAAATATTTTATAAATTTATGTATGTTAAGTTTTCAACATTCACTTCCACAAGATTATGAATTCCAAATTTTCTCCTCATCTCTCCCCTCCCCCCACCCTAGGACTGCATGCATTTTGATTACCCCTTCTTTTAATCTGCCTTCCCTTCTATTATCCCCCACCCCCTTCTCTCATCACATTTTCTTCTATTTTCCTGTAGGGCAAGACAGATTTCTATACTCCATTGCCTGTATATCTTATTTCCCAGTATCATGTAAAAACAAATTTTAACATTCATTTTTAAAGCCTTAAGTTCCACATTCATTCACTTCCTCCCTCCTTACCCACCCTCATTGAGACAGTGAGCAATTCAATGTAGGTTTTACATGTGTAGTCATGCAAAAGACTTCCAGAACGGTCATGTTGTGAAAGACTAACTATATTACCCTCTATCCTGTCCCACCATCCATTAATTCTATTCTCTTCTTTCACTTGTCCCCCATCTGCTATCTCCTCTTTTATCTTGCCTCTCTTATCTCCTTCCTCTCTGCTTTCCTGCAGGATAAGAAAGATTTCCATACCTATTTGAGTGTGCATGCTATTGCCTCCTTAAGCCAAATCTGATGAGAATAAAGTTCACTTATTCCCTCTCACCTTGCCCCTCTCCCCCACATTGCAAAAGATCTTTCTTGCCTCTTTTATGTGAGATAATGTACTGCATTCTACCGTTCCCTTTCTCTTTCTCCCAGTATATTCTTCTCAACACTTAATTTTACTTTTTAGGTATCATTCCTTCATATTCAGCTCACCCTGTGCCCTCTGTTCACATACAAGCACATATACACATATACATGCATACACACATATATGTACACATATATACACATAAACACACATATACACATACATGTACACACATACGTACCCACATACATATACATACACATACATATGATACACTTGTATGCATATGTATGTATATGTGTGTGTATGTGTGTGTGTTTGTGTGTATTCCCTTTAACTACCCTAATACTGAGAAAGTCTCTTGAGTTACAAATATCTTTCCATGTAGTAATGTAAATAGTTACACTTTAATAAGTCCCTTATGGCTTCTCTTTCCTGTTTACCTTTTCATGTTTCTCTTGATTCTTGTAATTGAAAGTCCAATTTTCTATTCAGCTCCTTTAGCAAGCCATTGACTTGTTTTTCATGATTTTCTTGCATTGCTGTAATTTCTCTTCCCAATTTTTCCTCTACTTATTTTACTTGATTTTCAAAATTGTTTTTGATCTCTTCTATGGCCTGAGATCATTTCATATTTTTCTTCGAGGCTTTGGATGCTGGAGCCTTGTTCTTGTTGTCTTCTTCTGCCTGCATGCCTTGATCTTCCTGGTCACTAAGGATATAAGAGGATACCTTTTCACCAAAAAAGTAACCTTCTATAGTTTTATTCCCCCTGCCCCACCCATTTGATCATTTTCCCAGCTAGTTACTTGATTTTTGAGCTCTTCGTTAGGAGGAGGGTGTACTGCCCCAAGTTTCAGGGGTATTGTGCAGCTGTTTTCAGAGATATTTCTAGGAACCCGTAGTGTCAGTTCCTCCAAAGTGGTATGATCAAAGGAGAAGTGTCCACGCCTGTCTTAGCTTGTGCTCTGGTCTGTAAGCAACCACATTCACTCCTTTCTGCCTTGGAACTGTGAAGAGTACTCACTTTCCACAGCCACCACAAGCTCTGCTAAATCAGCACTCCTCCTCACCCCAGGACCAACATCCAGGAATGCAACAAAGATCAGCATCTTGATTCCCCCACTGTCTGTAGGATCAGAGTACCAGGAGAAGCTACTGCTATGGCAGTGGCTGCCACCATCCTGAGACTGGGGCCAGACCACACTCCCCTCTCACTGAGGTGAGAGACCTTTCCCATTGACCTCCGAAGCTGTCTTTGGCATTTGTGGGTTGAGAAGTCTGGAAGCCACTACAGCTGCCAGTGATTCAGTGCTCTGAGGCCTGCTCCATTCCTGTCTGTGCTGGACATGGCCCACGCTGGGCAATGCTCTCCTCCCAGGCCAATGAAAGTAGACCCTTCCTGCTGGCCTTCCAGGGCTGGAAATCAGCTTTCACTGTCGCATTTTGGGGCTTCTGCTGCTCTAGAATTTGTTTGGACTCATTTTTACAAGTATTTTGAGGAGTTTGCGGGGAGAGCTCAATCAGGAATCAGTTCCCTGCTTCTACTCCAATATCTTTAAAATTAATATTGTAAAAAACAAAAGTGGCCTCATGGTAAAAAAAAGGAACAAAAATTCACTGAACAACTGCATGAAAGGCAGAATTGGCTAGATGGAAAATGAAATAACCAAAGCTCACTAAAGAAAACAATTTCTTAAAAATTAGTTTTGGACAAGGGGAACCTAGTGATCCATGAGACAATGAAAAACAATAAAACAAGGTTAATTCTACTGCACTATAGGAAATGAGGAGCAGACAGACTTCATTATAACCTGGAAAAACATATATGAACTGATACTGAGTGAGGGGAGCAGAAGCAGGAGACCATTGTATATGATTATGGACACCCAGTGTCTGTAAGGACTAGCTTTGATAGACTTGGCTCTTCTCCTCAATGCAAAATTCAAAGACAGCTCCAAAAGACTCATGATGGAAAAAGCTATGCACATCCAGAGAAAGAATTATGGAGTCGAATTCAGACTACGGTAAATTATTTGCTCTCTTTTTCCCCTTCTTTTTGGTTTCTTTCTTTTTTCTCATGATTCATTCCATTGGTTATGATTCTTCTTTACAACTTGACTGTTAGGTAAATAAGTTTAATGTTAAGGTATATGTAGAACTTAAATTGAATTACATGCCATCTTGGGGGAATGAGGGGGGAGGATAGGGAGGGAGAGATAATTTAGAACTCAAAAACTTGTGGAATTGAGTGTTGTAAACTAGAAATAAAAAAAGAAAACTAGATTAAAAGAATGAAATAAAAAAGTGGAAGAAAATGTGGAATATCTCATTGGAAAAAAACAATTGACCTGGAAAAGAAATTGAGGAGAGATGAAATGATATTTATCAAACTGCCTTAAAACCATGATGAATGAGAGCCTAGACTTCACATTTCAAGTACTTTTACAGGAATACTGCCCCAATGAGAAAATTGAAATTGAATAGGGAGGGAAAATAGAAATGGAAAAATACATAAATCACCTCATGAAAGGGATCCCAAGATGAAAACTCCAAAGAGTAGGCAAGAGTTGTCAGGTCAAGAAGAAAATATTAAACATGGCCAGGAAAAAAAAGAAAATTTAAGATATCATGGAACCAGAGTTTGTATCATATAGATTTTGTGGCATCCACCTCAAGAGCAGAGAGCTTGGAATATGATATTCCAAAACGTAAAAGAACTAGGATTGCAAGAAGAATAACTTACTCAACAGTAGGATCCCTAGTACAATCCTTCAGACAAAAAAAATATGAATATTTAATGAAATAGAGTACTTACAAGCATTCATAATGAAAAGCCCAGAACCGAATAGAAAGTTTTACATTCAAACACAAGACCCAAAAGAAGCCTAGAAAGTTAAACATGAAAAAGAAATCCTAAGTGACTAAACAAAATTAAACTGTATTCCTTTATGGAAATGTGATACATCTAATTTCTGAGAATAATATCATTTCTAGGGCAGTTAGAAACAGTCCACATAGACATAGGGCATGAGTGTAAGTCAACTATGTTGGGATGATTTAAAAAAAAAAAAAGAATGAATGAGAAAGACTCATGCATTAAGAGAAGTGAAAAGGGAGAGGCAGAATGGGGATACTTTTCTCTTTTAAAAAGAAGTACCAAGGAAGTCTTTTTACAGTGGTGTTGACAATGGATGGGAGGAGTGGAGGGCAAGCCTTGAAACTCATTCTCATTGGAATTAGTTCAAAGAGGGAAGACTACATATGCATACTTAATTGCATATAGAAATCTTTCTTCCCAATGGGGAAAAAGTGGGGAAGCATATAAAAAGGGGGGGGAAAGAGGAAGGGTGATAAAAAGAGTAGAGCAGATGAAGGGAAGAAGCAGTCAGAAACAAAACACTTTTGAGGAGGAGCAGGTTAAAAAGAAAGAGAAGAATAAACTGAAGAAAAATCATGAAGGGAAATAGACACTAGTCATAAGTGTGAATGTGAATGGAGGAGTTCACCCATAAAACAGAAGCAGATAGTAGAATGGATTAGAAATCAGTATCTAATAATAACGTTGTTTATGAGAAAGACACTTGAAAAATATATACACAGAATTACAAACAAGGGCTTGAGCAGAATCTAATATGCTTCAACTAGAGGAAATAAAAGCAGAGATAGTGATTATGTTGTCAGTCAATACAAAACAATACAAAAATAGACCTAATTAAAAGAGATAATCAGAGGAAGTACATTTTACTAAAAGGTACTATAGACAAGGAAGTAATATGAAATCATTTTATGGCAATTTTCCTTAATAAAGATTTCATTAGTCAAATATATAGAGAAGTGAGTTTAATTTGTAAAAAATCAAGCTTTTCCATAATTTACAAATGGTCAAAGGATATGAACAAGCAGTTTTCAGAAGAAATCAAAGCTACCTTTGATCCTATGAACAAATACTTTAAATTACTATTGATTTATAGAAATGTGAATTAAAACAACTCTGAACTACCAGCTCAAACCTGTAAGAAGTAACAAATGATTGAAAGGATGAGGGAAAATAGATACACTAATACAGTATTGATGGAATTGTAAACTGATCCAACCATTCTGAAGAACAACTGGGAAGTATGTCCAAGGAGCTATAAAACTCTGCATGTCTTTTCACTCAGTAATTCAATTACTAGATCTGTGAGATCAAAGAAAAAGAAATAGAACCCATATGTATAAAAATATTTGTAAAGAAATTCTTTTGAAAAAAAACTAGAAATTGAAAGGATGCTTCTCAATAGTGGGATGGCTGAACAAATTGTGGCATAGGATTATGATAGAGAACTATTGTGCTATAAGAAATGACTAGGTGGTCAGGGGAAAAAACACACACACAAATAACAACAACAACAACAACAACAACAACAACAAGCCAAGACCTATAGGAACTGATGTAAAGTGACGTGAAAAGGCCTGGGAGCTCATTGTACACAGTAACTACAATGTTGTAATGATAATCACATAGAAGACTTGGCTCCTCTGATCAATACAATGATCTACAAAAATTCTAAAGGGCTAATGATGAAAAATGCTATCCATCTCCAGAGAGAGAAAGGATGAAATGAGAGAAAATTCAAGCATACTTTTCTCACTTTATCTTTCTTGCTATTATTTATTTATTTATTTGTTTATTGGCACATGGATCCTATGGACATATGTTTTGTTTGATTTCACATGTATAATTGATATCTTTCCTTGTCTTTTCAGTGGGTGGAGGTCAGGGTATTCAGTGAAGAGAGAATTTGGAACTCAAAATTTCAGAAGAAAATAATGTGAAAATAAATAAACAATAATTTTAAAAGTTAAAAATTTCAGATCAATATCAATAATATTCCACAAGTAGGATAAAAACCTGTAAATTTGAACTAAGAATTTGAACTTCTGTCCTTTTACCTCTCAGCATAGCATGCCAGTAAATTCCCTCCTTTCTACCTTCCTTTTCATCAATTATGAATTACATACCCAAGAACAGTCAAGTTCAATCCTTTATCTCAAACTGACCATGACACAGAATTAAAGTCAGCAAATAACTTTAAAGAAAAGTGATACACTTTCTTTATAACATCTAACTTTTAAGGAACCAAGAAATTAGTGGAATGGTGGGGTCCTGGGAGAGTGCCAGTAGAACATCACTGTGCCTTATCACACTTCCCAGAAAAAAAAAAAGAGTTTTGAAAGCATTAGTCTTCTCCAGGCATACCTTTCCTCATATTCTCAGCAAGTGGAGATCTCTGTGGCAACTAGCTGTCTCTCTACCTCAGTTTCTCTATCTCCATCACTCATACTGATTTTTCCAACTATGCCCAAACCAAACTTAAACATCTTATATATTGCAATTCTTATTCCCATTCACATCACAAATTCTAGGTCTTCTGTCTGCTCCCTATTTTGCCCAGTCTGGAAGTGCAGTGGCCCCTCAAAAGTCCATCTAATTTTGATCAGTATAAAAACTTTAACCTGTCCCATTTTTCTGTTCTATGTTCCTTGGCCCTTTCTTAGTTAACCTGCTGTCCCTTTGCTCTCTGCTTCCACTATATTAGTGCCATACTTAATGTGACACTCAACCAATTTAGTTCTAATGCAGCTCAGTAAGAGGGATTAAAGCAGTGTGCCTTACACCAGGTTTTATGTCTTTCTTTACAAACGATGATGCCTGTGCCCAGTGTTTTCAAATCAGAAAAATTGCATATGACTCAAAATCAAAAAAATAAATGCAGAAGGAAAAATAAAAAAGAAGTTAGTGAAAAGCTATAAAAGGTAATGTGATAGAAGTACAGGCTAGGCTAGCATTAATAATGATGTATAATGTGTAGGGTTATGTTAGTAAGTTAAGAAACTCTGGATCTTTGTAACAATGTCCTTTGAAATAAGCAGGAAGCAGACTTTTTTTAATTTCATAAAAATCAATTTCCAAGAAAAAAATGACATAGATACTGAATGGTAAAGCCATGATTCAATGTGTTCAGACTCTCAAGCTAATATTCTACAAGCTAGACTGAGTTACCTGCCTAACTAAACTATTTATTTTGTATTTTGTAATCACTCCAATTTCTTTGCATGCTAACAGGCTCGAAATGTTATAGAATGTAAAATTACAATATGTTGAAAGTGATTAACATTATTTGATGTGACTTAATTTTATAAACACATAAATTCTTCTTCCCTAATCGATTTGACTCCAACAGTCTCTTTCTTATCTGACCTATAATTACTCCCACATTGGATTTGTAATGAAAGAAATAAGAAAACCCTATTGATGGTGATGTGAAATATTATACCTCTTACATTGCCCTCATTATAAACTTCTTTATCAGAAGATAAAGGTAAGGGTAAGGGTCGGGGTGGGGAAGTTGTTTGAGCATATGTATGGCTCCTACTACTCCCCTCCTCCTTTTATAGCCTAACAATCAGTGGTGGTCTTGAACTAACAGGCTGAGATACTTCCTAAAACCATGTAAATAGATGGGGGAAGGAGGAAAAGCAGTGTTGAAGATAAGGTGCTTTGTGAGTGTGCATGTGAGTGAGTGTGTGTGTGTGTGTGTGTGTGTGTGTGTGTGCATGTTTGTGTGTGTGTGTTTAACATGTCCATCCCTGAAGATTTTATTTTCATCCTGGAAACCAAGGGCAGGTTAAGCACAACACTGTTATTAGTGTCTTCATTTTTCATAGAAGAACTCTATAATAAGTACTAACAATATTTCTTAGTTTTGTTATTTGCCAAACAATTCTCCTGTATGACTGACACTGGAAAACCAGTTAGAATAGGTAGCACAAAAAATGTTGTTGTTCAGTCTTTTTCAGTCATGTCCTGCTCTTTGTTACCCCATTTAAGGTTTTCTTGGCAAAGATACTAAAGATTTGCCATTTCCACCTCCAGTTCATTTTACAAATGAGTAAACTGAGGCAAACTGAGTTAACTTGACCAAGATCATCAGTTAGTATCTGAGCCAGATTTGAATAAAAGAAGATGAGTCTTCCTGATTCCAGGCCCAGTACTCTATCCTCTATGATACTTAGCTGCCTTTGAACAAAAAGATAAATGCCACAATTTATATGTTACTGCATGTTTTAGTATCTTGCAGCTGTGTAAATATAGTTTTAAGTAATTGCTGTGTAACTGAATCTTTTGTATATCAGGAGAGTTTTCAGAATACACAGGTAAACTCTACAGTTAAAACAGAAGGAAAATATTACTAGAGAAGCACCACATTTTGTTGAGGAGCCAAATTGCACCAAAATGACTCTTGTGCTATTGGGAAAAGGTATACTAGTTTGTCATTGTTCTTGTTGTTTTAGCTTAAATTTTGAACCAAAAAGTGAAGGTAAATAATTTGCCATGATTTTTCAATATTCTTTTCATAATTGAAAGTTATCCACGGCTAACTTTAGAAATACCTACTCCACAACTGGGATCGAGTTTTCTGTTGAAATTTTCTTAAAATGACACAACAAGGAAATAAGTGAGAGAAAATGTAGAGTAATCAATAACCATTTACTAAGTACCTAATATGTGTGTGCCATTGTTCTAGGTGCCAGGTTTATGAAGACAAAAATGGATGTCACTGCCTTCAAATAGTTTACATTTTATTATAGGCAACTTCTTCTGTGTCCTTTGAGTGTTTCACTATTATGTAGTAGAGACATTAGCAATTGGGATGTGATGGTATTGAGTCTTTATTATTTGCTAATGTAATTAATATATTTTATAATGTCTTTAGAAATTGATAATTTCATAGGTCAGAAAATAAATTTTAAAAAGAGGTCTTGGGGTGGTTTTTCTGCACCTCGGGTCTCAGCTGGGTACTGGCCCCTTGGAGGATGGGGTGACACCCCCGCCCCACAGCCTCCCGCTGTGGGGCCAGATGGTGGCTCCGGAGGCGGCTGCAACCATCCAGGCGGCGGCTGTGCACGGACCCTGACCTCTGCCCTCCCAGGGTCCCCGGAGCCCCAGAGAAGCGGCAGACACGACAGACGAGGCACTTTTCTTGCTCCTCCACAACGAGATGGTGACAGGCATCTACAAGTCCACGGATCAGGGGAGGTGGAAAATGGAAGATGCATTACTAAGCTGGAGAACATGGGTTTTAGAGTAGGACAAGCATTGATAGAAAGGTTTAAAAAGGACACGGCAAGGTTCAAGGATGAATTAGATATTATGAAGTTCATTTGCAAAGATTTTTGGACCACTGTCTTTAAGAAACAAATTGATAGGGGCGGAGCCAAGATGGTGGCAGGAAAGCCGGGACTAGCGTGAGCTCCCAGCCGAGTCCATCCAAAAACATATAAAAAATGGCTCTGAACCAGTTCTAGAACTGCAGAACCCACAAAAGAGCAGAGGGAAGCAGGGCTCCAGCCCAGGACAGCCTGGATGGTCTCTGGGTGAGATCTATCCCACACGGAGCTGGGAGCTGGGAGCTGGGAGCGGAGCAGAGCAGAGCCCAGCTTGAGTGGCTCAGACCAACCAGACCAGGAGCTGGACAAAGTGGGCCCTAGCACCCTGAATCAGTGAGCTGCAGCAGTTACCAGACGTCTCAACCCACAAACACCAAGGACAGCTGAGAAGGTTAGTGGGAAAAGCTGAGGGAGTGGAAGGAGTTGGCAGTTAGGCTACTGCCCCGGGGGGCAGTGGAGGTGGGGCAGCTACAGCTGCTGTTGCTTCCTGCCCCAGGCCCACCTAGTGGGAGGAATTAAGTGGCAGATCAGAGCAGGAGTACACAGCCTGCTGAAGATTTAAGCCCAGTCCAGGTTGGGGGTCCTTGGGGAAGGAGCAGTGCTGGGGTGGCAGAGCTGGCGCATCAACCCCAAATGTGGAACATAGAACTCTTTAGTCTACAAGCAGTCATACCCCACTGAAAAACTCAATGGTGAAGTTAGTTGGTTGGGAATATGGCCAGGCAGCGAAAACACACCCAGATTCAGCCTCAGACTTCAGATTCTTTCTTTGGTGACAAAGAAGACCAAAACATACAGGCTAAAGAAGTCAACAAAGTGCAAGAGCCTACACCAAAAGCCTCCAAGAAAAACATGAACTGCACCCAGGCCATGGAAGAGCTCAAAAAGGATTTGGAAAAGCAAGTTAGAGAAGTAGTGGAAAAATTGGGAAGAGAAATGAGAAGGATGTAAGAAAACCATGAAAAACAAGTCAATGACTTGCTAAAGGTGACCCCAAAAAAATACTGAAAAATACATTGAAGAAAACGACACCTTAAAAAACAGACTAACTCAAATGGTAAAGGAGCTCCAAAAAGCCAATGAGAAGAAGAATGCCTTGAAAGGCAGAATTAGCCAAATGGAAAAGGAGATCCAATGGACCATTGAAGAAAATAGTACCTTAAAATTTAGATTGGAGCAAGTGGAAGCTAGTGCCTTTATGAGAAATCAATATATTTAAAACAGAACCAAAGCCATGAAAAATGGAAGACAATGTGAAATATCTCATTGGAAAAACCACTGACCTGGAAAATAGATCCAGGAGAGATAATTTAAAAATTATTGGACTACCTGAAAGCTATGATCAAAAAAAAAGCCTAGATATCATCTTTCAAGAAATTATCAAGGAGAACTGCCCTGATATTCTAGAGCCACAGGGCAAAATAGAAATTGAAGGCATCCACCGATCACCTCCTCAAATAGATGCCGAAAAGAAATCTCCTAGGAATATTGTCACCAAATTCCAGAGCTCCCAGATCAGGGAGAAAATACTGCAGGCAGCCAGAAAGAAACAATTTGAGTATTGTGGAAATACAATCAGAATAATCCAACATCTGGCAGCTTCTACATAAAGAGATCGAAGGGCTTGGAATACGATATTCCGGAGGTCAATGGAGCTGGGATTAAAACCTAGAATCACCTACCCAGCAAAACTGAGTATCATGCTCCAAGGTAAAACATAGATTTTCAATAAAATAGAGGACTTTCAACCTTTCTCAGTGAAAAGACCAGAGCTGGACAGAAAATTTGACTTTCAAACACAAGAATCAAGAGAAGCATGAAAAGGTAAACAAGAAAGAGAAATCATAAGGGACTTACTAAGGTTGAACTGTTTTGTTTACATTCCTACATAGAAAGATGATGTGTATGATTCATGACACCTCAATATCACAGTAGCTGAAAGGAATATGCATATATTATATTATGTGCATGTATGTACATATGCAAGTGTATATATATATATATATATATCTATCTATCTATATATATATATATATATATAGAGAGAGAGAGAGAGAGAGAGAGAGAGAAGGGGGGGGACAGGATGATTTGAAGACGAAGGGAAGATATCCAAAAGAAATAAAATCAAATTAAGGGATGAGAGAGGAATATATTGAGAGACGGAGATAGGGAGAGATAGAATGGGGTGGATTATCTCGCATAAAGGTGGCAAGAGGAAGCAGTTCTGTGGGAGGAGGGGAGAGGGCAGGTGAGGTTGGAATGAGTGAATCTTGCTTTCATCAAATTTGGCCTGAGGAGGGAATACCATACATACTCAATTGGGTATCTTACCCCACAGGAAAGAAGAGGGAAGAAGATAAAAAAGAGGGGGATGATGGAGGGGAGGGCAGATGGGGGTGGAGGTAATCAAATACCAAATAATTCCAAACACTTTGGAAAGGGGACAGGGTCAAGGGAGAAAATTCAATAAATGAGGATGGGTTGGGAAGGAGCAAAATATAGTTAGTCTTTCACAACATGAGTATTGTGGAAGGGTCATACATAATGATACACATGTGGCCTATGTTGAATTGCTTGACTTCTTAGGGAGGGTGGGTGGGAAGGGAAGAGGGAAGAGAATTTGGAACTCAAAGTTTTAAAAACAGATGTTCAAAAAGAAAAAAAAAAGTTTTTGCATGCAACTAGAAAATAAGATACACAGGCAATGGGGCGTAGAAATTTATCTCGCCCTACAAGAAAGGAAGGGAAAAGGGGATGGGAGGGGAGTGGGGTGACAGAAGGGAGGGCTGAATGTGGAACAGGGAAACCAGAATATACGTCATCTTGGAGTGGGGGGGAGGGTAGAAATGGGGAGAAAATTTGTAATTCAAACTCTTGTGAAAATCAATGCTGAAAACTAAATATGTTAAATAAATAAATTTAAAACAAAAGAAACAAATCGATAATCTAAGGACAAATCATCAGGGCACATATGTGCTTCAAGACAACAAATTTCAACTCCTGACTCATATGTTGGCAGGAAAACAGTATTTAGATCATGCTCCTAAGTATTTAGCGTTTACATGTGGCTTAATCAGAGGTGGCTTATCAAATTTGGGAATAAAAAGTATTGTGACAGCTGCAGTGTCAGCAATGCTAGGATGTAAATTTCAAGTGATGATACAGAAGATGTAGCATGTACTCAAATGCTTCTACAATGTAAAGAGATTAAATTATTCACGTATAAAGATTTTTGAAAAGTAATTTTTGACTTACTGGCATTGTCACAAGTTTCTACAGTACATTGATTTGTGTAAGCTGTTTGTTAATTTATTAGATGATGTAATATGCACTCTCAAATAACATTACCATAGTATATAATATATATGTCATCTGATGAGAACAGGAGAGTATCAAAGAAAATTTTACTGAGACACTACAGTGTAGCTCTATATCACATTATACCAAATTTAAACTTTATTTCAATAAAAATTTTGTTAAGTAAGCACAAAAAAAGAGGTCTTAGTTCCCAGTAATGTTTCTTTTTCCCTTGCAAAAGTCTATAGCATTTTGTTTTTACAAATAATAAAATGTGGCTTTGCCTATATAGTTGGAAAAAGTGTGATTACAAAAGGTCATTGTTTTCAAGTTTTTCAATGAATGAATCAGGTCAACAGTACAGGCATTTTAAAATTTTCTTTCTCCGAATGCGGATGACATTTTCTATCATGAGTCTTTTGGAATTTTCTTATATCACCGTACTGCTGAAAAGAGCTAAGTCAATCATAGTTGATCATGGCACAATATTGCTGCTACTGTGTACAATGTTCTCTTGGTTCTGCTTATTTTACTCAGCATCAATTCAGGTAAGTCTTTCCACATTTTTTCTGAAATCTACCTGCTCGTTGTTCTTATGGAATAGTATTCCATTACATTAAGAAACCACAACTAGTTCAGCCATTACCTAACTGATGGCCATTCCTTCAATTTCAAATTCTTTGCCACCACAAAAAGAGCTGTTATAAATATTTTTGTACATGTAGGTCTTATCCCTTTTATATGATCTCTTTGACATCATGGTAGTGGTATTTGTGGATGAAAGAGGTTGGTTGTCCTTTGGACATAGTTCCAAATTGCTATCCAGAATGGTTGCATCAGTTCACAACTCCACTAATGATGCATTAATGTCCCAGTTTTCCCACATATCCAACATTTTCTAACTGAACACTCATCTTTTTGGATGAATTTATGTTGACTTCAACAAGTTCTTGATCACCACTGGTCATCAGTGAGATTAATAATTATTCAAAATAAATTTTCCTACCAAATTGAGTAGGAAAATCTTTATTATACAAAATCTGAAATGTAGCTGGAGTTTTTATTGAACTAGACTATAAGTATGTCTTGAGCAGATATTGAAAAATAAAAAAAAAATTAATTGAACCCAGAACTGAAGTAGAGAAATGGGCTAAATAACATTTGGAAAATTATACATTACTTTTAAATGTCTTGAGCTGTTCCCAACCACAAAACCCAAGATTTTTCTTTTTTTTCTTTTAAAATAAAATTTTAACGACAGCTTAAATTTATCTACATTTCTTTAGCCCTTTCTCTCCAAACTAACCCCTATAACAAAAAATAACAAGAAAGTTCAGCAAAATTATCAACATTTGCATATCAATAATTTATTTATTATACAGGGCAAGTTTCCCACCAATACAAATTAGTGGGGCATATACCTTCTGATAGCTATTTTGGGAGGTCAAACTTGGTCATCATAATTTAACTGAATCCCATTTCACTTGTTTGTTGTTGTTCTTTCTATTTACATTATGTTAGCTATCTGTATTGTTTTCCTCATTCTTACTTCATTTTGTATGAGTTTATATGTTTTTTCGTGTTTCTCACATATTCATAAATTTTATCATTCCTTTGTGGCAGAAGCCATTTCCTATCATTAAGCATTTTCAGAGGTATACTTCTGAGTTCTTTTAATTACATGGAATGTTTGTGGCCTGCTTCTGATCATGTGGACACCTGGGTCTGAAAGGTTTTTTTTTTTTTGAAGAGTGGTTTGATCATGAAAACTGTCTGTAAACTTGAACCATTTAAACATCAACTGAACGAAGATATTTGAGAAACCCTGAGTTAACCTTTGGTTGTCCACCCTGTTTCATCACAGCAGCAGAAGGGACAGAGTGTTTTTTTAAGTTAAGATATCTTCTAATCTGGTGCTTTCCAGATCAAGAATTCAGAAAGCATCACATGTTTCCCATAAGGAGTGTGGAAAGATAGGTCATCCACATCTCCCATATCACAACAAGTACAATGGGTCTGCACAGGTGAACTTATGCCAGGTACTAGGATTCCTTAGCACCTTTGGAATTTTTCTTTCTTGAAGTGTCTGAATATCCTGAGGTGAATGTGTCCAGGATTGGAAGAACCTTTGTGATTTCAAGAGCACTGGAAGTGCTGGGCTCAATGAGAAGCTAACTGATGGTAGTGGGAAGCTCCTGTACCAGCCATAGACAAAAGGCCAAGTACAAGCTTAGCCATTTTACCTTTAAAGTTGTTAGGACAGAACTGAACTAAGGTGAAATGTAAAATTCCTAGTGAGAAATATTAAGACTGCATTACGTTCCATGAGATTTTAAATATTAGCCTCCCAGTATTGTAACAATACTTACTGAATATTGTTTAAGAATACTTTTATGTTAATGCACACCTTTAAGTTTTCATTAGTTAGCATCCTTTTGTGTATAAAAGTAAATTATCTGTCCTGTTCCTGATCCAAATAGGATGTTGAGTGTTCTTTTAGTACCAACTTTGTGAATAACTAGACATGAGCCATAATTTAATTCTTAAACGATTTTTCTTCAGGTGAAAGGTGTGTGTGTGTGTGTGTGTGTGTGTGTCTGTGTCTGTGTCTGTGTCTGTGTCTGTGTCTGTGTCTGTGTTTGTGTGTGTTTAGCTGGCGGGTAGTGGTTCTCAATGAGACAAAGAATGTAGAGAACAGGTAGCCTAAGCTCGATCATTAGAAAAAAGCTCCCCAACCCCACGAGGCTGAATCAGGTGGAAACCATATGACTGTCTAGATAACAAAAGGTGACACAGTATCTCAGGTCATGCAGGGTTAGTGAAGGAGTACCTCAGTCACAATAATTTTGCATTATATTCATGTACCACAATTGGCTTAGTCATTCCCCAGTTTATGGGACCCATTATTTTTAACACCAATATTAAACTGGGGCTGGGGATGAGGCCAGCTTTGAAGCTGAGTAACAGTGGTGGTGGGGTTAGGGAAAGGTAGCTCTGTAGTTTGTCCTCTTCTCCTCCTCTTTATACTCCTGCCTTGCAAATGCTGCTAGAGATGCTGTCCTGGCAGTGGAAGATTGGGGACTGGAGGAAGCTAGAAGACAGTTAGGGTAGTAGCCATCAGACACAATTACTGAAGCAGAAATGGGAAAGAAAAGGAAGGAAATTTCAAAAAGTAGACATCGAATAGAAAGGTTAGTCCTTGTGTTCATCAGGCTATTCTAGACCTGAGTAATAAATTTTTATATAAGAATGTCATACCTCATTCAACACATAAAAAAGGAACAGTTTCTGCATTTCTAATGAACTGATAATTCAGAAATCATCAATTTAAATATGCATAGATTAGGGTAGGAAAACATATTATTTCAGTGTTCATTTATAGACAGAGCCTGATTCTCAACTTATTTGCAGACCTAAGCATGTTCTCTATATACTTTATGAAGGAAAACTGACATGATCATAAAGTAAAACTTAAATTGGCTTTATATCTTCAAAATATATCTCTCTTAAATGCATGTTTCTTTTATGTTGACATCATAAAGCACAGAATTTTCAATGGACAACTAATAGTCACTATTTTGAATTTTCTGGCTTCTTTCGACTTAGATGCTATCCTAACATATTTTCAATATCATATATTAAATAGGCTGTTGTTTCTTGTTGTTGTTATTCTTTAATCCAGGCCTGTGATTTTCTGGGGATTTCTCAGGATGAAAACTCCTACCAATGCATATCATTAAGCATTCTGACATTTAGGGTCAGAGAATCACCTGAGTCATGGAAAGAGTAAGTCATTTGACCAAGATCCCAAAGGCTGTTCAGTGCTAGAAAGGCAGGATTTGGGAAGAGTCTTTCCTGAGTCTGAGGATCTATCCCCTTTACAACACCCTCTCTTATAATTTATGCAAATTGTTTCTTCTATTTTTCTTGCTCAGACATCAGTCAATTAAGGAACACTTTGTATAAATGCTTTCCCTTGTTAAGATAATACCTTTTTTTAAGTAAAATTTGATAACAGAATGAAAAAAATACAATATCCTGTCACTTTATGAAGCAATAGAGAGGAAAAGGATATCATTTGTGTTCTAAAGATATGAAAATATTAAAGCCATGCTTAAATGTAATCTAAAAGGGATTTTACATACCAGACATATAGCTACCTGAAGCTTTATTTGACTTTATAGGGGAAAATAGCACTGTAACTTTCAATAATCTTTGTTTTACCAGGGTACTCTACATGTGGCCTAAAAAAACCCTAAATAATTCAAGGCTAGGAAAAGTGAATCTATGAAGAGATGGAAAAAATGACAGGCAGCTTTGAAGAGAGATGGCTAAGATATGACAAGAACTTCAAAAATTTCAATGGTTGAAGTTGTCAGTTGTTCACCATTTACACTGAGGTGGCGCATCTTCGTTATTACTATGTGCATGCACATGTGTGTGTGTGTGCGTGTGCATGTGTGTGTGTGCAGTACCTAGAATATTGGATAGAGGGATAGCCTTAGAATCAGGAAGACCTGTGTTCAGGTCAGACTTCTACCATCGACTGAGTATGTGTCTTAGGTAAGTATTAACCTTTCAGTTCCTCAAACAATACTCTGAGGCTATAAACTGTAGAAATAGTCAGAAAGTATTGACCTGCATTAGTAGAGAGTTTCCCCATCCAGAAGGTTCTCATATCAATGCAGTCACCAATCCAGTCAGTCTTTATATGTATATCATTATGTATTATTGCATTACATAATTATGTGCTTAATATACATAACTCTGTATATAATACATATATATCATACATAACATTTATATAATATATGTGCATAAACACACATGCACATAATATAGGAGTTGTATAAAATACATATATAGAGTATACATGTACTGTATATATGTACATGACATACTTATGTACTTATATATAATATATATGCACACATACTTAAATACATACATATCTGTGTGTGAGTGTGTGTGTGTGTGTGTATGTGTGTGTGTGTGTGTGCTCATATATGGGAATGTTCAGAGCATCTTTTCTTGTTTCCATCTTAGTAATTGGGTGCTTTGGAGACGATGAAGCCTGTGGTTGCTCCTGGATTATTATATATGACTCAACTTAAAATAAAACTTGGGTACTTTTACTATAATGAAGTGATATCTTCATTGGCACTTGAGCAGGAAGATGGATCAGTGGATCCTTAAAAAGCAAGTAATTTCATCCCTATTTCTCTTTCCAACAACTCTTCATGTGGCAAGAAGTACTGAGGTGAGGGATGGGAGAAAAGGCTGCCTTCTCCACCTCTGCCAAAACATCATATTGTGAGCAAATGTCTGCTGAGGCACATGTTGCATGCTTAGAGAAGCCTGAGTCTGGATAACAGGTGCATCTTCTTTGATCATTCTTTCAGTGTAGGTAACAGAACAGTAATCCTAAAATTGTTGTGTTTAGTTTTGGAAGCCTGCTTGTCCCTGAGTGTTTTGGTCCATCAACTGGACTTGACTAGTAGTATGGGGAGTTTGTTCATCAGAGAAGATGACAAAAACAAAAAGATGAATTCAATATCTGATCCAATTCTCCAAAAGACTTCTACATGGAGAGGGAAAGTACAAAGTGAGATAAAATTTAAATGATTTATACAAACTGCTTCATGTTCTATTGTTTTTAAGTTTCAACATCCTGGCTAAATGTAACAGTATTCAAAAAGTTATGTTATTGATTACTTAACTTTTGTCAATTTGTACTTTTTAGAATCTTTTAAGCAAATCTTTAGTGAATAGAAAACAACTTTGATTTTTGATTTCTATCCAGTCCAAAGGTTTGGGGGACCAAACTCATTAATCAAAATCTAAGTGACAACTATTTTCCTTCTCTGAAATCTAGCATTGGGTGCATAAAAAGTCAAGGAATATGAGAAAATAAGTCTGACTTTTCTTTTATGTGGTTAGGCTTACCCCTGGGCTTAGCAAGAGGGAAGGTTAGGGTTAGTGCAAAGGGAGAGAATGTGGCATTCCAGGCCCTTAGATCTGGCAGTCTTTGTAATTATTAGATGTATCTGGGAGTTTTCAAATCATTCAGATGGAATTTTTCAAGGCCATAGATCCATTAAAAATATATTGTTATAGAGAAATGGAAAATTCCTTAAGGGAAAAAAAACAGGACAGATAATTTGGCAGAACAATACTGTACCTAAAAGAAACATACTTATACCATGACTCTTCTTTTCTTTAAGCAGAGAGAAGACAGTGAGAGGAGCAGACAAATTTGGGGTCAATAATGAACAATAAGGGGAGGAGCCAAGATGGCAGCTGGAATGCAGGGACTTGCCTAAAGCTCTCCCCCAACCCTCCAAACACCTATAAAGCAGCTCTGAACAAATTCTAGAACTACAAAACCCACAAAATAGCAAAGGGAAGGAGGGCTCCTGCCCAGGACAGCCTGGATGGATTCTGGGTAAGATCTATCCGACAGAGCTGGGAGCAGAGCAGGGAAGAGCATAGCGTGAGCTGTGCCTGGACAAACCAGAATGGGAGCTGGGCAGAACTGAATCAGTGAGCTGTGGGACTTAGCAGACTTCTCAACCCAGAAACACAAAAAACAACAGAGAAGGTTAGTGGGAAAAAACAGTTGGGACAGAGTGAAAGGAAAAAATGGTTGGCCACCACCCAGGGGGTGGCAGAGGTAGTGCAGCTCTGGGGCTGCTTACGGAGCTACAGCAACAGCTGCTTCCAGCTCCAGGTCCAACTGGTGGGATGAATTAAGTGGCAGATCAGAGCAGGAGTGCAGAGACTGCTTAGATTTGAATCACGGTCCAAGTTGGCGGATATTGGAGGAGGAGTAGTGCTAGTGTGGTACAGCTTGCTGTGTAGCAATATCTCCAAAACAACAGCACAGCCCCTCAAGGTTGGGACAAAGTACTCTCTATTCTACAAGCAGTCATACCCCAACAAAAAGCTCAAGGGTCAAGTAGTTGGCTGGGAAAATGAACAGGCAGTGAAAATGGTCTCAGATTCAGACTCAGACTTTGGAATCATTCTTTGGTGACAAAGACCAAAATGTACAGCCAGAAAAAGTCAACAAAATCAAAGAGCCTATATCAAAAGCCTCCAAGAAAAACATGAACTGGTCTCACACCATGAAAGAGCTCAAAAGGGATTTGGAAAAGCAAGTTAGGGAAGTAGTGAAAAAATTGGGACAAAAACTGAGAGTGATGCAAGAAAACCATGAAAAAACAAGTCAATGACTCGCTGAAGGAGGCCACAAAAATACTGAAAAAAAGAACTTAAAAAGAGACTAACTCAAATGGCAAAAGAGCTCCAAAAAGCCAATGAGAAGAAGAATGCCTTGAAAGGCAGAATTAACCAAATGGAGAAAGAGGTCCAAAAGACCACAAAAGAAAATACTACCTTAAAAATTAGATTGGAGTAAGTAGAAGCTAGTGACTTTATGAGAAATCATGATATTATAAAACAGAACCAAAGGAATGAAAAAATGGTACACAATGTGAAATATCTCATTGGAAAAACCACTGGCCTGGAAAATACATTCAGGAGAGATAATTTAAAAATTATTGGACTACCTGAAAGCCATGATAAAATAAACACCTAGATATCATCTTTTAAGAAATTATCAAGGAGAACTACCCTGATATTCTAGAACCAGAGGGTAAGATAGAAATTGAAAGAATCCACAGATCGCCTCCTGAAAAAGATCCCAAAAGAAAACTCCTAGGAATATTGTCACCAAATTTCAGAGCTCCAAGATCAAGGAGAAAATATTGCAAGCAGCCAGAAAGAAACAATTTGAGTATTGTGGAAAAATAATCAGGATAATACAAGATCTTGCAGCTTCTACATTAAGGGATAGAAGGGCTTGGAATATGGTATTCCAGCGGTCAGTGGAGCTAGGATTAAAACCAAGAATCACCTACCCAGCAAAAGTGAGTATCATGCATCAAGGCAAAATATGGATTTGCAATAAAATAGAGGACTTTAAAGTTTCCTCAGTGAAAAGACCAGAGCTAATTAGACAATTTGACTTTCAAACAGAAGAATCAAGAGAAGCATGAAAAGGTAATCAAGAAAGAGATATTATAAGAGACTTACTAAATTTGAACTGTTTTGTTTACATTCCTACATGGAAAGATGATGTGTATAATTCATGAGACCTCTGTATTAGGGTAGGTGAAGGGAATGTATATACATACATATGTATAGACAGAGGGCACAGTGTGAGTTGAATATAAAGGATGATATCTCAAAAAACAAAATCAAATTAAGGGATGAGAGAGGAATATATTGGGAGACAGAGAAAGGGAGAGATAGAATGGGGTAAATTATGTCACATAAAAGTGGCAAGAAAATGCAGTTCTGTACGAAGGGAAGAGGGGGCAGGTGAGGGGAAATGAGTGAATCTTGCTCTCATCGTATTTGAATTAAGGAGGGAATAATATAAACACTCAATTGGGTGTCATACCCCATAGGAAAGAAAGAGGAAGGAGATTAAAAAAGGGGGGACAATAGAAGGGAGGGCAGATGGGGGAGAGGTAATCAAAAGCAAACACTTTCAAAAAGGGACAGGGTCAGGGGAGAAAATTGAATAAAGAGTGATAGGATAGGAAGGAGCAAAATATAGTTAGTCTTTCACAACACAATTATTGTGGAAGGGTTTTGCATAATGATACACATGTGGCCTATGTTGAATTGCTTGCCTTCTTAGTGAGGGTGGGTGGGGAGGAAAGAGGGAAGAGAATTTGAAACTCAAAGTTTTAAAAGCAGACGTTCAAAATTTTTTTTTTCATGCACCTAGGAAGAAAGATAAGTATATAGGCAATGGGGCATGAAATCTATCTTGCCCTACAAGAAAGCAAGGGAAAAGGAGATGGGGGGAGAGGGGTACAGAAGGAGGGGTTGACTGGGGAATGGGGCATCAGAATATATGCCATCTTGGAGTGGGGGGACAGGTAGAAATGGGGAGAAAATTTGTAATTCAAACTCTTGTGAAAATTAGTGCTGAAAACTAAAAATATTAAGTAAATAAATAACAATTTTAAAAAGAAAACATGTACTCTCTTTATCTTTGGCCAGGATTATTAAATGCTTTTATAGTTCCATAACTTACTTTGATTTTTCAGCTATACAAACCTCACATCAATAATAATGAAAAAAGGTGAAAATATCAAGAAATTCAGAAGAATTTTTCAAAGAATACAACACTTTTGGAGAACTTACTAATTTCAGGTAAATTTAGTTACATTTTTGAAGTTATCTATGTTGATTAACATATCATTTAAAAAAGTAGTAGTTTTAGATCCTTTCTAGCTAGATTTATTACCTGAATTACTATTTAATATCTTATTGTAGTAGCTAGCATTTCTAGAGCAATGTCAAGTAATACAGAAGACAATAGACATTGTTGCTTCATCTCTGATATAATTATAAAAGTCTCTAGCATTTTTTCCATCATGTATAATAACATTTTTGCTTTTAAGGAGGTATTTTATCTCATGTTAGTTAAAGGTTAACTTATTCCCATTTTTTTGTATTTTTTAACATGAAGGATTATACTGTTTTTCTAACATTTTTCTGAATTTATTGATATGATCACATAGATTTTTGATTATTAATGACTATTATGTTCATGACATTTCTAATATTGAATTATCCCTTAATGCTGGCACAATGCATATTGTGTAACCTTTTTAATATATTATTTTGAATTCTCAAAGAATGTATTATTAAATATTTTAAATTAACTTTCCATAAAATATTGACCTATATTTTGCTTTTTCTAATATATCTTCTTCCAATTAGTTCTTTTACAGCAGCAATTTCACTTGCAATTTCATTTTCTCATCTCCTCCTTCATATATTCAAAACTGTTCTGATGGTTAATATTTTTTTTTGAAATTCTTATTACTTGTCATGGACCTTCTTCTATATTTCTTTCTTTGGCATCTCTTGACCCAAAATATTTCTTCATTGGATTTATTTTTCCTGTTTTCTCATATATTCATCTTCAATTGCTGATTGGCACTTTGTTCCATGTCTAAGCTCCATTCCTTCATGCATTCTTGGATGGAATGGTGAGACCCTATTTGATTTTCTGTGCTATTGCCATTGGTCTTGTTCTCACATTGTGTGCATATGTTCAAAACAATATAGTCACCATTCTGAAGACTTCTGGTTTCCATAAAGTATTCCCAGTGGGCATAATATGAATTTCTGGCCAATTTGAAGCATTCCTGGTCAGGACTCTGTAGTCTTAACCTGTGCCATCAAGTATCACAGCATATCATGGGCTTCAGGTCTGTTCCTTAGAGCTAACCTTGGGAAGAGACTCTGGGAAGGTGGCAGAGTAGGTCGGGAAATTCCAACTTCTCCAGATTTTACCTACAAATGAGACAAAATAGCACTTCAAGGTGAATGTAGAGCAGTAAAAATAAACAAAATTTGGGGCAGAACAGTAGGCCTCCTTGGGACCACCTGAGAAGGAGTAAGGTTTGGCTCCTGTGAAGTGTAAACACCTCCAAGCTAGAGCTGCTGAATAAGCAATTGTTGAGCCCTGGGGCTAGCAGGGTTGGGAGGTAGCCTTGGCCCTAGTCATGGGAAATTTCTCCTCCCTGATAGTGTGAGGAATCTAGCACTCCAGCTGGGGAAGATTTAGTGAACCTCTGCTGATAAGGGATGCTACATACAGCTGTGCTGCAGAGACATTGTCCTTGGTGAGAAAGAATCAGCACATGTCCTGTGAGTGCAGAAGCAGTGGGGCAGGGACACTGCTGACTGTGGGAGCTTAAAAGAGAGTGGAGTTCCTGGTTTCTGTTCCAGTTCAGAAGGGAGAATTCAAGGAGGATCTGAGGCCAGAGGCACCAACCCTCATAGTTCAAGAATAGAAGTGATTACAATTTACACAAGAACTCAAAAAAGACTTTAAATTCAAATTAAAGAAATTGAGGAAAAATAAAAAAAAAATAAGAACAATGTGAGAAAAACAAGAAGAATACGAAAAAAGTTAACCAATTGGAAAAGAAGGTCCAGAAACTTAAGGAACAAAAGGGCAAGGGGAAACTAGCAAAATTATAAGAGACTAAGAAATAATAAAACAAAATATAAATAAAAAAGAGAATATGAAATATAAGCAACACAACTGAGCTGGTGAACAGATCAAGAAGACAAAAATATAAGAATACTCGGACAACCTTAAAAAAATCAAAAATCATTAAAGAAAATTGTACTGAAGTGTTAGAATAAGAGCTAAAAGTAGAATTAGGAAAAAATACAGTTATCACCACCTGAAAAAGATCCCACAAGGAAAACTTACAGGAATTTCATAGCTAAATTCTGAAACTCCCATTTCAAGCAGAAAATATTATGAGAAACCAGAGAAAAACAATTCAAATATGATACAGCCACAATTAGAATCACACAAAGCCTAGCAGCAGCTACACTAAAAAACCACAGGTCTTAGAGCATTATATATCAAAGAGAAAAAGAACAGGGGCTGCAGCCAAAAAAATCATACCCAGCAAAGTCAGGCATAATACTACATTAAAAGAAAAAAAACAAAGCAAACAAAAAAGTGAACATTCAACAAATTGCCAGATTTTCATGATTTTATTGCAAAAATTTGTGGACTCAATAGAAAATTTGACATATCCAAGAGAAATGTAAGGTAAACATTGAACACTAGTTATAAAGGACTCAATAAAGATAGACGATTTACTTTTTATATAAGGAAATGTGAACTGTAGTCTAAGATTTTAATTAATAATTGTTTAGTTCAAAATAAAGATTAGGATAGAGCTTTGTATGGTGGGATCCTAGAAAGTAATACAGTATAGGAAAAAGTAAAAAGGGTAATTATCTTATGCAAATGAGTTGCAAGAAGAAGTGATACAGAGTAATTAGATGACAGAGGAAGCCTGGTAGTTCGGGAACCCTACTCACATCCAGAACAGATGAAAGAGGGAACACACACGTATGTATATGTATGTATATGTGAACATGTATGTGTATGTATATATGTACATATGCACATATACTATATAAACACATATGTACATACACATACATGTATGTATATGTATCTAGAAAGGTTAAAAAAAGTCTTCTAAATTGAGAAAGAAATAAAAGAATAAGGGGATAGGGAGGGAGGAGAAGATATGGGAGGGAAAGAGGATGAGGAAATAGGATAAGGAGGTTATAGAAAGGTGTCTAGATTAACAGGAATTGGATAAAAAGGGAATGCTATAAAAGTCTAAATTCAGATAGAAACAAGAGGGTAAAGGCAAAGGGAGGGATCTTCCAGGAGGCTAATATGAGTAATATAAGGGCAAAGTAGAGGGTAGAAGTAAAGTAGAGGAGTCAGGAAAGATAAGAAATAAGAGAGACATGCAAACATAAAATAAACATCAGTAGTAGAATTTATTAGAAAAAAAACAACAGTTGTAGTAATCATGATTTCATGCAAAGTTAAAACAAAAATAAATTTAATAAAAAGAGAAAGATAGGGAAACTATATCATATATCAGCCATATTAATAAATATTGTTTTAGACTATTTATAATAGATAGTACAAGGTTGGAATATGGCTGTGGTGAAGGAAATGATGATTTGGTACACTTTAAAAATATGGAAAGACTTGAATTTATCAAGAAAGATGTTATGCACTGTCAGAGAAACAGAGAACAATCAAATACAGCACGGTCTACAGAGATGCATGTGAATGTATATGGCTATATATGAGTATGAGTACAGATAGCTAAGTATATCTATGCATGTAGGCATAAATGTATATATGTGTGTATATATATACATATATATACATACATATATACATATGTATATGTGTATAAATGTATGTGTGTGTGTGTGTGTGTGTGTGTATCTGAGCTTAATTGTAGTCTTCTTGAGCCGGGAGTGGGGAAAAAAGGAACAAAGTAAAAAGTGCATAGCAGAGAACAAAAGAAAACTTGCAAGGAAACACAGAAAAAATGTATGGCTCTGAACACAATGTTTAGTATTTATTTATATAGGCTTTCTTGAAATGGAAATTTATTGTTAAATATTTTAAATCCTCTCTTAAGTTCTGCTGTTCACATGACAATGTTTTTTTCTCTTTTCTTATTTTTCATTTAAACTTTAGTACTTAAGTTTATAATGTATTTCTTTTTTTGTTTCCTTATTCTGTATTTGTTTAAAATAAATTAATAAAAAAAGCCAAATCACCTTGATTTATCTACTGGGATTCCTCTCCTAGGGTACAGAAGTTCTTATATTCTTTGTGCCATACTAATCTGAAGGAAGGAACATTCTAATTTTTATCTTTAAATTTCTTAAATATGATTGGAGGTAGGGTCCTTTTTAGATGCTTTAAATTCAGGGGAACTGGGACCCTCTGTAACCTTTCATATAATCATAACCAGAAGCTGTACTGGCTCTCAGCTGACATTAAACCTGATACACTCAAACATTTCTCTATGTATCCACAAGAAATAATATGTCTTTTAGGCACAAAAAATCTTGTAGAGCATCTTATTCCTAACAACAACCTGTCCTCCATAATCAATCTGATTTCCCTTAAAGAGGATTCAAATGAAAATAGTGTCATTCTCATCCTGGTGCAACACTCTAAATCATTAAGAGCAGGATCTGAGGAAGAATTTACCCCTTACTACTACTCCTGGATGAAGTTACATTTGAAATGTCAATTTCTAGACCTAAATGGGTGCTGGACTAGGAAGAAGTACCTTTGTAAAAAAATCCTGTTGCTAGTTCCTCTCAGTTTCCTGATTCATGTCTAGCTGTCTGCAAACTCATGATTAAAGTTATATTTTCCTACTGCTGTTTTGAACATCATGCTCACACAGAAACAAAGAAACAAATGAAGAAACCAAACTATTTGGGCATCAAACTATTTGGACCTATTTTATCTGACAGAGAGTTGCTTAAGTAAGTCTTTTTGTGTGTGTGTGTGTGTGTGTGTGTGTGTGTGTGTGTGTGTGTGTGTGTGTTTTGGGCTTCCTGATCAGAGTTACCTAAGCTTGGTTTCTGTCCTTCATTCTCAAAGAGGACCACAATAACATCACCATGTTAGTCTAGTTACAGTGTGTCCAATTGTGGTTAATCTAATGAATGTGAGCTTGGAATGCTCTACCACAGGTCAGGTACAAAGTGTCTGAGTGAAAATTTGGGGTGGATTTTCCAAATTTGCTCATCCATCTCACATTTCTTTTGAGTTACTTCAATTCTGTTTTGTTCACAGAGCACGGCACCTTCTCTGAGGGCACACCATGCTGAGCGATCCTGTGCCAGTGTATCCCATGTTACACAATCAAATCCAAAGTTCTTAAGCAAGACCTTGACAGTATCCTCATATTGCTTTTTATGTCTACCTTGTGAGTGTTTGCCTTGTGTGAATTCTTCCTAAAATAGTCTTTTTGGCAAGTGTATGTTTGGCATTCGTACAACATGGCCAGCCCATCAGTGTTGCAGCAGAGTTTCAATGCTTAGCAGTTTAGTTTGAGAAAGGACCTCAGTATCTGGTAGCTTATCCTTCCAGGTGATCTTCAGAATCTTCCTAAGACAATTCAGATGGAAGTGATTCAGTTTCCTAGCATGGTGCTGGTAGACAGTCCAGGTTTCACAGGCATGAACGACGAGGTCAACACAACAGCTTTATAGACCTTCAGTTTGGTTGTCGGTCTAATACCTATTCTCTTCTACACTTTTTTTTCAGTCTCACACACATTGAGCTAGCTCTGGCGTGTATCAATCTCATTATCAGTGTGTATATTCCTGGAAAGTATAACGCCAGGGTAAATGAACTGATCCACAGTATTCAAAACTTCTCCATTTGCTATAACCTATGATTCCACATATGGATGGTGTGATGCTGGCTGATGGAGCACCTGTTTTCTTGGTGTTAGTTGTAAGGCCAAAATTAGCACAAGTAACAGAAATTTGATCCATACCCTGTTGAGTCTCAGGTTCAAAGGCTACATTGAGTCCACAATCATCTGCAAACAGAAAATTATGCAGTAGCACTCCCTCCACTTTAGTTTTAGCTTGTAGCCTTTTAAATTGAAGAATTTGCTATTAGTGCAGTAGTTGAGCTGGATGTTGTGTTTGTCCTCATTTAAGGCATCAGACAACATGGCTGAAAGCGTCATGCTAAAAAGCATGGAAGCAAGCACACCGCCTCGTTTCATGCCATTGGTGACTGAGAAAGCACAAGAGCTTTGTCCATTATCCAGAATCAGGGAAGCCTGTCATCATGAAATTTACATACAACTCTGGTAAACTTCTAGGGGGAACCAGATTTTGGCATAATTTTCCATAAGCCCACATTACTGACAGTATCAACAGCCTTGGTCAGATCCACAAATGTTGTATATAGATCTCTGTTCTGCTCCTAGCATTTTTTTTCCTGGAGTTTTGGACAGCAAACACCATATTAACCATTCCTCAGCCCTTTCTTAAGCCTCAATGATTCTCAGGTAGAGTACCATCTTCCAGGTGAAGGATCAACCTATTAAAGAGGATTCTGCCAAGAATCTTCACAGGAATGGCTAAGAGAGAGATCTCCGCTGTTATTGCCGTAGAACAATCTATTTCTTTTACCTTTATAGAGATGGACAATGGAGGCATCCTTGAACACCGGGGGGATAACTTCCTCTTACCATGTAACCCAGGAAATTTCAGTCAGCTTTTGTATGAGCAATAGACCCCCAACCTTGTAAACCTCAGATGGAATAGAATCAGTGCCAGGTGCTTTGCCACACAAAAGGAGTCTAATGACATTCAAAACCTCCTCTTCAGTTGAAACTTCAGATAGAGAGGGATTGGCTTCAACCTGAGGTAAATGATCAATGGCTTCAGCACAGATTGATAAGAGTCTGTTGAGAACACTATGGGAGTGTTCAGCCCATTTCTCTAGGATCGTGTCTTTATCATTAATCAATGTGGCTCCACCAGCAGTGAGTAGTTGAGATACATCATAGGTCTTAGGCCCATAAATAGTCTTCTGGTCACCATAAAAATGCTTTGGATTGTTACTATCAGCATAAAACTAAATTTCTTCTGCCTTCTTACTGAACCAAGAATCCTGTGTCTCTCTAAGCCTTGCTTTTACTTTACTTGTGTTGGAACTAAACGCTGCCTTCTTAGAAATGGATGAATTATGCTGCTGTAAGCCCTATGGTGTTTTCATTTTTCATTTAGCAACTCCCAAATTTCATCATCATTATCATCAAACTAGTCTGAATGTTTGTGAGTGTCCTGTCACAAACGACCAAATGCAGTGCTATATACCAAATCTCTGAATGCTTCCCATTCCTTTTTTGCTCCACTATTGTCAATTATGTTTTGGCTCGACTTTCCCTCCAAGTTAGCAATAAATCGCACCTTCTGAGAGAAGCACTTTAATCTATTGACATTAATTCTGATAGTTATTTTGCCTTAGGGCTCCTGTTTTTATTAAATGTACATATTTAGCTTGCATAACATAAGTCTATGATCAGTCCAACACTCTGTGCCACACATTGCCTTCATCACTCTCACATCCTTTCTATCTCTTCTCCTTACAATCACATAGTTTATCAAATGATAATGTTTGACGTGAGGGGGCATCCATGAAGTTTTATTGTGTTTAGGTAGATAGAAGACAGTGTTTTTGATGAGGTCATGAGATGCACTAGTCTTCAGTAGTAAGTGATCATTGCTGCTAACTGTTTTCAACTCCATTCTTCCCAAGGTTAAAGTCACCCAAAATCATAAGCTTGTCCTCTTTTGGCACCTGGCTGATAAGCATCTCTGGGTCTTCATAATTTTTTTTAGCCTCATCTGTGTTCATCATGGAGAGATCATAGGCACTGATGATGGTGGCACTGAGAAGAGAAAATACTGTGGTATTTTCCTGCATATGGCAGTTGCATTGTCATGAGCCTGTCATTAACTCTTTTTGGTAGGCATATGAGATTGTTGACTAGTTTAGTCTTGATTGTAAAACCTACACTAGCTTCACAGTGCACACCTTCTCTATGGCCACTCCAGAAAAATGTGTATCCAGCTCTGACTTCATTAAGTTGGCCTTCATTAGCCAGCCTTGTGTTAGTCAGGGCTGCTGTTTGGGTGGGACACCTGCTGAGTTCTCTCCCAACAAAAGCTGCTCATCTTTCATGTCTACTGGATTTTGTGTTGTCTCTAAGTGCATGCACATTTCATGTACTAACAGTGAGTGAGATTTTTGCTGTTTTTTGTACATTTTTTGCATGTGTTTTGACTGGAAGGAGGGATCCCCACCTGTCACAGTAAATGGGCCAGGGTTTGGTAAGCAGACAATTTTTTGGGCACCTTTTCTAACGCCTTCCTCACACCAGGAGGTAAATAGTGTGATCCTTAAAAGAATACTAAAACATCCAGGGGGCTGCCAAATCCCACTGCTATTTCTAATGAGTTGTCACTTGTGTGCCTATAGCTCCAAGTGTGTCTATACCTGCTGCTTCATCACTTGCCTAACAAAATAAGACTTTGAGATAGGTAAAACTGGTAAAATGGTATGGGTGATATCTTTTGATTCATGCGTAAATTGGATTTAAGTGAGGCAGAGTTGCACAATGTCTTTGGCCTCACTCTCTCTTCCAGAGTTATCACAGTCCAGTGGCAGGACAGAGTCCAGATGACTGGTGATGGCTAAGATGTAGTGGATGAACTTGGTTTCTTTGATGTCTAACCAGGCTCTAAGAATTCCACAGAGCCTGTTTCAACTGCCTTCATGGCTGTTGGAACACATTGCTCTTAACTGCCCATTCCATGAGGGAAAGTCCTCATATGCTAAGGGATAGATATTCCCCTACTCACCAATGGGTTTTAGACCCCTCAGTCACCCTCAGACTGGTTTAGCCCATCTGTCAAAATGGTTTACTGGGGTGAGGAGACTACGATTGCTAAGGATTCTTGGACCCATAAGTGAAGGATAGGTGGATCAGGTGTACACCAAAGGTAGAAAGCAGCCCTGAAAAGGGCTTCACAGCCCTCACCCAAGAGGTACTACTCTGCTCTGAACACACCCTATATTCCAACATATATATTTATATATATATATATATATATATATATATATATATATATATATATATATATATATATATGATCTTTTTTTAATCAAAACTGCTATGGTTTGATTTTTTGCTGTTTTTTGAAGTTTTATTTCTATTGCTATTGTTTATTGTTTGTTCATATTTTTTGCTTTCATATAGCCCATTTATCTTGAAGAGAATATTAAATTACATTTCTGTCTATTCCTAACTCCTTTACCCAGGGAGTAAGATTCCATTTCCAAAGACGAGATGGCCTGGTTTATTTCAGCCTCTTTGGTTGTAAAGTGGCTCTAGTCTAGTTAATTTGCTAACTAAATTAAATAAAGAACCTAAGTTCTTCCTCCACCTCTCTACTTTATCTTTATATATGCTTCATTATTCTCATTATTACTTTTGTTCTTGTTAAGGTTAATATTATTGAAATTATTCCTATAATTTGCTGGGTATTACTTGATCTTCTGACCCATATATTTTTAAAGGCAATCTTTCTTTTCTGCGTGGCAGATGGTTCAGGTAATTTCTGTCCACTCTAGACTTAGTCTAATTGACAATTTTTCTTTGAATTTCCACTGAACATGTAGTTATTTAGCTTCGTATTCATGCACATATTTAATTAAAAGCAATATCTCAGAAACAAAAAAAAATAAGTAGGTGGGGATGGAAATAAATGTAATGTTTTTTTTTTTCCAGAAAGTTGCTACAAGATGTTCAGACTCTTAAATCAAACAAAATGAGTCTCTCCATGGGGGAGTATTTAGCAAATAATTAAGTCAGTGAATAATAATTCTAAAATGTGAGTGGAGGGTCACGGGAAGAGGAGGATTACATAGATTTATTTGTATATAACCGTATAATGAAAAGGATAAATATTTTTAAAATACAAGACAATAAAAAGCTAAATAAGTTAGTAATTTTTTCATAAGATATTAATCATACTTGGTATTTTGAAGTTCACAGAATTTTATCACTATTGATTTTGTTCTTCTGCTAAATCTTTCCCAATATCTACATTATAGCCTCATAGAAGTACAAAGAACAGGGCCAGCAAGTACAATTTATAATATGAGAATGGCAAAATTCTATTTTTTGACAGTGTGTTATGGAAAAGTGACAGATTGGATTACTCAACTTTTAATAAGGGCATCTTCAGAGGCAAAATTATTAATCATTAGCCAGTTAAGATAGCTGAAACAGTGTGATTTTCCAGACTCTTTTTCTTTCCTTAGAGATATTCAGAAGTGATGGGGTAGCATATTAGAGAATTAACATGACCACTCTGACCTATAAGAATTAAAGTCAAAACAGCCATACAAAAACCAATGAGAAGATGAACTCTTTGTTATAATCCCGATCTTATAAATCTGTCTTTAAACTACCATTTTGGACAATCATAAAATGACAGAGCTAGAAAACAAATCTAGAGATCATCTAGCATAACACTTTCATTTTGCAGATGAGTAAAATGAAGCTCACTGAAAGTGAAGTTCCTAGATGCTGGTTAGAATCAAGGGCAGTGCTAAAACTTAAATCTCTTATTGCCCAGACCAAGGCTCTTCCCACTCTACGTAACATGCATTTTTTTTTTACTATTGAACCTTGTATTTCAAATGTTTTTTTCCCTCTTTAGTGCATGCTGTTTTGTGAAGTAGCCATTTTTTGGTCTCTGATACTTTCTTTTGAAAAAATATTGATTTTGAACTTAATTGCAAAAAGACCAAAAAAATTCCATGTACACAAGACAAAAAGACAATTAAATATAAAAGCGTGAATTTCCATTTCACAGTTTATATATATATATATATATATATATATATATATATATATATATATATATATATATATATATATATATATATATGTAATAGATGGTTTTCCAGGAACCTAGATCCCAGAGTAAGTAGGGAATTTCCTGAACTATCTCATTTTCACCTCCAAACAACTATAAAATGGCACCCCAAAATGAATTCTGGAAAGGCAGAATCAGCAAAAAGATAGCGTGGAACAATATTCTAGCCCAAGAAAGTTGGAAGATAGGCAGGGAAAATCTGTCTTCCAGGACAGAAAACATCCTAGCAAGCCATCAGTAGTCCTCAAGAAGTCAATAGGAGGCCCTGAGCCCCAGTGCAGCACAAGGTGAGCAGGCAAACATCAACATGGTGATATTTCTTTGTGCCTCAAAACAGTGCCAGGCAAACAGGCAGATACTACTTCCAGGATCCCTCCCCCCCACACACATGCATAAACACGGTGGATGGATCCCCTACATACATGGGCAAAGTGCTGGGAGAATGGGCAGACAGGAAATCACCCCCAACACACACATATACACACATATTGCACCACAAAGCATGAGGGTCCTTTATGGCCCACAAAGCAGTACCAGTGCTGTACCAGGCAAATATTCAAGGCCGGCAGTCCCTGCACAGTAATTTTAGAACAGTGACCCTTCCACCCCAGGAACGAATTTCAAATTTAAAAATAAGCAAAAAAGGCTGCAAAAGATGAGCAAAAAATAGCAATAGCAACAACGACAAAAAAGAATCTGATGATAAAAAGTTATTATACTAATAAAGAAGATCAAGACACAAACTTGGAAGAAGGCAACAATGTCAAAATATTTATGAGCAAGCCCCAAAGAAAAGTAGGAATTGATCACAAGCTCAGAAAGAACTCATGGAAGAGCTCAGAAAAGAGTTTAAAAATCAAACAAGAGAGATAGAAGAAAGATTGAGAAAACACATGGGAGGAATAAAAGAGAATCTTTAAAAAAAACTCAACAGCTTGAGCTTGATTAAAGGAAAACAAAAAAAAAATTGAAAAAAGAGGTATAAAATTTCACTGAAGAAAACAACTTCCTAAAAAGTAGAATTTACCAAATGGAAAAGGAAGTAAAAATCTAACTTAGGCTAGTAACTCATTAGAAATTAGATTCAGGAGGGGGCAGAGAGAAGCTGGTGACTGGAAAGCAGGGACTTGCGTAAAGATCTCTCCCAGGACCCTCCAAAAACCTATAAAAACAGCTCTGAACAAATTCTAGAAATGCAGAACCCATGAAATAGCAGAGAGAAGCAGGGCTCCAAACCAGGACAGCCTGGATGGTCACTGGGTAAGGTCTATTGCACAGAGCTGGGAGCAGAGAGGAGCAGAGCCTAGCGTGTGCTGTGCCAGGGTCCACTACACTGGGAGCCAGGCAGAACAAGGCCTAGCACCCTGAATCAGTGAGCTGTGGCAGTTACCAGACTTCTCAACCCACAAACACCAAAGATGACAGAGAAGGTTAGTGGGAAAAAACTGCAGGGACAGAGTAAAAGGAGTTTGCAGTTCAGCCACTGCCCCAGGAGCAGCAGAGGTGATGCAGCTATAGAACTAAGCTGCAGTTGCTTTCAGTACCAGGTCCACCTGGTGGGAGGAATTAAGTGGCAGATCCGAGTGGGAGTGCTGAGCCTGCTCAGATAGGATTCCAGTCTGAGTCAGCTGTTCTTGGGGGAGGAGGAGTGCTGGTGTGGCAGAGTTTGCTGTAAAGATGTAGCTCTGAAAAGAGCAGAACAAGTCTCCTAAAGCTTGGGACAAAGTACTCTATACTCTAGGAGTAGTCATACCATGACAGAAAACTCCAGGGTCAGGTACTTGGCTGGGAATATGGCCAGGCAGCAAAAATAAACTCAGATTCAGACACAGACTTTGGAATCTTCCTTTGGTGACAGAGAAGACCAAAACATACAGCCAGAAGAAGTCAACAAAGTCAAAGAGGGTACATCAAAAGCCTCCAAGAAAAACATAAACTGGTCTCAGGTCATGGAAGAGTTCAAAAAGGATTTGGAAAAACAAGTTAGAGAAGCAGAGGAAAAATTGGGAAGAGAAATGAGAGTGATGAAGGAAAACCATGAAAAATAAGTCAATGACTTGCTAAAGGAGATCCAAAAAAAAATACTGAAGAAAATAACACCTTAAAAATAGACTAATTCAAATAGCAAATGAGCTCCAAAAAGCCAATGAGGAGAAGATTGCCTTGAGAGGCAGAATTAACCAAATGAAAAGGGAGGTCCAAAAGACTACTGAAGAAAATACTGCCTTAAAAGTTGAATTGGAGCAGGTGGAAGCTAAAGGCTTTATGAGAAATCAAGATGTTATAAAAGAGAACCAAAAGAAAGAAAAAATGGAAGACCATGTGAAATATCTCATTGGAAAAAAAAACACTGACCTGGAAAATCGATCTAGGAGATATAATTTCAAAATTATTGGACTATCTGAAAGCCATGACCAAAAAAAGAACATAGATATCATCTTCAAGATATTATCAAAGAGAACTGCCCTGATATTCTAGAGCCTGAGGGTAAAACAGAAATTGAAAGAATCCACTGATCACCTCCTGAAGAAGATCCCAAAAGGAAAATTCCTAGGAATATTGTTGCCAAATTCCAGAATTCCCAGATCAAGGGGAAAATATTGCAAGCAGCCAGAAAGACACAATTTGAGTATGGTGGAAACACAATCAGTATAATACGAGATCTAGCAGCTTCTACATTAAAGGCTTGAAGGACTTGGAATATGATATTCTGGAGGTCAAGGGAGCTAGGATTAAAACCAAGAATCATCTACCCAGCAGAACAGAGTATCGTGCTCCAAGGCAAAATATGGATTTTCAATAAAATAGAGGACTTTCAAGTTTTCTTAGTGAAAAGAGCAGAATTGAATAGAAAATTTGACTTTCAAACACAAGAATCAAGAGAAGCATGAAAAGGTAAACAAGAAAGAGAAATCATAAGGGAGTCACTAAAGTGGAACTGTTTTGTTTACATTCCTACATGGAAAGATCATGTGTATAAGTCATGAGACCTAAGTAATAGAGCAGTTCAAGGGAATATACATTATATTTATGTAGACAGAGGGCGCAGGGTGAGGTGAATATGAAGGGATGATATCTAAAAAATGAAATAAAATTAAGGGATGAGAGAGGAATATATTGAAAGAGGGAGAAAAGGAGAGATAGAATGGGGTAAATTATCTTGCATAAAAAGTGGCAAGAAAAAGCAGTTCTGTAGGAAGGGAAGAGGGGGCAGGTGAGGGGGAATGAGTGAATTTTGCTGTCATCAGATTTGACTTGAGGAGGGAATGACATACACACTCAATTGGGTATCTTACTCCACAGATAAGAAGGATGAAAGAGATAAAAAAGGGGGAAGATAGAAGGGAGGGCAGATAGAGGGAGGAGGTAATCAAAAGCGAACACTTTCGAAAAGGGACAGGGTCAAGGGAGAAGACTGAACAAAGCGGGATAGGATTGGAAGGAACAAAATATAGTTAGTCTTTCACAACATGAGCTTTGTGGAAGTGTTTTACATAATGATACATGTGTGGCCTATGTTGACTTGCCTTCTTATGGAGGGTGGGTGGGGAGGGAAGAGGGAAGAGAATTTGGAAGTCAAAGTTTTAAATGCAGATGTTCAAAACAAAGTTTTTTCATGGAACTAGAAAATAAGATATACAGGCATTGGGGCATAGAAACTTATCTTGCCCTACAAGAAAGTAAGGAAAAGGGGATGGTGGGGAATGGGTTGACAGAAGAGAAGGCTGACCGTGTAATGGGGCAGACAGAATATATGCCATCTTGAAGTGGGGGAAGGGTAGAAATGGGGAGAAAATTTGTAATTCAAACTCTTATAAAAATCAATGCTGAAAACTAAAAATATTAAATAAATTAAAGAAATTAAATAAACAAAAATTCCCATTGGTGAAAAAAAAAAGAACATTCATTACCATTTGCTTTGCTGCTGTACTCCTAGGCCCGCATGGCTACTTTGCAGCTGAAACCTCATATGTGTTATCTTCTTGTCAAAATGTGAGCTTCTTAAGAGCAGGTTCTGTTTTGGTTTTCCATTTGTATCCTCACCCCTTTGTACAGTGCTTTGCACATCATTATTGTTCAATAGAATACCTTTTCATTCATTCAAAAAAATCAATGCAGATAACTAAATATATTAAATAAATAAAAAATTAGATTCAGACAACTGGAAGCAAATGAATGCATAAAGAATCAAATAACTATGCCCAAAGGGTTATAAAACTATTTATTCCCTTTGACCCTGTAATATCACTATTAGGTTTATATCCCAAAGACATCAAAAAGAAAAGGGAAAGAACAGAAAAGAAAACAAAAGTATCTATTTGTACAAAAATATTTAAAATAGCTCTTTGGTGGTGGCTAAGAATGGGAAGTTGAGAGGATGCCCATCAATTATGGAATGTCTAAACAAGCTGTGGTATATGAGCATGATGGAATGGTATTATGCTATAAGAAATGATAAGCAGGACAATTTCTGAAAAATCTGGAAAGACTTACATGAAGTGATGCAAAGTGAAGTGACCAGAACCAGAAGAACATTATGTACAGCAACAGCAATATTATATGATGACGAACTGTGAATGACTTAGCTATTCTCAGCAAAACAATGATCTAGCTCTCTTGATAACACATTTCTTTAAAACTCTCTTGACATTTCATTTTTTAAATTGTCATGTGTTCTCAAAAGAAACTGCTTTATCTAAGATACCTTATTTTGTGTATATATCTCCTTAAAGAAAAAGTGAAAATAGGTTGGAAAATAAAGTTCATTATATACACAAAGAAAGAAGAAATTCACTTGCTTCGATGCCAGCTGGAGGCTCAGAAAAAATAGAGATTTTATTGGAAGCAGATTTTTAAACTTTCTCAATTGTGAGACCAGTATGAATCTTAACTGGTCAGGGATTTCTTTGGTTATAATTGAGCTAAACAATGACACTAAAGGAAAGGAAGCAAGTTGCTTCCCAAAGAGTCAGTTATCTTTAGTGCCTTTGAAGTTTCTTGCTTCTTCATCAATAAGTTTAAAAACCAACCCCCTGAATGAGGGACAGGGGGATGGATGTTAGCTACACCAGAAATCATGGTTAAAAGAAAGAATATGGAATATCATGGCTTCACCATTTTCATCTCTCTCTCTCTCTTTCTGTCTCTCATTATATAGTGTTTCATTTACAAATATATATATATGTATGTATACATATATATACATACATATACATACATACATACATATATATGTATATATATGTGTGTGTATATATATATATATGTATATATATATATATATATATATATATATATATATATATATATATATTTGATAGCAAGTCCTATTCTAGTGCCTCACTATGGCCTGGATTTTTGAATGAAGAACACAAGCACTGACATATTCTATATTGGAAAAGCTTTGAGTATAGGTTTAGGGAACAAATAAAGTGTGCTTTCCAAGAGATCAGTCTAGGTAATCACACAAGTACACACCATTGATAGGATGGCCATTTGATGATGAAGATATTTTTTACCTTCATGACCTACTAAACACAGAATTAAAACAAGTACCTCATCCTCACCCATGTCTCTGATGATAATGGAAGAGTGACAAGAAAGATAGTAGGTACTAATAATCACACAGTATTTAGATTGTCAGAAACTTTAATTTGACTGTTTGAACACTAAAAGTGAAATTTCGATTAAATGACCAAAGAGTGAATTTATTGCTTGAAGATATGAATGCTATCATTGTTAATATTCGTACTGTAAATGAAACAAGAAGAACAAAAGAAGCTGTAGCTAAATGGAAAGAAGACTCAAAGGTATGTCTTGAAGAGAAGAAAGAATGCAACATAGTGAGTTTTATCATATGCAAAAATATAATAAATATTATTGCAGGGGACATTTGGTCATCACATATTATAGTACTAATAAAATTATCAGCAAAAACAGGAAAATGATTGAACTTATGTCCCAATGTCTGTTACTGAGGATGAAGTGATAGAAGAATTTCATGAAGACTTTGATAAAAACTTTCCAGATCAAATCATCATATGCTTTGATATATTGGGGCTTAAATATGAAGATAGGAAAAGGTGAAAATGAAAAGAAGTATATGGGCAAAGTGTGGTTCAGCAGAAATAAAAGACAGCCAGAATAGGTGCATATTAGAAGCCTCACATCTCTATACCATAAACACTTTCTTCATAGAAAGAAATCTTAAGTCCTGGATATTGCAAGCATCAAATGACTTAACAAAGAATGAAATTGAGTGCAATTTAATATGCAGCAATAAACATTTTGGACATAGGAGATATGCCTGGGTTAGATGACTGTGCACAATCAAGCCATCACCTTGTCACAGCTAAAATCAGAGTTTATAGTATGTTAGTAAAAATAATAATTTGAAAAATGTATGGTAGGTAACTTTATTCTGAATTATTTAAAAAATCTATTGAAAATCAAAAATTGGAAGTGGTTAAAACGAATATTATCCACATATCAGAATCACTCAACATGCCATGGAAAATATAGTAACAAAAATGTTTTTTGAGAGCAGGATAATAAATAAACATTAAGTGAGGCATAACAACGGGGAGATGTACACTCACCAAAGCTATTTGTTATTGTGATGTAGGAGATCCTGCACACTGTCCATGTCAAGAAGGGATTCTCTGTGAATGGTGAGGTGCTCCAGATGTTCCTATTTGTGGATGATATTATGTTGCTTGCATCAAGCCCCAGGACATTGTTTAGCCTCCTGGCAGAGACCTGGGACCACTCAAAAGAGTATGGTCTGTCAATTCACACAGGAGAGAATAAATAATTACTCTAACCCAAATCTCAGCAGGCAATACAACAGGCATCTTATAGAGTTTGCTCAATATTATATTTATCTTTGATGCAGATGTACAATGAGCTGTTCCTACAATTGAATAGGAGGAAGAGAATAATCTGGAAAGGTTTTTTTTTGGGAGGGGAGGAACTAATTTTTAAACTTATTATTGAACTCAAGCTTTCCATTGTTTTTGTATGGCAGTGAGACCTGGGACATTACTCTCCCTGAGAATTAAAGTTAGGCACAACATAAAGAGCAATGGTAAAGCACAATGAGTGTGAGTATGATGCAACAAGAAATTTAAAAGAGTAAAAGTAAGTAATATCTTCAAAAACTGTGCAACAGAGATGATGCACTGCTCATGTAGTGAGAATGAGAGATAACAAGTGGATGGCCTAAATGCTCCACTGGTACCTTATCAATATCAGGAGAAAGTAAGGATGAAGAAAGCCTGCAGCGTGATGGGTGTGGCAAACTTTTGTGAAGAAACAGATGAGAAACAGATTGGATGAACAGGTGGATGGCTTGCCATCTGCATCTTTGGTTGAAATCTCCAAATGGATGCAATCACATATATTTCAATCCTTCATTTCATTCAATCCAGAAAATTTTAATTTTGTGTGTGGATTTCCTATAGCCAATACCATTTATAGCCAATGTACCAAGTGTAAATTTTACCAAATGTACCAAAGTAGATTATCTGCTTTAATATACTGGCTTAGATTAAAATAAAATAAAATAAAGTTAGAAGAGACATTGAAGATCAGCATTGCGGAAGAGTAGAAACAATACTGGCTCTGGAATCAAAGTACTTGGGTTCATCTTTCACATCTGACAATGATTACCTGCATGCTCTTGAGCAAATCATATAACTTCCTTAGTCCTCACTTTCCTAAAATATAAAATGAGGAGGTTTGACTAGATGGCCTCTGAGGACTTTAAAATTCCATATTTGTGGTCTAATCTCATGTGCACCAAAGTGGGAAAGCAAGATGATCCTTTGGGGTATATACAAAAATTAATAGAAATTATATTTATATTTATTATTTCAAAAAGAATGAAATACATCTTTACTAATATTTAACATACAGTTTGATATTTGGCCCCCAGCTGGTCCACATGCCTAATGACAGGGGTCAGGTATAACATGGGAGATAATGAGGGAAGAGTAGAATTTTTAGAGTGTAGAGGAACTAACAGTGACATCTTATTTCATTTGTTTTAAGAATATTGTGACGTATTTTGTGTATGCCCAGTTAAATGGATAAATTACATAATTTTAACCAAATTAATGGTCACAGAATAATTTTAAGCAAAATGCTTAAAAATCATTTCTTAGAAATGACAGATTGACTAGAATACTAATAATGTGGAAACAAATAAACAAGGAAGTGGAAGGGAACACACTTTTACTACTCCTAGTATGATATCTTTATGAGTCACATTCCAAAGACATGGGTGGGAACAATCAGATCTGACAAGATCAGTCATAAAACATCTCAAAACATCAAGAATATTATTTGAAATATGTACTGAACTTCTCCCTAACTGTATATTGTGCCTTAACAAATTAGCAAAGAAAGACACTTAAAAACTAAACTTTATTTTCTGAATATCATGTGTGTCACTTATATAAAAGCACTCATATTTACCCATCTAAAAATAACTTGGAAATTGTGTTTTTAACCTATTCTTAAATCTTCCAAATGGAGATTTTAATGTATTTTGAACCCACTTTAATCAATGAAAAATGTCATACGTTTGAATTAATTTGGAAGAACAACTGATTGACATCAAGGAAATGGAAATTTATGAGCCAAATTCAAATTAATCCTTTTGCAAAATTGGTGGGTTGCTTTGAAAAATGAGTATCATGTTTTAAGTAGCTCAACCAAAGATGCACTTGTCCATTTTCATCTATTTCTCATTGTAAGGCATTCTTTCATCAATAGCATGATAGCCATTAAAACCAAGTGTTGAAATAAAATGAACATATGGCCAGGCTTTTGAATCACTATATCACAAAATATTAAGCCAAGCTACATGTCATAATTTTACTACCTTATTCTTACTATAAAATAAATAAAATTATCATAATTAAATATTAATGATATTAAGAGTATTTTAGTGAGAGCCAAAAGGTTGTGTCATTAATATATACAATAATTTTAGAATACTATTTATTCCTTCTTTTTATGTATGTGTTTTATAATGTACAGGTTCAGTACATTATTAGTTCATAATTTATCCATACAAATGAAAGTGTGGCTCAAATATTTTTGATTCTATTTCAAGTCTGCAACACATAAATCCCATTCATTCATCCATCTATCTTTCAGTGAACAAGCATATTTATGAATTACCTAATATTTGTTAATTATGTAACATAGTCCTCTGGTTACCTCCAGACTGCTCAACATCTGCATACAGGGTCATGACCCACAGTTAAAGAAGTACTGAAGGGGTCAGAAGTGGAAAAAAGTTTGAAAAGCCCTGATCCATGGTTACACCCTTCTTCATTTGATTAGAACATACTTTCAACTCCTAAAGCCAAGTGGCCTTAGAGGTCAATAAGTCTAATTCCCTAATTCCACAAATAAGAAACTGAGACCTACTGTGTTTAAATAACTTGTCCAAGGCCACACAAATAAATAGCAGAGTCAGGATCTGAACCTACATCCTCTGAATCCAAATCACTTTTTCCAATATACCACTCACTCTTTTTGACTTTTTTCTAATTTGGTGGAAGCATAATGAAGCATGAGATTATGACAATCTTTATGGAAAGTATTGCTATCTTTGGATAAATCTGGGTGAAAGGGAATGAAAGCACTGTTATTTAAAAAAAAAACAGGAAGGGAGGAAAATATTGAAGCAAAAACAATGAAAAGCACCCTTAAAAATTAATTTGCTTAATTATACAAATCTGCAATGTCTTCTCATCTCAAAAGGCATATCTTGTTGATTTTTTTTTATATTATACTCTCCACTCACCTACTTTGTTGATCAAAAACTCTAGGAAATCAGGAAAGCATAGAGTGTAAGTGAAATTTTTTATACAGATTGGTTTATAAGACAATAACAGCAAGAATAATTATGAAATGCGATCAGTTCAAGTGTGTGCGAATTAGTGATTTGCTTGCCTTTCATTATCACTATTTCAAATAGTCAGGCTTCATGAATTAATGCCATTTGCTGTAGATCTAGCCATTTGTGTCTCAGAAAACTTCTCTCCTCCAGGCTTTCTATGTCTAGTAGTGATATCTATGTGAAACATGAGAAACTACTCAAGATATGTCCAGATGTTAAATATACATGCTAATGACATAAAGGAGGAAGTTGAATGTGAGAACAAAAAATGGTTTTCACTAGTAAAACAGAAACAGACACACATACATATATACAACTATAGTAATTTGTGAGAATAGCCAGATGATCATAATAGTATAGGCCATTTTAATAAATATTATTTACTTAGATTAATAAAAATAACCTACAAGGCTTTTTTCCCTTCCCTACCCAACAGCCCATACATTATACTGATAGAAAATGAAAAGATTTCTTTTGGGAGAAAAACTTATACTACCGTTTTTTTAATAGAGAATGGATATAGCTAACTGTATTTGATGAATTTAAAATGATCAGTGATGACGCCCACCTCCAAAATAAAGTTATAGAGTTTTTATTGAGACAGTACATGCAATTTAACTTCACCACTTGTTCCTCTATAACATGGATGGGGCAAATAGACATGAAACCAATTTTTTTAAAAAAATATGAAATGCTCAATGCCCAAAGAAGGTTGGATATGTTGTAGTGGAAATTCTTTTGGGGTATAGGTTGGTCTAATTGTTTGCTGAAATTCCTCCCAATGGCCAAAATATGTGATTCTCTGCAGATCAGCATGTATAGTTAACACCATAATAAAGAAAGTATACAAATAGTTTATTTGGAACAAGTCAAAAAAAGACTTATCTTTTTCTAAAAAGCCAGAAAGTAAAGTCTTTCCTGAGCCTTTGGAAGTTATAGAAGAAGCAGTGAAAACTGAAGCAAATTTTTTGGCTATTGTTACAAAATAAGTACAAGGGATCACTAGAAGAAATTAACATCTACTAATTTTAAGCAAATAAAAGGAAATAGTTCATTCAGCATTGTGGAATATTCTGCCTTAAAGAGGTCAGAGAGTCAAATACTGCAACTGATTAACTGGACCAATAACAATATTTGCATTGGCTAGTATAGGAAAATTGGGGCCAGATCTATATTAGCTCTAGGGGCTTTTCTCTGAACTTTGTCCAAAAATACACTCCTGCTCTTGAGTCTTGAAAGTGTGTAATTAACTCAGTCTGACCCAGCTGAATGGAGTACATGTATCAATCTATTAGACCTATCTTCTTCCTTTCCAGGGAATATTAATTTATGCTCCTCCTGCTATTTCTGGCTTAATCTCCATTGGGAAAGTCTGTTTTCTGTCTCTCTCTCTTTCTCTTTCTTTCTTTCTTTGCTTCCTACCTCTTTTTTCTTTCTCTCTCATATACACACATACATACATGCATGTTTGTATAACCAATCATGCAATCATTTTAAATGCTCTTTGTGTAGTAAAATGTTCATGTTTATTGACAAGTTTATAGTAAGAGAGAAAATTTATTATTTTTTTAAAATACTTGTTTTTCTTTATGGGAAGAATAGGTAGAATAAAAACAAAATTTACATATGTGCATGCTAATATATATATGCATATATATACATATATATCGTACAGTACATAACATGACTATTTACAATGCTTCTATTCTAACCATATACTCAGAATTTGTAGAAAAAACAGTTACTAAGGCTTCCACATTTGAGTGAGTTGTTCTTTCTCAGTGTGGCATGCTATAGCACAATGGAGAGATAAATATACCAGAACTATTCTTTAATTATGAGACAAATGTACTTTCTTTAATTATATAAATTTTATGAGAATTTGATTATGAAAGGTAAAATAAGATTGAGTTGTTCACACAGCAGGCTCTGAGTCTAAATCCATAAAGATGATAGGGAAGTGATAGGTCAGGTTTTGAGAACTACAGCACACATGGCACATGAGGGATAAGTTCAGATGAGCAAAATAACAACTTGGAGGCAGAGAATTAGAAAAGTTACCTAGTTATTCAATTACATTGGCAGGGATGAAGTGCTCAGTGAAGATCGTGCACAGATTAGATCATCTCAGTTCAACAGTAGAAGCATCTGTTCAACAGAGAAGGGACCTTTCCAGACAATTCCTGAGACAGAAAGATGTTGAGTTTTACAGTTTGGAGTTGTGAATTACCCTGAGTACATGACTTCTTGGAAAATTTACAAGTGTATTCCCATTCTTCATTACATGGGCAGCTAGGTGGCATGGTGGATAGAGTGCTAACCCTGGAGTAAAGAGGATCTGAATTCTAAGTGCCCCAGACACTCACTCACTGTGTGATCCTAGGCAAGTCACTTTACACCGTTTGCATAAGTTTCTCATTTGTAAAATGAAATGAGAATCAAATGAAATAATGTTTGCAAATCTTAAAACACTGTAAGCATACTGACTGTAATTATAACTAAATTACTTCTTGTGTTTTTGAGTTATTATTTTTTAAGCTTGACATAAGTCATCTTAATGTCTTTAGATAATTGGACATTTGAATTAAACTTACTATACTATATAGTACAAGGTTTCACTTCAATCATTTTATAATTTTTAGTCTAGAGGCTAAGAGTTCTATTGTTGTAGCTATCGTTGCCATGGAAATGGCAAGTCAGAATTCAACATCTAATGATGTTTTTCAATGATAGAGATAGGAGAAGGAAATAGCAAACCACTCCAGTATCATTGACAAGAAAATCATATCAGGGATCACAGAGAGTGACTGAACTGACTCAAAAGCAATTCTTCTTTATAGAAATTTATTATGACCCAGGTTTATGCTTTATATGTATTCTATTATTCACATATTTGCTCTAATATTTAAACCCTTATTATGAGTTATTCTGTCTTATTCATAATTATATGATTATGTTTAAGATGTTAAAGTGTAATAATTATGAGCATTTGACTTATATAAATGGAAACAAACAATGGTTGCTGGGCAGTTGAAGTAGTGAGTACGGGAATATCACATTCATACACGTGTATACATATACATTTATACATATTAATTATAATTCCTCCATTAGAAGAATTCTATTTAAGATGATAATTTATGAAGATGTTTCATTTTTTTTGAAATTCAATTGTGCCTTCTGTAAAATCCCACTGTGGATAATGGAAAGTCTTAACATGACCATTGATTGTAGAATGTAATAAGACTACTTGTGAATTTGTGAAATTGCCCCAAAAGATTAAAATTGATAGCTTTGTGAAAAGATATTTTCCTAACTTCCCTTCCTGTTTATTGAATTATGTCTATATACTCCTGCCTTTATTACTTCTTGATTAGCTATAATTGGAAGATGAGAAAATCAGCAGTGATTTTCAGTTAGATATTCAAAGATATCACTGACATGCTCTCTGGTCAACCTGTGAAGTTGACTACTTGACTTAGATATTTTGGGTGAGCCTTTTCTATTGCATTTATATTCATCTTGAAATACAGTATTAGAAAACTGGAAACTTTTCAAAAAAAGCTCAACTAATGTGGTATAGTGGATAGAGTACTGCCTGGCATCAAGAAGACCTGAATTCAAAACCAGCTTCAGACATTTACTAGCTCTGTGACCATAAGTAGTTATTTTACTTCTGTTTCCCTTTCAGTTTCTTAACCTGTAAAGGGAGAAGCAGAGAACTTATTGAGAATCAAATGAAATAATACTTGCAAATCTTAAAACACTATAACCATACTGAGTATAATTATAACTAAATTAGTTCTCATCTTTTTAAATTATTATTTCTTAAGCTTGACATAAGTCATCATAATGACTTTAGCTAATTGGACATTTGAATTAAACTTACTATATTATATAGCATAAGGTTTTACTTGAATCATTTTGTAATTTTTAGTCTAGAGGCTAATAGTTCTACTGTTGTAGCTATTGTTGCCATAGAGATGCCAAATCAGAATCCAACACCTAATGATGTTTTGCCATGATAACTTCTGGGAAGAGTTTGTGAAGATTTCTTAGAGAAAGATGTCAGAAGAAATTGGGAGTGAAACATCAGAGTTCATTTTCCATAATGGGGGAATAATATGGACATTCCAGAGAATGAACTGGCCTATGTGTATGGGAATTGTGGCTCTTCTCTTTTAAAGAGAGGCGAAAACCATGTTGTTACAGCTGAAGCTGCAGCAGCCAATGAGTATGTAGCATAGGTGGTGTGGATCATATTTACTGAGATAACCTAAAGAATACCTCAGTGACAATTTCCTTCTCCCATAACACTGACTAGGTGAAGGAAGTAACTTCAACTAACTGAATGATTTCTCCATCTTTTATGACTCACTCTTCTTCCTAGGAGGGGAAGAAACCTAAAGCAAGAAAATCTGATTTCTACTGCAGTTAACAACACTCAGTGATGGCTGCACATATCCTAAACTGTACTCCTTGTCCTTTGCTGTATTCTTTCATTGTTATTGTCATTCCCCCAACCCCCAAACACAACTGCTTTATATAAAGAAACTAATAGCTATTGAGCCTTGTGCATTATTAATGTAATCACTGAGGACAGAAGTTTTGGGGAAGGTATGAATCTGAGTAAGAAAAAGAGTCAAAACCTATCCCAAAATGAAATACATGGTGGTGATTCCCACTAGAAGTCACAGCAATTTTGATGTACCCTACTATGATATTTTCGAGGCAGCTCAAGCTGATAAATAGGAATAATTTTAAGCATAGGGAGATTAATAGGTTAAAAAGAATGGAAAGCCCTTAGACATAGAAGAATAAATTTTTGAGTCATCCCAGCCCTGGAAGTGGGGAGTGGGAGAGGCTTATCACCGTGTTACTGATGGGTTCCCTTTTTAGATTCCTCAAGGGTGCTAGCAAAGGAAACTCTTCTTTTTCTAATATAACCCTAGTGAAGGTTTTCTATTCCAAGCCATTATGCAGAATTTTTCAGGAAGGAATAGTTTATCACCACTCAGAATAGCGATGATTATGCTAGATTTAGATTTCATGATACCTTCTTCACTTCAAAGATTTCTCAGGCTCCACATATCACTGTTTCCCTGGACCATAAATTACTAGACTCCTACTAGCTCAATAGTTTTTTTGGTTTGTTCGTTTGTTTTATTTTGTTCTCCCCTACCCATACTGCCCAAAGCTTTCTTGGACAAAACTCTTTTGGTCTCCTTGCACAGTGACTTACTCTTTATTGTATTATGTCTATATACTCCTGCCTTCATTACTTCTTGATTAGCTATAAGTGGAAGCTGAGAAAATCAGCAGTGATTTTCAGTTAGATATTCAAAGATATCACTGACATGCTTTCTGGTCAACCTGTGAAATTGACTACTTACTTAGATATTTTGGGTGGGCTTTTTTACTGCATTTATTTCATCCTAGCTTTATTTCTTGCTCAAGATCTGATAAGTCAGAAACACAATCCATACAGCTTCAACTTCATTTTCAGAAAATTAGGCTGCCTTCATGTTTCCATGACACATCCCTGACCAAAAGGCCCACAACCTTTGAACTATCTTCTTGTATAATCCTGGGCTTAATGGAAGAGATTGTTAATATTTCTTTTTGATCTGTGGATCATTATTTCATTTGGAACCTTTTAAGATCTTGATTAAAAGTTATTTGTGATACTAGGTTTGGCTACATATCATTATCTTTACTAGAAATCCTCCAAAGGGATATTGAGATCCAGTTTTGCCAACTCCAGGGCAGGAACTCTTTGCAAGATAACTGCCATATGCAAATTTTACTTACCAGCTATCAATAAAAAGTTCTCTACTATTAATAGACCATGATAATGGCGGGGGGGAGGTTTTTATTTTCCTCTGATGTGGGAGTTTTTTTTAACTTCCATATTCAGTTTCAATACTTGCCTTTCCTTGACCCCTCCTACCCTACCCATTAAGATGGCAAGAAATATAACACTCATCATAAATGGAAAGTTAGCAAAATTTTTTTCCATATTAGTCATGTTGTGAAAAAAAAACAATAAAAAATTTTTAAAGTATGCTTCAAACTGCACTCAAAATCTGTCAGTTCTCTATTGGGAGGTGGACAACATTTTTCATAATGATTCATTCAGAATTACTGTAGATAATCATATTGATCAGAGTTGCTACATCTTTCACATTTGAGTACCATCGTTACTGTGTTCTCCTGATGCCACTCCTTTTACTTTGGTTCAGTTCATATAAATCTTCTGAGGCTTTTCTGAAAACATTGCCTTACAGCACAACACTATTTCATCACATCCGTATACCTTATTCAGTCATTCCCCAACTGATGGGCAGTCCCTTAGTTGAAAATTCTTTGCCAAAACAGAAAGAGATGTTATAAATATTTTGTAATATGGGTCATTTTTTTCTATGTCTCTTTGAGGTACATTCCTAAAGTAGCATTGCTGAATCAAAGGGTATACACAGTATACACAGCCTTTGAAGGATAGTTCCAAAATGACCTCCAGAATGGTTGGATCAGTTTACTAATGGTACATTACTGTCTTCATTTTTCCTCATTTCTTTAAGCATTTGCCATTTTCCTTTTCTGTCATTTTAGCTAAATTGAAGGGTAAGAGTTAGTAACTCACCATAAACTACTCTAGTAATGATAAAATGTTCAGAAGTTACTTGTGTCATCTTCCCATATTAGTAGGTAAAGATTTTATAAACTTATTGAATTTCCTATTATCTCTTTCACATTTACTTTTTTTATGCTTTCTTTGAGTCATATCTGAAATTAAAATTTCCTATTCAACTCTGATTTTTACAATAAGGATGCCTGAAACTACTCTATTTCATTATAGGTCCATTTTTCCTCAATGGACTATAATCAGTTTTGTTGGATATCTTATTCTTCTTTTAAATTTAATTGAATTTTATTTTACTGGAACACAAATACAAAATGAAGGAAAGAAACAAAAACATATCATAAACTTAAATATTGAAACAAATATAAAGTAAAAAAGAGGAAAAAAAGCATATCATGTGCATAACAGAACATAGGAGAGGACTCAAAACATTTAACAATAAATTTTCATTTCAAGAAAGCCTGTATGATAAATAATACACCTTGTGTTGAGAATTGTCCATCTTTTCTTTGCTTCCTTGTGTTTTCTTTTGTTCTCTGCTGCACACTATTTAACTTTATTCTTTATTTCCTCCCCCTATCCCCCAGAAGGCTACAATATAATTTAGATACTTCTTGATATATACATACACACACAGATACATGCGTATAGTTGTACATATGTAGACATATACTTTCCCAAACATAATCTACTCCTGATCTTTGTTTTTATGTTTGTACATTCCTTTTGTATCCTATCCTTCCTGCCTCCTCTACTTTACTTCTACCAGCTACATTGCCTTCCTATTACTTGCTTTACCCCCTCCTCCAGCAACCACCCTGCCCTCATTACTTGCCTTCCCCCCTCTAAGGATCCCTTCCTATCCCCCCATTCCCATTAATCTAAACTCTCTTTACCTATTCCCTCATTCTCCACTCTAAAAATCCCTCCCTTGTCCTAATCCCTCCCTTGTCCTCTCTTCCCTCACTAAACCCCTACCAATTTATTTCTTCTAAATTTAGAAGACTTTTATATTCTTCTAAATATATGTGTAATGCTCCCTCTTAAACCCATTCCCAATGAAAGTAGGTCACCAGAACTACCAGCCCTACTTCCCCATCTTAATCCTCTGTATCCTTTTTTTTATTGTAAACCAACTCATTTTGCCTTCCAGAATATCATATTACAAGCTCTCTATTCCTTTAATGGAGCAGGTGCTATATCTTGTATGATTGTTACCATGGCTCCATGATATTGAAATAGTTGCTTTCTGCCCATGTGTATTATTTCCTCTTTGACCTGGGAGCTTTGTAATTTGGCTATTCTTGGAGGTTTTCATTTTGGGATCTCTTTCACATGATAATTGGCAGATTCCTTTTACTTCCATTTTATCATTTTGTTTTTGATATCAGTTGTGGAAATTTTCCTTGATTATTTCTTGAAAGATGATGTCTAGCATCTTTCTTTGATCGTGGCTTTCAGATAATCCAATAATTCTTAATTTATCTCTTTTGGATCTATTTTCCAGATGTGTTGTTTTTCCAATGTAATATTTCATGTGGTCTTCTATTTTTTTTCATTCTTTTGACTTTGTCTTATTGTTTCTTTATGTCTCATGGAGTCATTCACTTCCAGTTACTTAATTCTAATTTTTAAGGAATTATTAACTTCAGTGAGCTTTTTAAACTCTTTTTAAAATTTGGGTAATTCTCCTTTTTCAGGAATTATTGTCATCAGTGATAGTTTTTACCTCTTTTATCATTTGACTTTCAATATTTTTGTGCTTTTACCAAATTGTTAATTATCTTTTCATAATTTTTTTCATTTTCTCTATTTTCCCCTAATTTTCGCTTTACAACTTTGATTTGATTTTCAAAATCATTTTTAGCTCTTCCAGGATGCTTTTAAGGCTTACTTCCAATTAATATTTTTTTCTTTCTTTTGAGGCTTTTGCTTCTAACTGTTTTTAATTTCATCGTCTTCTGAATCTGTGTTGTTCTTTTCTATCACTCTAATATCTCTTTATAGGCAGGTTTTTTTTTATTGTTTGTTCATTGTTTTCCACCCTATTGATTTGGAGCTTTATATTAATGCTTTTCTCTGTTCCTAGCATGACAGCTAGGGGGCTTCTATCTAAACTTTCAGGTTCTTACACACTTTTGTTTTCAGAATTAATTATATGTATTTGTGTGTCAGGGGGTGATGGTGGATGTTTTCACTGCTTTTTCAGTTAGTTGTGTGTGTATGGAAGTTTTCAGTGCATCCAAGGAGGTGTGAATATTTCTGGTTCGGGAACTCCCAAAGATGCTGCTACTTTTGTCTGCACCAGATATTCTCACTACTCACTATGTTTCATTTATGTAGGCTCCAGGCCAACTGTCTCCTCCTGCATCACAGATCCATATTTCTGACCTCCTATGTCACCTTGGGATGGAAGAATGCCCCACTCTGACTTTGTCTCTGTCACTCCAGAATTTGATTTGAGGTGTTATTTTAAAGTGTTTTTAAGGGAATGTTGAGAGAGTTCAGCTTTCTCTAATCTACTATCTTGGATCAATTTCCAAAAATGCCTGGGATCTCTTTCTGATCAGGTGTTCAGTCTCCTTACTGTCCCTAGGCATTGCTGCTGCCTCACAGTCATTGCCACTTCTATTGTAACACTGCACCCTCCAAGCCAATTTCTAGTCCAGTGCCACTCTTTCTGTTTTCCTTAGCTTTCTAAACTGGAAAAAATGAACGATTGTGACTTTTTCTTAGCTTTAAGATTCAGAATTAGTGTTATTATTTTCTCTTATCATTTTGTAGATGAAGTTTTGGCAATTATGATATTTTACTCTACCATCTTGGTTCCAACCACCTGTAAAACTATAATCATAACTAGGAAGCACAGATAGAACCACATAGTCTTAAATATTTCAGTTTACTTCTTTATGTACTTTTTTAACACAATTATTTGGGCAATGTCATTGTTACATGTTTTTAACCTAAATCAATTTTTTGTATGCTTTTTAGACAAAAATTGATTGAAGAGAAAAACCCAGGAAGCCCCAAACATAATATATTTTCATGTATTTGTCTCCTTTGGACATAGCTAGAAACTTATATTTCTTTACTTGATGAATTAAATTCAAGGGGAAAAACAAACAAAAAATACTATTTCCATTTGAGAACAATTCAGGAGGCACATCTCTAAAACTTATTTAAATATCTTTTAAAAATATATTTTATGTTTCCCTAATTACATGTTAAAACAATTTTGACATTTTTTAAAGTTTTGAGTTCCAAATTCTCTGCCTCCCTCCCTCCCACCACACTCCCTCCCCTGAGATTCTTTTAGCTTGTAGTTTATAAATTTACGCACCTTTCCTGATGCATAAAAATTATACATTGTTTCACTTTCACATTGGCATGTTGACCACCCACTCAAGTTTTCTTTGTTCTTCCTCTCCCTTTCTTTACCTCATTTTAAAAGTTTGTTTACTTATTTGTTCATTCATGCGATTAAACTTTTTGAGCAAAGGTTTTAGAAAAAATTATCTTTGCAGACTTTGCTTCTAAGGTGATATAGAACCTCCCAGAGAATCCTGCCCAACTGTAGGAGATTGAAATGCACTCTAATGTTGTGATTGTTACAATTTTCCCTCTAGGACCTTATTACTTCAAAGTTTGAAGCTTGTTTCTGAGTTATCCTAGATTGAGCTGTTGAGCTCAAGGTTAGAATAGCACAAAATTTCCGAAGTTTGAGCTAGAAAACAAAGGAAAAAAAGAAGGCAGCTGAGTTGGGTAAAACATAACCAAAATGAAACACACAATCTTTATATTGAGATTATTGCCCATGAGAGATGCTTCTTGAATCTTTCTGTATCCTTCCATTTCTACTAACTTCTCCCATATGGTAATTAATTTGGACAAAATTAATCTAAATCATGCCAATAAATTGGAAATGAGTCATCTCCACTTGGGTTGAAGTCAGTTCCGAAAGGGTTCCAATCGTCCTATAATATTTATGATTGAGGAGTGGAGGGGGGGCATCTTCCATATTTGGAATAAAGAAAGGAGGATGCAGCAGCTACTCAAATTAATGACTCCTGAAGCAATTGCAGAGGCATTTGTGTGTTTCTGCAACCGGAATATTTCATTCATGATGACAAATAAGTGTTTCCCTCATGACTCATTTTGAAAATGCTGTGTTTGAGGGTAGGATAAAGAAGGGAATATATAATATACTCTGATTTTAAATTCTTCTGTAATTCAAATATATCCTAAATTTATTAATTTGGAAATTCTAAACTAATCAATCTTAAATATCTTTTTTATAAAAAACCACAGAAAAAGACATTCTCCAATCACATTTCACATTTCCCTTCTCTTGATTTTATACTCCTGTTTGTTAAGCTTCAAATTATAGATTACCAAGAAGCATCTTGAATTGGTCTTCTGTGGAGTGAATCTAACTAGCATGTTTGTTTTATCATTAATCTTGTTGGTCATTATATCATTTACTGTTCATTATAGCAAGAGATAAATTGCAGAAATGCTTAATATTGTTAGTTCAGCTTGGCTGCCTTCCTTAGTGACACTAATTCTACAGAGCAGTTGGGCAAAATCAATGTCTGATGCACCATTTGTATTAAATTATGCTTGTTATATGATTGAATCAACACTGCATAGAGTTTTCTCTAGTTAATTGATCAACTCCTACAAAATAAATTAATATGATACATCAAACTTATGTGAAACTGTAGAGCAGAAAGAAGATAATAAACATCATCTTTGAAAGAAAACCAGTATTCTTCACTGAATAAGGTAAATTGCCTGCACCTACAAAAATAATCTCTTAATAAAAAGCAACACTCAGCTTAAATGACAATATTATGCTTCACATTAACACAGAAGTTTAAAAGAATTAAGGAGAAAGGACCATTTACATGCTTTCCGAGAAAACTGATGGCACCTTTGTTAAGATAATGATTTTATTCAGTGTGATTATCAGTTGTTGATACTGTTGTAGTATTTACTTTCTTAACATTATCAATTTAGGGGAAAAAAATTCACCTTTAGCATTCCAAAAAATGTTTTTTCGATTGGTCATGATGACAGCCATCTCCCTGAAGTGGCATATCAAGAATGTTTTAATGGACCACCTTCAGTGTGAGAAGAGTAACTTAATCTTACTCTGAGAGATATCATGCTTTGCACAGAAAGACTGTACAAATTGTACCCAACTGTGCTGAATATTAGCAAGTCTTACAATCACTGTAATATTCATTAACATTCCAGCTCACATCATGGGCATGACTAAAGGAAAAAAAGTAATGCAACTGGGCAATAGTTCAAATATTTATAAGAATCCATTTTGAATCTTTTGGGAAATTATGTGCACTGAAAGTTTTAAGTTGTAGGACAAAGATTGTGCATAATATTAATTGCCAAATGATCTTCATAAATAAAAGTAATAGAAATATTCTGATTAACTGAACATAGGAAATGTTGATTTTACTATGTTTGCTGCAATTTAACAGATAATTTCAAAAACAATTATTAAGAATCTATTTCATGTGACAAGTGCTAGGGACACAAAGATACATACATGCATACGCAATATGTACGTGTATGGTATGTGCATGTTTGTCTGTATATGTAAATATTGTGTATACACATATGTGTATATGTATTTATGTGTGCATATATGTATATATGGCATATGTTTATGTTTGTTATTTTTTTTGTCACAGGCATTTTTATTAACAGACCATTAGAAAAATAATCATGGTAGAGACCTTTAGTTCATTCTTCTAATAAGCCTGTTGATCTGGTCTCCCCTGTTACCAGCATCTCCACCTTCCACAAAATGTGTAGTCTTTTTCTTCATTCCGCCTCATGGAGAAGGTCATTTGAAGGGCCACAGGAAGTTGTTGGCAGCTTTGAAGTGCTTGCCAACAGTGTAGATCTCATGGATCAAGTTCTCCATGCAGATAATTCCATATTTACCAAGAGGTTTTGCAATAAGGGCAGTATCTGTCAGGGCAATCCTCTGTTTCTTGATCTTGCCATAACCACGTTTGTAAATCAGGTCATTCACAGACTTCAGGTTTGGGTAACCCCATCCAATGTATGGTTCCACAATCCTCAGCATGTTAATAGAAGGCTTGTTAAGTTTAACAAAAGTGCCATTGAAGATTTGGTGAAGATGAAGAAGTTGCAATACTTTTCGGACCTGTGGGCTCACACCATTGATACCTCTGATTCTAATCACAAAAGCTAACTTGGGTTCAGCAGGTACATAGTAGTTTCCAGTTTTGTGTGCCATTCTAGCCAGTCGGATTTCACTCCTGTACATCTGTCTGTACTCCTTATGGTAGGCTTTAGCTTTTTCATAGATAACTTTTCTCCGTATTTTACGGAGCTTTTTAATAGCCATCTTCTTCTTCAAGTGTTTGGCCTTCAGTATTGTGAAGCCTTTTGCTTTTCAGAAGGGATTCTGAAACAGACGGTAGCTTCTTCTTTTCTTCTACGCCGGCCATGATTCAGCTGGAAAAAGAGTATGTTTGTTTCTATACATCGATATTTATTTATGCACATTTTTATACCCTCAAGGAACTTATAGTCAATGGTGAGAGATAAATAAGACATGCACACAAATAATGCAATTCTTAGAGAAATGCTTGAAGTCTGGTCCTGGAGAGGGTCTGACCTACAGACCTTTAGAACTGTTTGAACTCTTTTGGGCTACACTTGCTGAATAATTGTTAAATAACCATGTTGTCCTTATGATCATGAGAAGGCAAAGTGCCAACACATTGTACTTTTCAGGAAAACTTCCAGTCACGGAAATTAGCCATTTTGTTTGTTTGTTGGAGACATTGGTTCATTTAAAGGGTTCTGACTGATATTGTTTAATTTAAGGATTCTTATGGGATTGCAAACCTATTTAAATAAGCCCCAGAGTTTCTAAAAATAATTGTGAGTTACTGAGATACCCAATAAAGTCCTTAAGAACATACACTTAAAAAGTTAACTAGAAAGATCATCTAATTGGCATCAGTCACCAGCCTCACTTTCACCTACAGATCCATCAGGGTCCAGTGGCCAGATATCAATCAGGACAACTGTAGATTGCCCAGGATGCAGTAAGAGACCTTGGCACTTTTAAACTAAGGTCTTTTTCAAGTTCTCATTTTGAGTGAGGCAACATCTATTTAGTGAATAGACCTCTTTAAGAAGTGAAGGGGGAGGCAGAGCCAAGATGGCAGCAGGAAAGCAGGGACTAGCATGAGCTCCCCACCAAGTTCTTCCAAAAACCTATAAAAAATGGCTCTGAACCAATTCCAGAACTGCAGAACACACAAAATAGCAGAGGGAAGCAAGGCTCCAGCCCAGGACAGCCTGGATGGTTGCTGAGTGAGGTCTTTTGCTCACAGACTGGGAGCGGAGCAGATCCCATCGTGGGCAGCATGGACCAATCAGACCAGGAGCCAGGCAGAGTGGGCCCTGGCGCCCTGAATCAGTGAGCTGTGGCAGTTGCCAGACTTCTCAACCCACAAACACCAAGACAACAAAGAAGAATGGCAGAACCCACAAAATAGTGGAGGGAAGCAGGGCTGTAGCCCAGGACAGCCTGAATGTTCTCTGGGTAAGGTCTATCCTGCACGGAGCTGGGAGCAGAGCAGAGCAGAGCCCAGAGTGGGCAGCGCGGACCAACCAGAGCAGGAGCCGGGTGGAGCATGCCCTAGCACCCCGAATCAGTGAGCTGCAGCAGTTACCAGACTTCTCAACCCACAAACACCAAAGACAACAGAGAAGGTTAGTGGGAAAAGCTACTGAGGGGAATGCAAGGCTGGTTCAATATTAGGAAAACTATTAGCATAATTGACCATATCAACAACAAAACTAGCAGAAACCGTATGATCATCTCAATAGATGCAGAAAAAGCCTTTGACAAAGTACAATAACCATTCCTATTAAAAACACTAGAAAGCATAGGAATAAGTGGAACCTTCCTCAAAATTATAAATACCATCTACCTAAAACCACCGACAAGCATTATTTGTAATGGGGATAAGCTAGATCCATTCCCAATAAGATCAGGAGTGAAACAAGGATGTCCATTATCACCCCTATTATTCAATTTGGTACTAGAAACGTTAGCTGTAGTGATAAGAGAAGAAAAGCAAATTGAAGGAATTAGAATAGGAAAAGAAGAAACTAAATTATCACTTTTTGCAGATGATATGATGATTTATCTAGAGAATCCTAGAGAATCAAGTAAAAAACTATTTGAAATAATAAACAACTTTAGCAAAGTTGCAGGATATAAAATGAACCCACATAAATCCTCAGCATTCCTATACATTACTGACAAAGCCCAACAGCAAGAGATAGAAAGAGAAATTCCATTCAAAGTTACTGAAGGCACTATAAAATATTTGGGAGTCTATTTGCCAAGACAAACCCAGGGCCTATATGAACATAACTATGAAACACTTTTCACGCGAATAAAATCAGATCTAAATAAATGGAAAAATATCAGTTGCTCATGGTTAGGCCGAGCTAAAATAATAAAAATGACAATTTTACCTAAATTAATCTATCTATTCAGTGCCATACCAATAGAACCACCAAAAAATTATTTTACTGAGCTGGACAAAATAATAACAAAATTCATTTGGAAAAACAAGAGGTCTAGAGTATCTAGGGTATTAATGAAAAGACATGCTAGAGAAGGTGGCTTAGCCACACCAGATATTAAACTGTACTACAGAGCAGCAGTCATCAAAACTGGTTAAGAAACAGGGGTGTGAATCAGTGGAATAGGATAGGTACACAAGTAGGAGAAATCAACAAGTTTAGCAATCTACTCTTTGATAAACCTAAGGAGGCCAGCTTCTGGGCTAATAATTCACTATTTCACAAAAACTGTTGGGAAAATTGGAAAATGGTAGGGCAAAAACTGGGCATAGACCAATATCTTACACCATATACCAAAATAAAGTCAAAATGGGTTCATGATTTAGGAGTTAAAGCTGATACTATAAGTAATTTGGGAAAGCAAGGAATAGTTTACTTATCAGATTTGTGGAAAAGTAAAGAATTCATGACCCAACAAGAGATAGAGAGCATTACAAAATGCAAAATGGATAATTTTGATTATGTCAAATTGAAATGTTTTTGTACAAAAAAAGCCAATGCAACAAGAATTAGGAGGGAAGCAGAAAATTGGGAGAAAATCTTTGCAACTAGTATCTCTGATAAAGGCATCATTTCTAAAATATACAGGGAACTGAGCCAAATATATAGGAATACAAGCCATTCCCCAATTGAGAAATGGTCAAAGGATATGAACAGGCAGTTTTCAGAGGAAGAAATTAAAGCTATCTATAGGCATATGAAAAAATGCTCTGGATCACTACTGATTAGAGAAATGCAAATCAAAACAACTCTTAGATACCACATCTCTCCTGTCAGATTGGCTAAAATAACAAAACAGGAAAATGATAAATGCTGGAAAGGATGTGGGGAAATTGGAACATTGTTGCATTGCTGGTGGAGTTGTGACCTGATCTAGCCATTTTGGAGAGCAGTTTGGAACTATGCCCAAAGGGCTAAAGATATGTTCATACCCTTTGACCCAGCAATACCACTTCTAGGGTTGTATCCCAAAGACATCACACAAGCGGGAAAAGGACCCATATGTACAAGGCTATTTATAGCAGCTCTTTTTGTGGTAGCCAAGAATTGGAAATCAAAGGGATGCCCATCAATTGGGGAATGGCTGAACAAGATGTGGTATATGAAGGTGATGGAATACTACTGTGCCATAAGAAATGGGGATGATACAGACTTCGTAACAACCTGGAAAAACCTACACGACATAATGCTGAGTGAGCGGAGCAGAGCCAGGAGAACGTTGTGCACAGACACAGATATATGGATTCCGTGAGGACCAACCCTGACATACTGAGCTCTTCTCAGCAACCTAAGGGGCAAGGACAACTCCAGGGGACTCACGATGGAGAATGCTATCTTCATCCAGAGAAAGAACTGTGAAGTTTGAATACAGAACGAGGCCCAGTACATGCTCGCCTTTTTTGCTTCTCTTTTGTTTTTGTTTTCGGGTTTTTTTTTTGGTTCTGTTTCTTCTTTCTCATGATTCATTCCATTGGTCAAAATTCTTCTCCACCACTTGCCTAGTGCATAAATTAATTCAACGTGAAGTTATACAGGACAGTTATATGAGCTTCCATGCTGTCTTGAGGAGGGAGGGGAGAGGGAGGGGAGAAAATCTGGAACTCAAAACTATGTAGAACCATGTGTGGTAAACTAAAAATAAATAAATTAATTAAAAAAAAGCTACTGAGGACAGGGGGATAGAGTTCACCGTTCAGGCACCACCCCAGGGGCAGCAGAAGTGGGGCAGCTACAGAATTACAGCTGCAGTTGCTTCTGGCCCCAGGCCCACCTGGTGGGAGGAATTAAGTGGCCGATCAGAGCAGGAGTGCAGAGCCTGCTGAAGATCTAAGTCCAGTCCAGGTTGGGGGTTCTTGGGGAAGGAGGAGTGCTGGTGTGGCAGAGCTGGCACATGCCCCCAAGCTTGGAACACAGTACTCTTCACTCTACAAGAGTCATAACCCACTGAAAAACTCAAAGGTCAAATAAGTTGGCTGGGAACATGGCCAGGCAGCAAAAATGCAGCCAGATTCATTCTCAGACTTTGGAATCTATTTTTGGAGACAAAGAAGACCAAAACATACAGACAGAAGAAGTCAACAAAGTCAAAGAGCCTACAACGAAAGCCTCCAAGGAAAACATGAACTGGTCTCAGGCCATGGAAGAGCTCAAAAATGATTTAGAAAAGCAAGTTAGAGAAGTAGAGGAAAAATTGGGAAGAGAAATGAGAATGATCTGAGAAAACCATGAAAAACAAGGCAATGACTTGCTAAAGGAGACCCAAAAAAATACTGAAAAATATACCGAAGAAAACAACACCTTAAAACCTAGACTAACTCAAATGGCAAAAGAGCTCCAAAAAGCCAATGAGGAGAAGAATGCCTTGACAGGCAGAATTAGCCAAATGGAAAAGGAGGTCCAAAAGGCCACTGAAGAAAATACTGCTTAAAAATTAGATTGGAGCGAGTGGAAGCTAGTGACTTGATGAGAAATCAAGATATTATAAAACAGAACCAAAGGAATGAAAAAATGGAAGACAATGTGAAATATGTCATTGGAAATACCACTGACCTGGAATATAGATCTCAGAGAGATAATTTAAAAATTATTGGAATACCTGAAATCCATGATCAAAAAAAGAATCTATATATCATCTTTCAAGAAATTATCTAGGAGAACTGCCCTGATATTCTAGAGCCACAGGGCAAAATGGAAATTGAAAGAATCCACAGATCGCCTCCTTAAATAGATCCCAAAAAGAAATCTCCTAGGAATATTGTCACCAAATTACAGAGTTCCAGATCAAGGAGAAAATACTGCAAGCAGTCAGAAAGAAACAATTTGAATATTGTGGAAACACAATCAGAATACCCCAAGATCTAGCAGCTTCTACATTAAGAGAGTGAAGGGCTTGGAATATGATATTCCAGAGGTCAATGGAGCTAGGATTAAAACCAAGAATCACCTACCCAGAAAAAACTGAGTGTGATGCTCCAAGGCAAAATATGGATTTTCAATAAAATAGAGGACTTTCAAACTTTCTCAGTGAAAAGACTAGAGCTGAATAGAAAATGTGACTTTCAAACACAAGAATCAAGAAAACATGAAAAGGTAATCAAGAAAAAGAACAAGAAAAAGGAATTGCAAGGGACTTACTAAAGTTGAACTGTTTTGTTTACATTCCTACATGGAAAGATGATGTGTATGATCCATGAGACCTCAGTATTAGGGTAGCTGAAGGGAATATGCATATATATGTATATATATGTATATATATATGTATATATATATATATGTTTATATACATATGTATGTGTGAGTGGGTGTGTATGTATATATGTATGTATATATAAATAAATGAGAGAGAGAGAGGAGAGAGAGAGAGAGAGAGAGAGAGAGGGGGGGGGCACAGGCTGAGTTGATGATGAAGGGAAGATATCTAAAAGAAATAAAATCAAATTAAGGGATGAGAGAAGAATATACTGAGAGAGGGAGATAGGGAGAGATAGAATGGGGATAAATTATCTCACATAAAGTGGCAAGAAAAAGCAGTTCTGTAGGAAGGGAAGAGAAGGCAGGTGAGGGGGAATGAGTGAATCTTGCACTCATCAGGTATGACCTAAGGAGGGAATACCATACCTACTCAATTGGGTATCTTACCCCACAGGAAGGAAGGAGGAAGAAGATTAAAAAAGCGGGGATGATAGAAGGGAGGGCAGATGGGAGTGGACGTAATCAAAAACAAAGCCTTTCGAAAAGCGACAAGGTGAAGGGAGAAAATTCAATAAAGGGGGATAGGTTAGGAAGGAGTAAAATGTAGTTAGTCTTTCACAACATGAATATTGTGGAAGGGTTATACATCATGATATACATGTGGCCTATGTTGAATTGCTTGACTTCTTAGGGAGGGTAGGTGCGAAGGGAAGAGGGGAGAGAATTTGGAACCAAAGTTTTACAAACAGATGTTCAAAAACAAAAAAAAAAATTTGCATGCAATTAGAAAATAAGATACACAGGCAATAGGTCATAGAAATTTATCTTGCCCTACAAGAAAGGAAGGGAAAAGTGGATGGAAAGGGAGTGGGGTGACAGAAGGGAGGGCCGATTGGGGAAAAGGGCAACCAGAATATATGCCATCTTGGAGTGGTGGGGAGGGTAGAAATGGGGAGAAAATGTGTAATTCAACGTCTTGTGAAAATCAATGCTGAAAACTAAATATATTAAATAAAAAAAGAAAGGTTGGGAGGTGGGGAAAAGAAGTATACGTGCATATAAAATAGGTGAATATTTACAAAAATAATATAGAATGCCATGATTGTTGGCATTCGAACAAGAAACAGATAATTCGAATAGCCCATTCTCAAGAAAAGAAATTGAAGAAGACATGAATGAATGCTTCAAACATACAGTACCAGGAGCAGATGGATTTATAATATATTTCTATTAGATATTCAAACAATTCTTATATTACATAAACTATTTATTAAAACAGGAAAATAAAGGATTCTATGAAATCTTAAAAAAAAAAAGAAGTGAAGGGAGGGGAGGCGATGAGAAGAGAGAGAATAGGGGAGGGGTGTGGGGAGGGGAAGGGAGCCAAGAATGGAGGGATCAGGAAAAGAGGAGAGGAGATGCCCAACTGGAACGGGCCAGCTAGCTCCCCCTTTAAGCAGGTTGGGAGAAAAAACATAACCTGTGAGTAACCCAAGCTGCCTGAAGGGCAGTTCCAGTTGGGTGACTCAGCTTATCTTCTCCTCTCTTCTCCTCTCCTGTTCACTCTGCTCCCCTCTCCTCTCCTGTCCTCTCCTCTCTGCTTACCTGAGTATGTTCTGTCCAAGTGAAGGGAAATTTTGATGACCGAAAGCTACCTGGTTTACTGGGGGTTTACCAGCTAGATTTCTTTCTCAAAGACCAAGCCTTTAACCCAGTTCACTCTGGATCTCACAGATTGGACAACAATAGGTCCCTGCCCAAGCACCACTTAATGGTTATTTTTTGGGCCCTCTCGGCTCAGAGGGAATAGATAGATAGATAGATAGATAGACAGATAGATAGATAGACAGAGATAGAGATATACAAATAGTTATATATATAGTTATATATTTTATATTGTCACCATATGTATCATTATTGTTACTGTCTACATGAGTATGTACACATACCTATACATATACACACTTATACATATATACATATACTAAAAAGCATACTATATATACACATACATACATATATATCCACACACACACATATACATGTGTGGGTATATATGTATATGTATATATGTATGGTGAGAGAGAGAGAGAGAGAGAGAGAGAGAGAGAGAGAGAGAGAGAGAGAGAGAGAAGCATTTTCCCTAATTAATCTGTGGATTTTAAGTGAAATTCCTTTCAGTTTCTTGTACCGAATCATTTAGATATTTAGATTTTGGTTTCAATTTTCCACTTATATTACTAATGATATACATGTGTGTGTATGTATGTATGTAAGTATGCATGCATTTATGGAGAAAGACAGGAGGGGCCCAATGTGAGTAGTGAGACCCTCCAAGTTGTGAGGGCTTTCATTGTGTGGCTTGGAGCTAGAATAGATATCTCTAGCTTCATCTCCTTCCACTTTTCTCAAAGGGAGACTGATTTCTCCCAAGAAGGGAAGCAAGAGTTTGGAGCCAGATGCTACTGTGCTCTCCTCAGAGAGAGAGAGTATCAGGTTAGAAGTATATTTATCTACTCTCTTGGTATTTTTCATCTAGGGGATGTGAAGAGGATCTATCTAATTACTTATTTCTATCAATTTGGGGGTGTAAGGTGATCCCAAGCTTTATATCTAAGGCTTGACTCTTTTCCCACCAAATGCTAGTTCAATACTGAAAATACATAGAGAACAGAAAAGAATGATAATTTATCCAAATCAGAGCAAAACAATAAACAGAGAAGCTATTCATAGGAGAATATATACTAGACAATACAAAATGAAGAAGCCCAACCATTGGGAGTAACATAACTCAACTCAGATGAGAGAGTGTTCTAAATATCACCTAAGGGGAAAACTCCCTGAAGTCTCTAGAGTAGCAAGCTGGACATAAAGACATGTTAAAGAATCGTTAAAGAATCTCAATGTCACTGGTTTCTTTCCAGATTCTTTTCTTCTGATGTTGGGTTGTTTTCTTCCATCTTCCTTCTGGAATTTGAAGGCCAGAAATGCCCAAAGCCACTTTACATTTTAAGAACTGAGAAGAAGACTTGAAGCTTAATGAGTCCCTAAAGGTGACTTACTCTAAAGATTCCCAAAGGGGGACTGAGAAAGGCTCTCTCACCTCTTATCAACTCCATCCTGTCCCTTGAGCAGGGAATTCATCTCAGGCTTTAGGTCAGGGGCTATCTATCTATCTATCTATCTATCTATCTATCTATCTTTCTTTCTATCATCTCTCTCTCAAATTTTATTTTTCTCCTTTTACTTTGCAAGTAAACAACCTTCCAGCTCTCTCCAAGACTGAATCTATGTGAAAGAAAATGAACAGATTGGCTGTTTAAACAATATGAATAAATCCAATATTTGGAAACATCAAGATTATTTGGTAGCCATTTTTACCAAATATTTGATTTCATAGTGATACAGGATTGGAGAGACAGGGTCTCAAAGTAAGACCTAGTTACATCCGGTTACATTTTTTATCCTTTTGTTAAAGCTTATTTATACTGAGGGGCAAGTTCCAGTAGGTTAATGATTCACCAGCAGTCTGGATCACACCTCTAGTACTTCTCAAGCTTCAGATTTAAACAACAGAGAGACAAAAATAAACATTTAAGCCAAAACAGTAGGGAGAAATGGGAATCATGTCCTTCTCATAGCACACTTGATCATCCCCACGGTTAGAATAAAAAACTCCAAGCCCTGGAGACTATATGCATGGTACAATGTATCATCCACCAAGAAATGTTCCCTGCCTTAATCTTTTCACTGTCAAATTTATTTCAGCAGTATAATCCAGACATTTTTATTTCTTTTATTCATTTCAACCTTCACATTCAAAGAGATATTTTTCTTTCATTTTCATTTGTTTTCTTCTTCTTTTGTAATGTTCTATTTGCATTTTTTCTTCCTCAGTTGCTTTTAAACACATACTGTTGTACCCTCATTTACATTGCAGCTTGAAAATGTATAGATTAGATGAGGTTACTTACTTTCCTTAATTAAGCACATCGATATTTCAAAGGAAATAAAAAAATATAAAATCTTTGACATTTTAAGAAATTGTAATTTTCTTGCTTTTTATATATATTGAGGGCTAAATTCTTAGACTGGAAACCAATCAGGTAATAATTCTCATTCTTGCAAAGTTACTTGTCTACTTATAAAATAATAACTCAAACTAAATAAATTAAAAGTATTCACCAGTTCATTTTGTTTTTATATTTAACATATGAAAGTTTAATAAATTTATACAAATACAGCATAGGCTGAGAGTGTTCACTCAAAACATCCTTGTAAACTTCAGGGAGACTCCAAACACATACTGACTTATTGTTTGAGCCATGTGATGGATGTTGCATTTTAATATGATATAATCAACCATGCATGGTCTGTTGATCATTTCCTCCACCCAGTGACACTGGCAGGGAAGCAGGGTGATACAGATTTTAAAAGAAGATAGTTGCTGGCTCTTGGTGACTGGCTCTTGGTTTCTGGCTCTTTGTAAACAAAACAGTTCAACTTTAGTAAGTCCCTTACAATTTCTTTTTCTTGTTCTTTTTCTTAATTACCTTTTCATGCTTCTCTTGATTCTTGTGTTTGAAAGTCAAATTTTCTATTCAGCTCTGGTCTTTTCACTGAGAAAGCTTGAAAGTCCCTTATTTTATTGAAAATCCATATTTTGCCTTGGAGCATGATACTCAGTTTTGCTGAGTAGGTGATTCTTGGTTTTAATCCTAGCTCCATTGACCTCCGGAATATCATATTCCAAGCCCTTTGATCTCTTAATGTAGAAGCTGCCAGATCTTGGATTATTCTGATTGGGTTTCCACAATACTCAAATTGTTTCTTTCTGGCTGCTTGCAGTATTTTCTCCTTGATCTGGGAGCTCTGGAATTTGGCAACAATATTCCTAGGAGATTTCTTTTTGGCATCTATTTGAGGAGACGATTGATAGATTCTTTCAATTTCTATTTTGCCCTGTGGTCTAGAATATCAGGGCAGTTCTCCTTGATAATTTCTTGAAAGATGATATCTAGGCTCTTTTTTTGATCATGGCTTTTAGGTAGTCCAAAAAGTTTTAAATTATCTCTCCTGGATCTATTTTCTAGGTCAGTGGTTTTTACAACGAGATATTTCACATTGTCTTCCATTTTTTCATTCCTTTGGTTCTATTTTATAATATCTTGATTTCTCATCAAGTCACTAGCTTCCACTCGCTCCAATCTAATTTTTAAAGTAGTATTTTCTTCAGTGTTCTTTTGGACCTCCTTTTCCTTTTGGCTAATTTTGCCTTTCAAGGCATTCTTTTCCTCATTGGCTTTTTGGAGCTCTTTTGTCATTTGAGTTAGTCTATTTTTTAAGGTGTTGTTTTCTTCAGTGTATTTTTCAGTATTTTTTTGGGTCTCCTTTAGCAAGTCATTGACTTGTTTTTCATGGTTTTCTTGCATCCTTCTCATTTGTCTTCCCAATTTTTCCTCTACTTCTCTAACTTGCTTTTCCAAATCCTTTATGAGTTCTTCTATGGCCTGGGGCCAGTTCATGTTTTTCTTGGAGGCTTTTGGTGTAGGCTCTATAACTTTGTTGTCTTCTTTAGGCTGTATGTTTTGGTCTTCTTTGTCACCAAAGAAAGAATCCAAAATCTGAGATGGAATCTGGGCGCATTTTCAGTGCCTGGCCATATTCCCAACCAACTAACTTGACTCTTGAGTTTTTCAGTGGGGTATGACTGCTTGTAGACTAACGAGTTCTATATTCCACGTTTGGGGGGGAGGTGCCAGCTCTGTCAGACCTGCACTACTCCTTCCCCAAGAACCCCCAGCCTGGGCTGGGCTTAGATGTTCAGCAGGCTTTTTCACCCCTGCTCTGATCCGTCACTTAATTCCTCCCACCAGGTGGGCCTGGGGCCACAAGCAGCAGCAACTGTAGCTGCTCCACCTCTATTGCCCCCGGGCCTGGAAGCCTAACCGCGAACTCCTTCCACTCACGCAGCTTTTCCCACTAACCTTCTCCACAGTCTTTGGTGTTTGTGGGTCGAGGGATCTGGTAACTGCCACAGCTCACATATTCAGGGCGCTAGGGGCCCCATCTGCCCGACTCCAAGTTTGGTTGTTCCATGCCGCTCAGGCTGGGCTCTGCTCCACTCCGTACCCAGCTCCCAGCTCTGTGTGGGATAGACCTCACCCAGAGACCATCCAGGCTGTCCTGGACTGGAGCCCTGCTCCCCTCTGCTGTTCTGTGGGTTCTGCCACTCTAGAATTGGTTCAGAGCCATTTTTTATAGGTTTTTGGAGGAACTCTGTACGGAGCTCACTCTAGTCCCTGCTTACCAGCTGCCATCTTGGCTCCGCCCCCCTATTTATTTATTATTTAATTTTTCCCCAGTTACATGTAGGAGCAATTTTTAACAGTTGTTTTTAAAACTTTAAGTTTCAAATTCTCTCCCTTCTGTCCTCCCTCCCCCACTGAGAAGTCAAGCAATTCCATGTAGGTTAAATATGTGTAGTTATGCAAAACATATCCATTACAGTCATGTCATGAAAGAAAACAAAGACAAAAAACAAACTTAAGAAAAATAAAGAGGAAAAGGAAAAAAAAAGTTGCTTCAGTCTGTATTCAGACACCAATTCTTTCTCTGGGGATGGATAGCATTCTTCATCCAAAGTCCTTCAGGGTTGTCATGGATCATTGTATTGCTGAGAACAGCTAAGTCATTTACACCTGATCATCTTACAATATTGCTGTTACTTTGTACCCAGCACATTGCACTTTGCATCAACTCATGTAAGTCTTTCTAGGATTTTATCAGAGCATCCTGCTCATCATTTCTTGTAGTATATTAGAATTCCATCAAAATTACACACCACGTGTTGTATGAAAGGAGAGAAGGTTAGCACTCCCCTTGATAAGGATGGAAGAGGTCCTAGTGGCCTTTACAACACATATATGATTAAGGCATTGCCACCTACTCTGTGGCATCTAACCATGTTTTGGGGCAGCTAGGTGGCGCAGTGAGTAGAATACCAGTACTGGAGTCAGGAGGACCTGAGATCAAATCTAGCCTCATGACACATGTACTAGCTGTGTGACCTTGGGGAAGCCACTTAACCCCAACTGCCCTTCCAAAAAGCAAAAAAAAAAATTACACACCACAACTTATTCAGCCATTCCTCAATTGATGTACATTCCCTCAATTCCTAATTCCTTACCCCAGAAAAGAGCTGCTATCAATATTTTTGTACATATAAGTCCTTTTCCTCTTTGATTTTTATCTCTTTTGGGATACAGACCTAGTAGTGGTATTCTAGGTCAAAGGGTATGTATGGTTTTATGTCCCTTTCAAGTACTGTAGAACCATAGTGAAGATAACACAAGATTTAGCAGCTTCTACCTTAAGGGATAGGAGGGCTTGTAATACGATATTATGGTGGCCTTGATATCTCACACAGTCATTAGCTTCTGGCTCCATTCTAGCTTTTAAGGAATTATTTTCTTCAGCGAGTTTTTGTACCTGCTTTTCTATTTGGTCAATTCTGTTTTTAAGGCCTTCTTCTCCTCATTGGCTTTTTAGACTTCTTTTGCCATTTGGTCTCATCTGCTTTTTTAGATGTTATTTTCTTCAGTGTTTTTTGGGTTTCCTTTAGCAAGCTGTTGACTCATTTTTCATGATTTTCTTCCATCACTATTATTTATCTTGCCAATTTTTCCTCTTTTCTTAATTTATTTTCTTTTTTTCAAAATACAATACAAATTATTACTAATAAATACAAATAAAATACGTGTAAAAAGTTAAAATAAATACAAATATAAAGGAGATAGGTTTAAGCGCTACTTTAGATATGTACTGGCTAGACAAGCCACTTAACTCTTCAGTGTGCAAAGCAGTTTTCTAAGAAGATAAAGTACAGAGAAGATGCTGACCTGTATTTGCAGAGACATTTTATTTATCCAGGAAGTTGGCTATATCAGTGAAATTACAAGTCGAGTTTCTATCCTTAAGGATGATGCATGTGTGTAGTACAAATAAGATGTAGATGTGTACATGAGTTGTCTAAATGCAGCTTGGGGGAAGGCATTGATTGATATCCCTGCAATCTTGCCTAGTCCTCTTCAAGCAAGATTGATACCTGCCTGGATGAGAGCTGGAGAAGGGACTACAAGGCTAGGTGCTCTGTTCTGCCAAAATAGGGGGGGCATCCTAGAGGAGAATTATGTTTATACCTACCTCCCAAAATATTATTTAATATTTTTGAGTTTTCAACATTGATTTCCACAAGAATTCGAGTTACAAATTTTCTCCCCATTTCTATCCTCCCCCACCCCAAGATGGCATATATTCTGATTGCCCCTTTCCTCAGTCTGCCCTCCCTTCCGTCACCACACTCCCCCTACCCCGATCCCTTTTTGCCTTACTTTCTTGTAGGTCAAGATAGATTTCTATACCCTATTGCTTGTATAACTTATTTCCCCATCGCATGCAAAAACAAAATTTTTTTGAGCATTTTCTTTTAGAACTTTGAGTTCTGGGGGGTGGAGCCAAGATGGTGGCTGAAAAGCAGGGACTAGCATGAGCTCCCTGCCTAGTCCCTCCAAAAACCTATAAAAAATGGCTTTGAACCAATTCTAGAACTGCAGAACACACAAAAGAGCAGAGGCAAGCATGGCTCCAGCCCAGGACGGCCTGGATGGTCTCTGGGTGAGGTCTATCCCACACGGAGCTGGGAGCAGAGCAGAGCAGAGCAGGGCAGAGCCCAGCATGAGCAGCACGGACCAACCAGACCAGGAGCCGGGCGCAGTATGCTCTAGCACCCTGAATCAGTGAGCTGCAGCAGTTACCAGACTTGTCAACCAACAAACAAAAAAGACAACAGAAGTTAGTGGGAAAAGCTGCAGGAGTGGAAGGAGTCCGCAGTTCAGCTACCACCCCGGGGGCAACGGAGGTTGGGCAGCTACAGAAGTACAGCTGCAGTTGCTTGCAGCGCCAGGCCCACCTGGTGGGAGGAATTAAGTGGCAGATCAAAGCAGGAGTGCACAGCCTGCTGATGATCTAACCCAGAATGGGTTGGGGGTTCTTGGGGAAGGAGGAGTGCTGGTGTGGCAGATGTAGCACATCCCCCCCAAACGTGGAACATAGAACTCTTTAGTCTACAAGCAATCATACCCCGCTGAAAAACAGAAGGGTCAAGTTAGTTGGTTGGGAATATGGCCAGGCAGTGAAAATGGACCTAGATTCAGTCTCAGACTCTGAAATCCTTCTTTGGTGACAAAGAAGACCAAAACATACAGACAGAAGAAGTCAACAAAATCGTAGAGCCTACAACAAAAACCTCCAAGAAAAACATGAACTGGTCTCAGGCCATAGAAGAGCTCAAAAAGGATTTGGAAAAGCAAGTTATAGAAGTTGAGGAAAAATTGGGAAGAGAAATGAGAAGGATGCAAGAAAACCATGAAAAACAAATCAATGACTTGCTAAAGGAGACCCAAAAAAATACGGAAAAATACACTGAAGAAAACAACACCTTAAAAATTGACTAACTCAAATGGCAAAATAGCTCCAAAAAGCCAATGAGGAAAAGAATGCCTTGAAAGGCAGAATTAGCCAAATGGAAAAGGAGGTCCAAAAGACCACTGAAGAAAATACTACCTTAAAAATTACATTGGAGGGAGTGGAAGCTAGTGACTTGATGAGAAATCAAGATATTATAAAACAGAAACAAAGGAATGGAAAAATGGAAGACAATGTAAAATATCTGATTCGAAAAACAACTGACCTGGAAAATAGATCCAGGAGAGATAATTTAAAACTTTTTGGACTATCTAAAAGCCATGATCAAAAAAAGAGCCTAGATATCATCTTTCAAGAAATTATCAAGGAGAACTGCTCTGATATTCTAGAGCCACAGGGCAAAATAGAAATTGAAAGAATGCACCAATCACCTCCTCAGATAGATCCCAAAAAGAAATCTCCTAGGAATATTGTCACCAAATTCCAGAGCTCCCAGATCAAGGATAAAATACTGCAAGCAGCCAGAAAGAAACAATTTGAATATTGTGGAAACACAATCAGATCTAGCAGCTTCTACATTAAGAGATCGAAGGGCTTGGAATACGATATTCTGGAGGTCAATGGAGCTAGGATTAAAACCAAGAATCATCTACTCAGCAAAACTGAGTATCATGCTCCAAGGCAAAATATGGATTTTCAGTAAAATAGGGGACTTTCAAGCTTTCTCAGTGAAAAGACCAGAGCTGAATAGAAAATTTGACTTTCAAACACAAGAATCAAGAGAAGCATGAAAAGGTAATCAAGAAAAAGAACAAGAAAAAGAAATTGTAAGGGACTTACTAAAGTTGAACTGTTTTGTTTACATTCCTACATGGAAAGATGATGTGTATAGTTCATGAGACCTCAGTATTAGGATAGCTGAAGGGAATATTCATACATATATATGTACATATATATATGTTTATATATACATATATGTATATGTGTATATGTATGTATATATGTATGTATATATATACATATATATATACTTGTATATATATATATATATACAGAGAGAGAGAGAGAGAGAGAGAGAGAGAGAGAGAGAGAGAGAGAGAGAGAGAAGGCACAGGGTGAGATGAATATGAAGGGAAGATATCTAAAAGAAATAAAATAAAATAAAGGCATGAGAGAGGAATATATTGAGAGAGGTAGATAGGGAGAGATAGAATGGGGTAAATGATCTCGCATAAAAGTGGCAAGAAAAAGCAGCTCTGTAGGAAAGGAAGAGAAGTCACGTGAGGGGGAATGAGCGAATCTTGCTCTTCTCAGACTCGATCTGAAGATGGAATACCATATATACTCAATTGGGTAACTTACCCGACAGGAAAAAAGGAGGAAGAAAAAGATTAAAAAAGGCGGTGGATGATAGAAGGGAGGGCAAATGGGGGTGGAGGTAATCAAAAATAAACACTTTCAAAAGGGAACAGGATCAAGGGAGAAAATTCAATAAAGAGGGATAGGTTAGGAAGGATCAAAATATAGTGAGTCTTTCACAACATGAGTATTGTGGAAGGGTTATACATAATAATACGCATGTGGCTTATGTTGAATTGCTTGACTTCTTAGGGAGGGTGTGTGGGAAGGGAAGAGGGGTGAGAATTTGGAACTCAAAGTTTTAAAATCAGATGTTCAAAAACAAAAAAAGTTTTTGCATGCAACTAGAAAATAAGATACACAGGCAATGGGGTATAGAAATTTATCTTGCCCTACAAGAAAGAAAGGGAAAAGGGGATGGGAGAGGAGTGGGGTAACAGAAGGGAGGGCTGACTGGGGAACAGGGCAACCAGAATATATGCCATCTTGGAGTGGGAGGAAGGGTAGAAATGGGGAGAAAATTTGTAATTCAAATTCTTGTGAAAATCAATGCTGAAAACTAAATATATTAAATAAAAAACAACAAAAAATAAATAAAATAAAAAAAATAGAACTTCGAGTTCCAAATTCTCTCCCTTCTTCCCTCCCCACCCACCCTTCTTGAGAAGACAATCAATCCAACATCAGCCACACATGTATAATTATACAAAACACTTCCATAACAGTCATGTTGTGAAATACTAACTATATTTCCCTCCAAACTATACTGTCCCCCTTTATTCAGTTTTCTCCCTTGACCTTGTCTCTTTTCAAAAGTGTTTGCTTTTGATTGCCTCCTTCCACAATCTGACTTCCTTCTGTCATCCCCTTCCCCCCTACTTTCCTGCAGGGTAAGATACCCAACTATGTGTGTATGTTATTCCCTCCTCAAGTCAAATCCAATGAGAGCAAGATTCACTCATTCCCTTTCACCTGCCCCCTCTTCCCTTCCAATAGGACTGCCTTTTCTTGCCACTTTTATGTGAAATAATTTATGTCATTCTATCTCTCCCTTTCTCCTTCTCCTAATATATTCCTCCCTCACCCCTTAATAGTATTTATTTATTTATTTTTAGATATCATCCCTTCATATTCAACTCACCCTGTGCCCTTTGTCTATATGTATGTATATTATATGTATATGTATACATATGTGTGTATATATACACACACACACACACACACACACACACACACACATATATATATATATATATATATATATATATATATGTATATATGTATGTATGTATATATACCGTTCAGTTACTCTAATACTGAGAAAGGTTTCATGAGTATCAAATATCTTTCCATGTAGGAATGCAAACAAAACAGTTCAACTGTAGTTTCTCTTTCCTGTTTACCTTTTCACACTTCTCTTGATTCTTGTATTTGAAAGTCAAATTTTCTATTCAGCTCTGGTCTTTTCACTGAGAAGGCTTGAAAGTCCTCTATTTTATTGAAAATCCATATTTTGACCTGGAGAATTATTCTCAGTTTTCCTGGGTAGGTGATTCTTGGTTTTAATCCTAGCTCCTTTGACCTCGAGAATATCATATTCCAAGCCCTTCAGTCCTTTAATGTAGAAGCTGCTGGATCTTGTGTTGTCCTTATCGTGTTTCCACAATATTCAAATTGTTTATTTCTGGCTGCTTGCATTATTTTCTCCTTGGTCTGGGAACTCTGGAATTTGACCACGATATTCCTAGAAGTTTTCTTTTTAGTATCTTTTTCAAGAGGTGATCAGTGGATTCTTCCACTTTCTATTTTACCCTCTGCTTCTAATATATCAAGGCAGTTTTCCTTGATAATTCCTTGAAAGATGATACCTAGGCTCTTTTTTTGATCGTGGCTTTCAGGTAGTCCAATAATTTTTAAAATATCTCTCCTGGATCTATTCTACAGGTCAGTGGTTTTCCAATGTGGTATTTCACATTGTCTTCTATTTTTCATTTTTTTTTGGTTCTCTTGTATATTTTCTTGATTTCTCATAAAGTCACTAGCTTCTACTTGTGCCATTCTAATTTTTAAGGTAGTATTTTCTTCAGTGATCCTTTTACATATTCTGCCTTTTAAGGCATTCTTCTCCTCATTGCCTTTTTGGAGTTCTTTTGCCACTTGGGTTAGTCTATTTTTTAAGGTGTTATTTTCTTCAGTATTTTTGGGGTCTCCTTTAGCAAGTCATTGACTTTTTTTCATGATTTTCTTGCACCACACTCTTTTCCCTTCCCAATTTTTCTCTACTTCTCTTACTAGCTTTTCTAAATCCTTTTTGAGCTCTTCCATGGCCTGAGACCAATTCACATTTTTTCGGAGGCTTTGTATGTAGGATCTTTGGCTTTGCTCTCTTCTTCTGTGTGCATGTTTTGATCTTCCTTGTTACCAAAGTAAGTTTCTATAATCTGAGTTTTTTAATTTGTTAAATTAGTTTCCCATTCTATTATTTGATTTCTAACTCTATGGAGGGTGTCCTTTCCTAAGCTTCAAGAGTTTTGTGCAGCTGTTTTCAGAGATACTTCCAGAGAACCAAAAGTTTTCAGTTTTTCCAAGGTGGTACTGGGCTCTGGTCTGTGAGCAATCACAAGCACTATTTTCTGCCCTAGAACCAGGGGGATGGTCTCCTTTCCACTACTGTCACAAGCTCTGCTATGCCAGTGCTCCTCCTGGCCCCAGCACTGCCACTTCTGACTGATCCAGATCCTAGTACGGGCAAAACAACAGAATCTTGCCTCAGTGCCAGCAATGAGACCCCCATAATCTCCTTCTGACAAGTTGTTCTATCTTCTTACCATCTGTGGGCTGAGAGCTCTGTAAGCAACCACTGCCACTGCCACCACCACTGCTACCATTGGTGATTCAGTCAGCCTGATCTTTGTTTGCTGGGGTCAGGGCTGTGCTAGTGTTGAGGATGGACTTCATTCTTCTCACAACCAGGTCTGACTGCTCTTTCCTATTGAATTTCTAAACTGTCTTTTACATTTATGGGTTGATAAGTCTGGAAACTGCTACAGCTGCCAGTTATTCAGTCCCCTGAGACCTGCTCCAGGTTTGCTGCAGGCCGGTATCTGCTGACATGGTCTGTGCTGGACTGTGCTCCTCTCTCACCCTGGTGAAACAGACCTTTACTGTCAACCTTCTTGGTTGTTTCAGGCTGGAAATTTGTTTCACTTTGTCTTTTTGTTGGTTCTGCTGCTCTAGAATTTGCTTAGAGTCATTTTTACAGGTATTTGGAGAGGTTTGGGGAGAGCTCAGGTAAGTCCTTGCCTTTACTCCACCATCTTGGCTCTGCCCACTGATTTATCATTTCTTAAATGTAGTAATGAGTCTCTTTTTTCAAAATTTTTGCCATGGTTTCCAGATATTCAAATTATTTTAGATGATCTCTCCCTGATGTATTTATCATGATTTTTAATGTAGTAGATATTTTATTTTTCTTCTGTTTAAAAAAATGTTGGCAAGAACTATGAGCACATCTTGAAGAAATAAATCAATAAATTATACATGAACATGAAATGAAAGCTATGAAGGAAAGAAATGGGAAAAGTCATACTTTAAAATGTATTATATGTGTTAATCCCTATCAGGTAATGAACTCGAAACATTAGAATGGAAATCAATGGCTATACAATGCAATAATAAATATTAAAATTGAACCAAATACCTGTAAAAAACAAACAAAAAAACAAAGCTCTGAAGCTTTGACTGTCATTGTTATTAAATTATTTTGTTCTTCTTGGCTTTTCTGTTGGACAATTCTTGACACATGTTTTAAAATAGTGTTTTTGTCATTTGCTATTTAATCATAGCACCAACGTATGTTCCTTACTCCAAATTTAGTAAGAAAACTATGCTTTGCTCCCTGTTACATTCAAGGAGGAGGTGGTCTTATAATGCTTCATTGGTTTTGTTTTGTCTGTTTGTTGTTTTGTTTTCTTCTATATTGCTTTGCTACTGATTTGTACTTCCCCTAATATCTCCGAGCTCAAAAGATTGGAAGGTTCCCATGTCCTTCATCAGATCTCTGTAGTTAACTCTCTCTGATAAGGTCACAGAGCAGTCTTCTATCCCTTTGGAGATTTGCTTGATCAGGGAGTTGGGTAGTCTTTTGCCATGTCCCCACCCTGGGACTCCCTTGATCTGGAAGTGCTATATATACTCTTTTGTTCCACCTGGGACTTGCTTCATCATTTTAATGGATCATGTTCTGTATCATCTGAGACTTCTCTCATCAGAATGCTGAGTAGTGTTCTGACATGCCCTCCCACTCCCCATCCCTCCCACAAAGGACTTCCTTATTTAGCAGTTGCTTCAATCCCCTTCCCCCTCAGTTTCTTACAATGAAGGCACTGACTGGTCTTCCACCCCACCCCAATGGTTTGTTGATTAGAGTATTGAGTACACTTGCATTCTTTCTTAAAACTTCTCCAGCTGAAATCAAAAGAATGATAGAAAGAGTTGTTACTGTCATGGGGAGGCTTCATGGAAGAACTAGCATTAGAAGCTGATGATAACAGTTGAGTAAAACTCAAATAGCCAAATAGACAGGGCATTTTAGCTATAGGGTATAACATAAGCAAAAGACACAGAGGCAGGAAAGCATAGTGAGAATTCAATGTCCAATTTGGCTATAGCATAGTGTATAAGTAGTGAGTAATATGAGAAAAGGTATGTTTTTATGGAACACTTTGAATATCAGGGAAAGGAGTTCATGCTTTCTTTAGTAGGCAAAGAAAGCCTGCTAAAGGTTTTAGGACCAAGCATTGAGTAACATGACTAAACCAATGGATATGGAACATTTTTCTGGCAACAGGATGAAAAGTGGATTGGAAGGAGATACAGTAGAGATGGGAAAAACCTGTTAAGCAATTCTTGCAATCCTTTTTGGCAGGTGGCAACAAGTTATTTTGCTAAGATGGTTGTAATGTCCTGGAAGAAGACAGGTAGCTATGATTAATGGTTGTGCCTTTAATACAAATTGTGGATATTGATTAGAGTATTTCTACTCCAAAAGAGTCAGTATTATGCTATTTTCAAGCCAAGAAGGAAATACTTATTGCTTTAGGAGAAAGCAACGTATCTCTTTCAGGCTTATATTCTAGTGACTGACATTACCATGGCAAAGTTTGGCTGATAAGCAGTCTGATCATTACTTTCATATTCCTAATGCTCAAAGCTGGTTTTGAGAACTGAGACAACAATATCAGCCCAAGAAAATATGAAGGGAATACAAAAACAAATAATCAAAAAACCTAAACTCCTCTCTTGACCTTCCCCTACTTACAATGCCAAAGAAACTTCAGAAAAAACAGCTTTATCTAGGCTTTTATGAGTACTGAGAATTTCAATGTTCTTAGTCCCTTGCATTTTCTTTCCAATAAACGTCACGTTTTACTATGTATATACTTATTTTCTTACAGTAACACAACATCTGTGCTTTTCACTGAAACCATCTCTTGCTTCTGTAATGCAGATTTAAACAATCTGGTCTATGAACAAGATGACTGCTATATAATAACATTTTTTTCTTGATCTATGAATAGATGTGAATAGTCTTAGTGAAAGGAGAAGAGGTTGGTTATAAGTTATCCAAAATCAAGTGTTTTGTTTTTTGTTTGTTTGTTTCTAAAGCTCATAGAGTAGCGAATAGGATACTGCAAACCACAACTTATGTCCATTCCTTCACATCACTCAATTATTGTTAATAATATCCTGTCACTGGCTGTTGTCCATTCCATCTTTATAAATGAAAACATTTGAATTTTATAAATCTTATATGAAAGACCAAAGCTTGACAATATATGTACTTGGGTTATCATGAATGAAGAGATCTTCCTTGCAAGCTATTAATCTTGAAAAATATTCATTGAATAGAATTTGGGCTGGTAGTACGTAAGAAAATGTGTTATTTTCTGTTTGTAGTCTCTCCCAAATTCATAAAAATCCCATAATGCAATAAAGCTGTATCGTAAAGTAAACATTTTTATAGACATACCTATAACAAAATTGGCCTTGAAATCCCAGGAACTAATCAAAGGAAAGGCATCTGTAACAAAATGATACATTGTAAATATGTAATGTATGTAAATATATATATATATACACACACACATATATTTTAAAACAGGCAGCGCCTTTATGAGGTACAAATAAGTTCCAGTTTAGAAAAGAAGAAGCACCATAGGATGAAGAGTGATAAACCATGCTCCAGGGTGGCCTATCAATCATTTTAGTGATTCCCTAAGGAATACTTAGAGATGAACCAAATTTCTGACTGGAGTGTAGAAAACACATAGATCTGGAGAAGTGGGACCTGCCAGAAGGTAACTGAATATGAGGGAATGGCAGCACCATCTGAATCAACTTTCACAAGGACAGCAGAGGATAGAGAGTTGGGCTGATTGGACATGAAGAACATTGGGATAAATGTTGTGGTGCTGCAACTGCTTATCACCATCACTGTAGCCCCCTCCCCAAACACTGACCCTGAAATGGGTAACTTTGTATCTGCTTTCTATCTCATAAAACCTGTTATTCCGTTGCTAGGTAAAATCTCTTTACCACCCTTTGTTTTAAATGTTAACTTCATCCCGATAAAAATAGTTAACCACAGGCCTTTGCTGGTATGTATTTCTTTTAAAATGAAGTCAGGAGGATTCCATTGAGGAGAAAGAGATTTAACACAGATACTTTTTCAGTGAACTATCAATGGTTTGGAGTTTGAAGCTAAAAAGAAAAAAATGGAGAATATATATATATATATATATATATATATATATATATATATATAAATACATATATATTTATATATATTCTTTTTAAAAAATATTAAAAATCTTTGTTGTCCAAATTAAACTATTATGTTTCTGTAAGAGCAGAAAACTTTGTATGTACAGTAAAGACACTGAAGTTCATAACATACAGTAGTCTCAAATCCAAGCTGAAGTGTTTCTGGCAGTATTGGCACTGCGTTGCATCATGGCATGTGCTGTGCATAGTGAGTATGTTGTGGGTTCAGAACCAAGGCTGTGGTGAAGTTGTGCAATACAACATGGGCGAGCACTGCCAGAAACCCCACAGATTCAGAGAATACATATTCTTTGATACAACTTGTCAGACCAGAAAAGAAGCATTTCATTTATGCTGGGAAACTGTAAGTCAATAATAGGTTAAAGGGCAGAAACAAGAGTAGAGAATAAGCCTAGTCAACATTCCAGTGCTATATACTTTGGGTCCCTCAAATGGACCGTAAACCTACCATACCTATATGGAGTGCCCTTACCTTCATAACTACATGTTCCCTTTTTATTCTCATTTCAGTCCTGAAAACCAAAACAGAAATAAGGCAAAACAAAAGAAAAATAAAAAAAATTAAATTAAAAAAATTTTTCAAACTCTTTGGAGTTCATCTTTTTTTTTCTCACTATTTAGGTTTGATACATTACCTTTTCTCTAGGAGAGCCTTTAACTATAATCCTTGTAGACAAGAAAAGCTCCATTCAGGTTCTTTCTCTGACATATATTGCCTATGTGAACAAGGTAAAACAATCATTCCATCTTTTGGTGACCCAGCAAACTATTTATGACTCTCACAGATGACTTGCTCCTTTAAGTCAGTAGAGGAAGTTTCCATACAAGAGAGCCCCACTCACTGATAAAATCACTGGCCAAACCCAAAAAGGATTTCACTAATTTTGTGATAGTAACATCATGCTTCAGGCTCATATTAAACTTACAATCTATTAAAATTGTAAAAAACCAACAAAACTTCCTCCCCCCGCCTCCCCACATAAACAGCTATTGAGGTTGGTCCTGTCCTGAGTCTTTGATTTGCCTTAAGCTCATGACATGTACATTTTGCTTCTTGAATTATTATGTTAGATTATCTTAATTAAAAGAAATCAAAACAATTGGAACTTTGGCATCAATGAAAATAATTATGATATAGCAAAAGTCATGATTTAAAAATTTTTCCTTTAAATACATTTTCAAGCAGTGAGATGTCACAGAGAATAAAGTATAGGTGGGACCTAAGCTCAAATCTGCCCTTTAATACTTAGGGGCTGTGTGACACTGAGCAATTCACTTAACCTTTTTTGCCTCAGTTGCCTCATCTGTAAAAATGAGATAATAATAGCATGTACTTCTAAGGGTTTGTGCAAAGATCAAATGAGATAATAATTGAAAAGCACTTAGCACAATGCTTAGCAATTTGTTGTTCAGTCAGTTTTCAGTTATGTGTGACTCTTTATGACACCATGTAAGATTTTCTTAGCAAATACATTGAAGTGGTTTTATATTTCCTTCTAGCTCATTTTAAAGATGACAACATTGAGGCAAGCAGCGCTAAGTGGCTTGCACAGGGTCACACAACCAGGAAGTGTCTGAAACTAGGTTTGAACTCAGGAAGATGAGTGTTCCTGAATCCAGGGCTAGCACGCCATCCATTGTGCCTCATAGTTGCCCTTGGCACATAATAGATGCTATATAAATGTTAGTTGCAGCTATATATCAAAATAGTTGGCTACCACAAAGCAACTAACCTTTACTAATGCCTTTTGTGAGGACTCATATTAAAGTAAAGGTTACTCTAGGTTTGTGAAAAGTATGCCAAAGGAACTTAAACATTGGCATTTACTACAAAATTAGGAAGGTTTCAAGTATAGGCATATTTCATTTTATTGTGCTTCATGTTTTAATGCTTTTTTTTTTTTACAAATTGAAGGTTTGTGGCAACCCTGCTTTGAACAAGTCTGTCCGAGCCATTTTTCCAGCAGTTTGTGCTCATATCGTGTCTCTGCATCACATTTTGGTAATTCTTAAAATAGTTTAAAGTTTTCTGTTATTATTTTGTCTCTTATGGTAGTCTGTGATCAGTGATCTTTGATGTTACTGTTGTAGTTGCTTTTGGGCATCAGGAACCATGCCCATATAAGAAGTGAATTAAACTGATAAAAATTATGTGTGTTCTGACTGTTCCACTGAGCAGCCGTTCCCTGTCTCTCTCCCTCTCCTAAGGGCTAAGACATAACAATATTGATATTAGACCAGTTAGCAACTCAACAATGACCTCTGACTGATCAAGTGAAAGGAATAATCACTATTGTCTTATTTTAAGAAATTGTCACAGCCATCACAATCTTCAGTAACCACCATCCTCTTCAGTCGGCAGCCATAAGCTTCAAGGTAAGCCCCTCAACCAGAAAAAAAAATACAACCTGCTGAAAAGTCAGGTGATGGTTAGCTTTTTTTTAGCAATAAAATATTTTAAATTAAGGTATGTGCATTTTTTTAATAAAATACTATTACATACTTAATAGAATACGATATAGTGCAAATATAACTTTTTTATGTAATGAGAAGACAAAAAATTCACAAGACTGACTTTATTGTGATATTTGCTTTATTATGGTGGTCTGGAAACAAACTTGCGATACATCTGAGGTATACATGTTGTTGCAACAATTCAGCTAGCAGCTGCTGTGGGGGTGTAAAACCAACAACAAGCAGCACACAGAACACTGCAAGCCCAGGTTCTTTTTATCTGCTTTACTAAGGAAAGCAACGTTAAGGGGTTAACAATCTTACTTTAATCCAGCATACAAATATCATTTGCTTAGTTCAGGGGAAAAAGCTAGCACCCTGAACTTCAGATCAAATACAAACAAATTACAAAGAGACCAAATACAATTCATAGTTATCAAGAAAACCATCAACATCTGAGTTCAGCTGCAAGGCCCTTTGAACGGCTGCCCAGAGTCCTGCGCCTCCAGGAGTCAGAGCCTTAAGCAAATAGCTCTATCTTCCCTTATTATGCACTCTTTAGCCATCATCAAATGTCATCTGAGCCACCAGAACTTAAGCTCTTACTATTGGCCTTGGTCTTAGCACCTCCTTTCATTGGCCCCACCTAGAGCCCCACCTTTAGTTACCAATTCACACCCACATAGGCTTAGCACCTGATAGATAGGGGTTTGGGCCTGGGACTTAGACCTAATAAGACTCAATAATTTGAATTAATCAAAGGAAACAAAGTCCAAACTCTTCAAGGGCCCTTGGTTGAATAAGTGCTAAGAGCCCATCTTGATCCACAGTACATATGTACAGGCTCTAAAATGCCTATGGGATAGTCTAGAAAAAGATAGTAAAGCTTCTTGCCAGAGTGTGAACTTCACTTCAGTTGTGTACTATCTAAGCAATTACTTACAGGTCTTCTGGGAAGGCAGGCCAGGCCATATTCTCCTGCTGGTGGTCATCTTCTCCAAGAATTTCTGTAATAGTTGCAGGGGCCTCCTCATAAAGAGCAAACAAAATTGACAGGATCAAGGATCTTCCAACCTCTTGAACTCACAAAGTTGTCTCCAAGGCTGAAAATATCTATTCCAGGAATGCCATTCAGTCATCTGCTATCCCTTTTATCAATTATTTGTGTACTTTTACTCTCCCTTATTAGATTATAGTCTTCTTGAATATTTATATTAAAAAATAAACCTTAACACCTTACATGCAGTGAATGCTTATTAAATGTTTATTGAAATGAGTGCGGCACACTGCTATCACTTACCAAGCTCCAAACAGCACACTCCCCATGTCTGTGCCTCCACTCTCTGGCTGTCCCCCATGCAGCTGTAGCTGCTTTTCAAAGGTATTAAACATTTGACATTTGAACCAGTAAAGTGAGTATTCACTCTGACAGAATGAGACACTTTTAAGAGCATTGAAGTAAGCTAATAAATACAAAGAGCATTTCTAAAATATAATAAATAAATCTTTCATACGATTAATTTTTCATGTAGTTTTCTTAGAGAGCATTTTGCCTCCATTTCACTATTAGTTAATACAGTGACTGTGCCACAAGAAAATGGAATTCCTACACATATGTAATGCTAACTTTAGAACAAGCACAACATTGGCTTTTTTTTTCCTTTCTCTGATTATAATTCAGGTCTCAGAGTCTCTAGCAGTCTACAAAAGAGGAATTGCTTACTTTGGGTAGATGCTGTTTTATATTTCTTCTGTCTGACAAAGAGGTTTCTCCCTCCCTCTACTTTCTTCTAAATTGTACTTTAACGGATTGGATCATAGCATATATCACTAAGAAAAATGTGCTCTCTCAGATGTTTTTGCAGGAGTCAAAGAATCTAAAATTATCGAGAGCAGCTCTGGTGTCCCCTGTCTTCTATTTACTCTCTTCTACAAACTGCAGGAGATAGGAGTGGGGAAAATACTGTACAGTTAAATAAAAATAAGAGAAGCCTTAATTTGGAAGTTTGTTTACAAAGAATGTTAGAAGTAATTTAAGTCCTACTTGGTGATTTGTGGAAAATATATTTTCTGTATTTGGAATATCAATAAATCAATTAATCAACAAATATTTTGTGTCTACTCAGCGTGAAACTAGGGGAAGCATTGGTTATACAAAGACAAAATGAAATACTCAGGATTATATTCTATCTAATGAGCATATTCTCCTGCACTTTTGAGGTCAGGTTTGTTGTCAATAACTGTGTTTGCATGGTTGTTCTCCATTTTTTGTTCTTATTTCCTTATTTCTTTTGTTTCACCATCTATCTCATAATAACCCTGATGAAGCCTACTCTTATACACACACCTAGAAGTTACTTTGTTTTTCCTCCTTAGTCACTCATCAACATATTCGTGACTTTTGGTACGTGCTTACTATACCTAAATTTTATTATAGTTACATGTCTTATCTTTCCTCATAGAACATAACATATTTAAAGATAGGAAGCATATTGTGTGTGTGTGTGTGTGTGTGTGTGTGTGTGTGTCTTTATACACCAATACCTAAACACAGTGCACTTAGTAGGCATTTAAGAAAATTATCAATTGAGTTGGAACGAATAAGATTGGAAAGGAGTAAAAATCTCCATCATGTCCATTCTATGGTAGAAATGAAGTGATGCCATTTGAATGTTAAACGGGACATGATAACTATCTTCAGTTCATGAGAGGTCAGCATCAGGAAGAAGGATTAGAATTGCCCAGAAGGCAAAAAATAGATACAGCACGTGGAAGTTGCAGGGAGGCAGATCTTAGCTCAATAGAAGAAAATATATCCTAATAATTCTGACTTTTCCAAATTAGGATGGCCTACTTTGGGGTGTACTCTAAGTCTTTAAGTTGAAGTATATGGCTTTTAAGGCCTCTACAGCCATAAGATTTCAGGAGTAATTTCTGCTATGATCATTAAACACCATTTAACTCTTTAATTCCCAAAGACAGACTTCTGCAGCCCATTCATAATGAAATTTATGCTCTTTCATGAAAATGTGACTCCTTATTATTTGTGTATAATATTCACATATAGTTGGCAATTAATAAATAACTATTCATTTGGAGGACTGAGCCATTTGTAAAGGACTAAGAAGAAAAGTGAGAGAGAATGTTGTTAAATAAATCCAGCCCTTCATGCAGTTTAAGACTGGCTATCTATAACAGTTTAGAACAAAAAAGGAAAACAGAAAAGAGCTAGATGGTGTGAAGTGGCAGGTAGATATATGCTCCTTGCAGGGCAAGGTAGCCCGCTGAAATCTGCATTTACTGGGAATCCATTTTAATCACAGGCTGTCATTAAAAGATTCAGCTCCTCTACCTTCCTCAGGAGCTGTAGTTAAAAGTATTCATCTGGACAGTATAGCACAAAAAGATCTAGGAATGTTGGAAGGATGTTCTAAAACTAATGAAATACAATTTACTAAGGATAAAAGTCAAGATCGGAATTTTTAGGGTTTTTTGGGGAGACGAGTAGGGGATCAACTAAAAACTCATAGGACGAGGGAGACCTGACTTAACAGCACAACATTCATATGAAAAAATTAAAAAAAACAAACGAGCAAAAAACACCCTTTTTAAACTTGAATCCATGATGTATATAAGATAGTAGTATTATGTATGTCCGAAATCAAAACTAATTCATACATAGACAAACTATGTTTTTCTTTCATCTTTCCATAATGTCATCAGTTTAGAGAGTTCCCAGGAACAAAAAGGCCTTCTACCAAAGCAGATCACAAACTACTTACAATCTCAGAGTTTTCTAGTGAATTTGCCTAGTACAGCCAATATGTTTCAGATACAAGACTTGAACCCATGTTGTTCTGACTTTGAGGACAGAAATCAATAAACTCTTATTAACGAAGCAACTATTAATAATGATAACATCATCGCATATTTATATTGCGCAAAACAAAGGAACAACAAGGATCTAGCATTGTGTGGTTTACAAAGGACTTTACAAAGAACATTTGACTTGGGATCAGAAAATCTTGGTTCTAGTCACACCTCTGAAATCTCTGAGACTTTCTAAAGTTGCTTAATCTCCCTAAAAATGAAAATAAGACTTTAAAAATTTACACAAACTGCTCCATAAATAGTGATAGGGATAGATTTTTTTCTTTTCTTTTCTTTCTTTCTTTCTTCCTTCCTTTCTTTCTTTCTTTCCTTCCTTCCTTCTTTCTTTCTTTCTTTAATATTTTTAGTTTTCAGCATTGATTTTCACAAGAGTTTGAATTACAAATTTTCTCCCCATTTCTACCCTCCCCTGCCACTCCAAGATGACTTATATTCTGATTGCCCCATTCCCCAGTTAGCTCTCCTTTCTGTCACCCTACTCCCCACCATGCCCTTTTCCCCTCCTTTATTGTAGGGCAAGATTGATTTCTGTGCCCCATTGCCTGTATATCTTACTTCCTAGTTGCATGAAAAAAAAAACTTTGTTTTGAATTTAAATTGTTTTGAATTTGCCTTTAAAACTTTGAGTTCCAAATTCTCTCCCCTATTTCCTCCCCATCCACCCTCCCTAAGAAGGCAAGTAATTCAACATAGCCACATGTGTATCATTATGTAAAACTCTTCCACAGTACACATGTGAAAGATTAACTATATTTTGCTCCTTCCTATCCTATCCACCTTTGTTCAGTTTTCTCCCTTGACCCTGTCCCTTTTTGAAAGTGTTTGCTTTTGATTGCCTTCTCCCCCTATCTGCCCTCCATTTTATCATCCCCTTTTTTATCTCCTTCCTCCTTCTTTCCTGTGGGGGAAGATACCCAATTGAGTGTGTATGTTATTCACTCCTCAGGTCAAATCCGATGAGGGCAAGATTCACTCATTCCCCCTCACCTGCCCCTCTTCCTTTCCTATAGAACTGCTTTTCTTGCCACTTTCATTGGAGATAATTTATCCCATTCTATCTCTCCCATTCCCCTCTCTCAATATATTCCTCTCTCATCCCTTAATTTGATTGTTTTTTAGACATCATCCCTTCATATTCAAATCACCTTGTGCCCTCTGTCCATATATGTATACATATATATATGTGTATATATATATGTATATATATGTATATATGTCCTTTAGCTACCCTAATACTGAGGTCTCATGAATTATACTAACATCTTTCCATGTAGGAATGTAAAGAAAACAGTTCAATTTTAGTAAGTCCCTTATGATTTCTCTCTCTTGTTTAGCTATTCATGCTTCTCTTGATTCTTGTGTTTGAAAGTCAAATTTTCTATTCAGCTCTGGTCTTTTCACTGAGAGACATTGAATGTCCTTTATTTTATTGAAAATCCATATTTTGCCTTGGAGCATGATACTCAGTTTTGCTGGGTAGGTGATTCTTGGTTTCAATCCTATCTCCATTGACTTCCAGAATATCATATTCCAAGCCCTTCGTTCCCTTAATGTAGAAGCTGCTAGAACTTGTATTATTCTGATTGTGTTTCCACAATACTCAAAGTGTTTCTTTCTAGCTGCTTGCAGTATTTTCTCCTTGATCTGGGAGCTCTGGAATTTGGCAACAATGTTCCTAGAAGTCTTCTTTTTGTGATCTTTTTCAGGAGGCGATCTGAGGTTTTTTTCAATTTCTATTTTACCCTCTGGCTCTAGAACATCCAGGTAGTTCTCTTTGATTATTTCTTGAAAGATGTTATCTAGGCTCTTTTTTTGATCATGGCTTTCAGGTAGTCCAATAATTTTTAAATTATCTCTCCTGGATCTATTTTCCAGATCACTGGTTTTTCCAATGTGATATTTCACATTGTCTTCTATTTTTTCATTCCTTTGGTTCTGTTTTGTAATATCTTGATTTCTTATAAAGTCACTAGCTTCCAATTGCTCCAATCTAATTTTAAGGTAGTATTTTCTTCAGTGGTCTTTTGGACCTCCTTTTCCATTTGGTTAATTCTGCCTTTCAAGGCATTTTTCTCCTCATTGGCTTTCTGGAGCCCTTTTGCCATTTGGGTTAGTCTATTTTTAAGGTGTTATTTTCTTCAGTATTTTTAGGGTCTCGTTTAGAAAGTCATTGACTTGTTTTTCATGTTTTTCTCACATCCCTCTCATTTTTCTTCCCAGTTTTTCCTCTACTTCTCTAATTTGCTTTTCCAAATCCTTTTTGAGCTCTTCCATGGCCTAAGACCAGTTCATGTTTTTCTTGGAGGCTTTTGATGTAGGCTCTTTGACTTTGTTGACTTCTTCTGTCTATATGTTTTGGTCTTCTTTATCACCAAAGAAAGATTCCAAAGTCTGAGTCTGAATGTGAGTCCACTTTTGATGCCTGGCCATGTTCCCAGACAACTTACTTGACCCTTGAGTTTTTCGTTGGAGTATGACTGCTTGTAGAGTAGAGAGTACATTGTCTCAAGCTTGAGCAGCTGCACTGTTGATTTTAGAGCTATTTCTACACAGCAAGCTCTGCTACACCAGTGCCATTCCTCCACCAAGAACTACCAACCCATGCCAGATTCAGACCTAAGCTGCTTCTGCACTCCCCTTCAGATCCATCACTTAATTCCTCCTAGCCAGTGGGCCTGTGGCTTGAAGCAACTGAAGCTGTAGCTCTGTCAGCAGCCTCAGAGCTGCATCACATCCTATGCCCCCAGGGCAGTGGCCAAATGGCGAACTCCTTTCACTCTCTCCCAGGAGCTTTTCCCATTAACGTTGTTTTCTTTGGTGTTTGTGGGTTGAGAAGTCTGGTAATTCCCACAGCTTGCTGATTCAGGATGCTAGGGCCTGTTCTGCCTAGTTCCTGGTTGGTTTGGTCCAGGCGTGGCTCATGCTGGACTCTGCTCTGCTCCCAGTTCCATGCAGTAGACCTTAGCCCATGAGCATCCGGACTATCCTGGGCTGTATCCCTGCTTCCCTCTGATATTTTGTGTGTTCTGCATTTCTAGAATTTGTTCGGAGTCATTTTTATAGGTATTTGGAGGGACCTGGGAGGCAGCTCCCTAAAGTCCCTGCTTTCCAGCTGCCCCCTTGGTTCCGCCCCCCAGTCCATTTTTTAAGGTGTTATTTTCTCCAGCATTTTTTGGGTCTCCTTTAGCATGCCATTGACTTGTTTTTCATGGTTTTCTTACATCTCTCTCATTTCCCTTCCCAATTTTTCCTCTAATTCTCTATCTTGCTTTTCCAAATCCTTTTGGAGCTGTTCCATGGCCCGAGACCAGTTCATATTTTTCTTGGAGGCTTTTGATGTAGTCTCTTTGACTTTGTTCACTTCTTCTGGCTGTATGTTTTGGTCTTCTTTGTCACCAACGAAAGATTCCAAAGTCTCAGTCTGAGTCTGAATCTGAGTCCTTTTTTGCTGCCTGGTCATGTTCCCAGCTAACTATATGACCCTTGAGTTTTTTGTCAGGGTATGACTGCTTGTAGAGTATAGTGTACTTTGTCCCAAGCTTGAGGGGCTGCACTGTTGTTTTCAGAGTTTTTTCTACACAGCAAGCTCTGCCACACCAGGGCTCTTCCTCCCCCAAGATTGGCCAAACCAAACCACTACTCAGATCTGAGCAGGCTGTGCACTCCTGCCTTGATCCACCACTTAATTCCTCCCACCAGGTGGGCCAGGGGCTGGTAGCAACTGCTGCTGTAGCTATGTAGCTGCACCTCCTCTGCCACCCCTGGAGCAGTGACTGAACTGCAATCTCCTTTCACTGTGTCCCTGCAGTTTATTCCCACTAACCTTCTCTGTTTTCTTTGGTGTTTGTAGGTTGAGAAGTCTGATAATTGCCACAGCTCATTGATTCAGGGTGCTGGGGCCTGTTCAACCCGGCTCCCATTCTGGTTGGTCCAGGCACACCTCATGCTGGGCTCTGCTCCGCTCCACTCCCAGCTTCGTGAGCCATAGACCTTACCCAGTGATCATACAGGCTGTCCTGAACTGGAGCCCTGCTTTCCTCTGCTATTTTGTGAGTTCTGCAATTCTAGAATTTGTTCAGAGCCATTTTTATAGGTTTTTGGGGGGTCCTAAGGGAGAGCTTTAGGCAAGTCCCTGCTTTCCAGCTGCCATCTTGGCTCCCCCCCCCCATAGAATTTTATCTCAAGTTTTAATTACTTAAATCACTTAACCTTTCCACCCTGGCACATTCACATTGGTTCTGTGTAGAAATACCATGCCCAGGATAAGGGCAGTAATAGTTATGCCTGACAAGTCAAATCATATCTTAATTGTTATGTTCAGTACCAGTCTCCATCTTTTAAAAGGGAAATTGATAAGCTGTAGTGTGTTTCAGAAGAGTACAAAGTTGAAATGAGTGATGGGAAAAAATATCTACCCATGGTCCTTCCTGCTGGCCACAAACGAGAGACCATAAAGTCAGGACATGATTGAAATGGGGGTATAGCAAGTCTCAAATTGTGTCTCTCTTGACTCTTCTGCCTGATTGCCATGTTTGTATACTTTCCTGGTAGTAGAGTCCCTTCACTTAGTAGATGTCTGAAGACAAAGGAAGTCACTTTACCTTATCTTAATGACCAGATTTATTGCCAGATGGAGATGAAGTCATCATCTATAAAAGCAAAGTGACGCTGTATTTTTGTTGCATATTCTTGCTACGTTGGGACTGAGTAGATCTCTTTTTTTTTGGAACAGATTAACGAGTAACAATTTGCATCCCAATATGAAACCTGAGCTAGCAGAGCAGTGGTTTCAGGGCCACCCCTAACAGTAAGCTTCAAACTGTATTATGAAGAAAGATTTGAATTTCTTGGAAATATTTAATCTGAAGAATAAAGTGTTGGAGGATATTAGAGCAGAAATAACAAAAAAAAATGTACAGTATAGCTACAAACAACAGAACTGAGTACTAGGTAGAATTTATAGAAAATTGGGTTTAGTTTAAAGTAAGAAAGCACTATTCACTAATTAAGTATGCATATTAATAACTTTTTGAGGTAGTGAGTTACTTGTCACTGAAATATTTGAGCCTGAAGCTGACTAGGGGGTATTTTGTTTGTAGCTGCCTATTAGGAGTATTATATTCTAGGCTGTATTAGAAAATCTTTACCATCCTCCCTTCTCTAAAAATTTTCATTTTGGCTTGGAAAGATATGCCAAAAAATTGTTATGAATAGGTAGCAGAAGCAGATTAGAAATAGTCTTACTGAGACATAGCTTAACATCATTTTCAGAGAATTTGCCTTGCAGTCCAGAAAACTTATCTAACAAGTCATACCTATTACATGTAATGATCAAGTTATCTAATATTTCATCGGCTCCAGGAAACTCACTAAAACTATTAGTTGCAAATTATTTGTTGATCTGTATTTTTGGGAGGAATTTTCTCACTGACAATACCCCTACAGAGTGAAGAACAACCAATCCAGGCCCTCTGACCCTTCACCCCCCCAAAATAATAATTTTACAACAAAATGGTGTGAGGAATATATTAGTCACCAAGATATTTGCTATGCCATATTAAGGGACCTTCCATATTGATATTTTATGGTAAGTTTTCATTGGTTAGTTCTTGTTAAAGTCAAATAGTTTATATCACTATCCTTGAATGCAAGTCATATAAAAATGTTTTTCCAAATTAAGTTGTTAATGGACTGCTTTTGGACATGACAAATATTGATGCTAAGAGAATATGGAATATTCACAGTATGAAACAAATTGTGGACATTTTAAAGTAAAAGAGAAGAAGTGAATCTGATTTCCATACCCATAAAGGGCTGAAAATAGAAATTACTTTGTGACACATATTTACCTATTTAATATTTTAGAGGGTAAAATTGACTATCAGACATTTTATCACAAAGCCAGAGTTTATATTGAACGGAATTCAAGGAAATCTCAAGGGCCCCAGGAGAGTCATCATAAATACTGTCATGTTCCTGTAGCTAACAATATGGTCCCCAGAATGATGACATGTATATATAACTGAAGTAATTGTTTGGAAGGTCAATACTTGATATCTGTATGGGCCAACTAAGTTTACTTTATTCTAATATTATGCTACTGAGTATACAAATAATACTGGAAAACTTCATGACCAATAATGCAAATTCATGTAATAAAGTCTACAATTACTTATATACAGAGAATAATGTAATATACTTTTCATAATGCCCACTTCAAATTCCATTTTCTCTATAAAGTCTTCTCCCAACTCCTTAGTCAGCAATGACCTCACTCCTCTGACCTTATATAGCATTTCATTTACACCCTCCTAAATTAACATTTTATTTTTGTTTCATAGGTACTAATGTTTGTGACCTTACCAATGTAAGGACAATTAGAACAATAGTCATCTTACGTAATATTTCCATTTTTCCTAGGATAGAACAAGGCTTATAGTGAATGTTTAATGTTTATTAAATAAATGAATGGATGAATGGGATAGGTCTTTAAGGGTTATGAATAAATGAATGAATTAGAATTATAGAAATCCCTATATATGCCACTATTTAAATATATGATTATTAGCTTTTAGTTAATTTGGTGAAAAGTTTTAGCTAAACTCAATTCCCCTGAGGAATACATATTAACAGTGAAGAAGAGCATCATTTGGAACAACTTACCCAAAAGCAAACAATACTCTCTAAAGGACGTGACAAGGAGAAGGCACCTGAAGTAAGGGTCACTCCATGTATTAAGGACTCGTGGCAGGAGAAGGGGCAAGGAAATGGCCCAAAGCCAGTGCAACTGTGATTCTGGGGATAGCCTAGAAGAATGATTGGAAGTCTGTGCCGTCTCCAGTGATAGAACTCTAGGGGCTGAGGTCTGAGGCGAAGGCCTGTAGCGACATATTTGGAAAAGATGACTGACTGCATGAGGACATGAACAGAGATCTTGGGATTCCTTAGGAGACCAGAATAAAACCAGAATAATCTTAATGGATCAGGCCACCACAGAGTCAAAGATCTTAAACTACAGAATTCTGGTAGGTAAATAATTACAACAGGAATTAGAAAAGCCTGGAGTAACCTGGTTAAGGAAGAAAATCCAAGAAAAGGAAAGGAATAGGCAGATTTTAACATTGTAGAGAGTTTGGTAACAATACAGAGTCCATCTCCTGGCCACATAAATTTTGCAAGAGGGCAGAAGGGTTCTGGAAGAAAGCAGAGCCTGGCCCTGGAAGCATCCCATGCAGGGACTACATAGCAGTGACCATTGTTCCACAATGGGATTAGTACCTATTGCAGCTTATCAGATCAGGGACAGCAGTGAGAATCATCATCTGAGCCTAGCTACCACTTTCAGTGATGTAGAAAGGACAAGGTACTGAGCCTGTCACAAAGTTCTAATCCAAGAAGTAAAGCTGTAGACATGACCAAACTGAAAAAAAAAATCTCCTTCTATAAAGAATAAATACTAGGATTAAAAAGAACCTCAAGATAAATTGCCAGAGGAGGGAACTAACCAGGAGATAAATACAGTAGGACCTTAGGAAAAAGAGAAAGCATTGACCACAGGAATACAAGATTATATGGAAGAAATGAAGGAAGAACTGAAATAGATTAACAAGAGGAAATCAGAATACTTGGAAAGAGAATTAAAACAAAAGAAACAAAGTACTATGCCCAGCATTTTAAGTTTTGCCTAGTTGAAGAGAGGAAAGCAAAGCAGGAGCATAATAAAAGTTTATTAGTGAAATGAACAGATTAAGAAAAATAAGTATATAAGGACCACTATAATAATATGAGGGTAAACATCTTTGAAAGACCTCAAAACTTTAACTAAATAGCAACCAATCATGAATTCAAAATAATAATTATAAAGTATAATTCTTCCTTCCTGGTGGAAACACAATGGACTAGAAGTACATGAGACATTCCTTCTCAGATTACCCAATATGTTGATTCATCTTGATTAACTATTCATATTGTCACAGGCTAGGGCTTCTACTTGGGCTAGGAGGACAGGCAAAGTGGGTTACTAGGTAGTGACAGACAGACACTAAAAAATAACTTTAATAAAATAGATTTTGAAATGCACAGAAGGAAAAAGAATAGCAAACAATGAGATATATGATATATGTATGCATACATATATAGATATATGTACATGAATATATTTGTGGAGAGAGAGACAGAGACAGAGTAATTTTATTGCTACTATAATGTCTATGCTCTGACATTCTCTTCAAGGGCCAGGATACCACATATGCAAGGTTCTAGGGTATCCTCAGGTTTTGGGGGATACTCTTTATTTACTGCCATCAGTTCAAGCTCCCACTTACTATATTCTCCCAATTAGTTTGAGGCCAATGGCTAGCACCTTTATTCCATTTAACTATTAACATTGGGTAGCTGTTGCAAATAGATATTTACTTCTAATATATAGCATAAACAACTTAAAATATTTATCCCAACTACTTCAGGGCACACTTTCCTCTACACAGCTTAAATTCTGGAGAAGTAAGTACAAGATTTAGCTCATTTCCTTCATAGAATTGGTCCCATCAACGTCCTGCCCTAATATGGTGCTGTAGAAGGTCCTAAAGGTCACTGACAAGGATTACCACTTTCTCCTCAAGGTATCAATGCATGTAACATCCAGGTTTAATTTTGTTTCCACATTTATGTGGCTGGCTCTCTTGTGGACAGAAAGTATATTCCCTCCATAAAGAATGGAGAAAAAGTAAATGAAAAGGCCAAGGAGTCTCTACTTCACAGAGGCCATAAGGCCTCAAAAGGGAAAAGCCCTACAACACTTTCCCTTATAGCATGGTGTGTTGCTGCAGACACTGTTGTTATATTATCTCACTTAGGCAAAGACAACAAAGTCAAGAAAAAAAGGCAAAAGCTGACTCAGGGTTTTGTTAAGAGCTCAAAATTCCACCTAGTCAGCCAGTACAAAATGGCTCCACACAAGTATATATTTGGCCAACCAGAACCAACTACAGAAAGTCTATGTATACTCCAGATTCCCTTCCAGACAGTTATCTTACATCTTATCTTACATCTTACATTTTTCTTTAGAACAGCTTCCTAATATTCCATGGCCATGCCATCTGGCACAATCTGTCCATGTGCAAGACCCCAATTACAGTATATTTTTAAACAGTATATGGTTTAAAGAAAGAAAAAACTATGCATAACAGGTTCACCATTTCTTATACAATTCTGTTTCCTATTATTCTGTGTCTTGAATTATTTGTTTCTTTATTGCTAAGTTGATGAGTCCCTGCCTACTCCTTAATGAAAACCAATTAAAAATGATAACTGTTTGGAATTATTTTTCAGAATAACCAAGATCATCTTATATACATATATATATATATATATATATATGTATATATGTGTGTGTGTGTGTGTGTGTGTATACATATAATAGTAGTGACGTTTGCCAAGTTCTATGCACTGCCAGTAACTATGCTCTCAGGTTTTTCTGAGTCTCTAACCTGCTTTTTGAAAGTGGGCATACTCTTACTTGATTCATAAACCTCTGATTGTATCTCATTTGGCAATAATGCAGTCACTTATGTATAACTCTTATTTTGTAGGACAGTGAATAAGGACAACTTGAATAGGAATCAAGACTCTCAGTTCTGCCACCCATCAGCAATGTGACTTTGAGAAAGTCATTTCACTTTGGTGTTACTTAGGCTTCTCATCTGTAAAATCAGAATTAGAAGTAGGATAAATTCTCTCTTTAATCACTTACAGATCAGAAAGGCAGCCATTTATTTTCATGAATGTCTGGGCATTGTGAAATGAGTTTGTTGTTATTCTTTTGCAACCTCAACTCTGTCTTCCTTTTGTGAATTTAGCACTTTAAAAATGGTTTAATAGTGTGCAGCTTTCACTAAAGCAAATTTGGAGTTATTTAAAAAACATCATCATTAGCATTATGATGCTGCTGCTAATGTGGTGATGTGTTTGTGGTGAAAAACCATTTTGCTTTTACTCCTACATGTCTCTACAGAGGAAGAAATATTTGTTTGGGTGAAATTATCCAATCATTAATAAGGTATTAAAATAATTCCTTGAGCAATATAGTCCTGCCAAAACAGCTGTGTATTCATGCAGACAAAGCAAACAAAAAAATTATGGAAGATTGAGGCCAAACTGTTTCCCTTCCCTTCTCTTCCCACTCTTTCCCCTCACATTCTCAGTGGCAGATTATTGTTTATTTAATCTGAGCCTTTGGATCTATCATTACCAGGAGCTCCCAGGGAGGAATTGCTTTCATTTATTTATTTATTTTTTGCCAAGGCATGTCTACAACTGTTGTACAATTTATGATCTTAGAATATTTCCTAAGGCACAAGAAGGTAAGTGCCCAGGATAGCATAGCCCTTAGGAGTTACAGACTGAATTTGAACCAGCTCTTTACTGGGTTCTCTCAGAACACCAAGCAAACTGTATCACTATGCCAAATTACTTCCCAGATTGTTTCTGCTGTCCAAATTATCCAGATAGTTTAGGCAACATGCCTCTGTTCTTTTGTCAGTCTATTTTGACTCCCAGCTTTCCTCTAATCATAGTTCATGGGAAGTCACATACTGCTCTTTCATGTTTGTAATGAAAAAGAAATGTTTTACTTATTCAGGACTATTTGAAATTAGAACAATCTAGCTCAAATATAATATTGATGCTTAGGTTTTTCAAGGGCTAGCCAATATCTCGGGCAAATTTAAGACCTACCGTAAATTTTAACTACACCTTGCCGTGTGCTATACTCTTGGTATGTTTTCCCCCTCTTGAATGACATGTATGTTGCTCAACCTGCTTGTCTTGTGTAGTTTCTTTGCTAAGAGGTTTAGATAGCCATTTTAAATGTTAATAAAAATCACAGCAATATAAATGCTAATGAGCCTACCCTCAGAAAGAAGCACCAATATGTCTTAGAAATGAATGAAAAAGTTCAGCACTGCAGGTAGCTTTTTTATTGGTTAGTGATTTGAGGTTTCTTCAAATCAAATAACATTCTATTAGGAACTTATTGTCATGCACCGAGAGTATATAGTGATGAACTGGATGTCTTGTCCTGTATCTCTCCAAATGAAATCCTAAACTTTAGGATCTACCCCAACCATGGCTCTGAGACTGATCTAATACATTGTGCATGAACATAAAAAGCCTCATTTTTATGAGCTTTGGTGGCTCAGCATCAAGTTATTCTTTTTCATGGTATGTCACCATCTTATCCCCAGTTTGGGGACCAGAGTATTTCCTTAATCCTGAAACCCCTCTCTGTATCTCAGCTCACTAAGGAATAGTGCTCACAGGTATTGTTCTTGCCTGTTTTCCTAGAACTGGCACCTAACACACCTCTAGCCCCTGTGTTTGGATAAACCTTCTTTCATACCAGCTTTTCCTAATTACCTAATGATGGCCCTTCTGTGGTATTAATGTGATTAAAGATCTTACCTACCCACTCAATAAGCCTCAAGTAGAGCTAGTTAATGGAAGCTTGATTAGGAGAGACTTAATTTTAGGCAGGCCTACACCCTTTACTTACTAGGTGCTAAGCCCCAGGCACACACCCTTTCACTAACTAGGGGTGAGGCCCCAAGGCCACACCCTTTTGCTGATTAGTTTTTGATAAGTGTGGAGCCCTCAGGCCCTAAAAATAGTATATATACCCAGAAGATAGCCATTGAGGAGGGACAATTCGGGAGTCAGAAGAGAAGCCAGAATTCAGAATTCATCCCAAGGAGAAGACATAAGAGCTCTGAGTTGACAGAGCTGCAGAGAGAGTGCAGAACAGAGAGTGGAAACCAAGGAGCTTCGGAGACCAGAGAACTGAGCAGGGAGAGAACATAGGCAGACAGACAGTCAGGATTTGTGAGTGTTTATGGGAAGGCTCCAGCAGTAGGGAAGGTTACAGGACAACTTGGGTGCTTGCTGTGATATTATATGTTAAGTTCTTTGCTGTTATGATGAAGTGGATTTACTGGTTTTGGGATATAATTGCTATGTCAAATTGCTTTTGGGCTTTAATCCTCTAGTCTTTGAATAAATGTTTTACTTCTGCCTTCTATATGGAGACTCTCTTATATCTGATGATACAGAATTATACAGGCATACAAACATCATAGATGTTGATTTTATTGCCTTAATGATGTACCTTCTAAATTACATGCTAGAACTCAGCTACTTGGATATTATATTCTAACTCTTTTTTCTCAATTTTCTTTGCATCTTGTTAATTTTCTAATATGTGCTTTACTTTCCCTTAACCCCTATTGTCCTCATCTCTCTTCTCTCTCCTCCTCCTTCTCTTCCTTTAGTTCTTTTGTTCCCTATCCCATCTCTTCTGCATCCTCCTCCTCACCTAAGATTCAAACCTAGTAACAGAAAATGAAGAAAAGCAAAGCTGTATCAGGAAATCTTAGATATAATAGCAAAATGGAGAGATAGATTTATCAAGAACTTCCTTTGCTCAGCAATAGGGACACACATGAAAGAAAGCAAGACAGTCCATGCTCTCAGGAATCTCACATTATTATTTTTAATAGTGTTATGGAAATCTGTTGTTTTATTATCACCTACTTGCCCCTATATCCTTACCCCTGCCTCTCTTATCAAGTCATCAGTCATAAAAATAAATGAATACAACAAAAGAGAAAGAGGAAGTGGAATAATCAGACAACCCAATCAACAATCAAACATTTTGACAATAAATACAATGTTTTTCACTTATGTAACTATCATCTCTAAAAAGAAGTGAATGAATATGCAATTTCATATCTCTTCTTTGGGGTCATGTTTATTTGTTGTAATGCCATAATGAGAATTTTTGAGTATTTTTTCATGTGTAATTTTGTTATTTCTGTTTACATTGCTGCAGACATTATCTAGAGTGTTTTCTTAGCTGCACATACTTCACTATGGATCAGTTAATGTCTTTCAATACTTCTCTGTATTCATCATGTTCAGCGTTTCTCACAGGGAATCTACTTCATTTCCCAATTCCTTATTACAAGAAAAAGTCGTGTATTTTAACCAATGTCTTCTTGGGGTTATGTGACTGAATGGAATCTCCATGTGGAATGCTATAGACATTCTAACCTCTTTTTTGTCCTAATTCCAAATCAGTTTTCAGGATGGTTGCATGAATTCATCACTCTGCCAATAATTTCCAGTACTTCCACAACCTTTCCAATATTTTGTCATACTTCATAATTTATGTGGTATGAGGTGAAACCTCAGAGCTCTTTGGATATATTGTTTTATTATTAGTGATATGGAACATTCTTTAGAATGGTAATTATTTTTTTTAATTCTCTTCTGAGAATTTTTTACTCATATCCTCTGAATACTTCTTTGTTGGGGAATAAATTTTGGTTTTATATATATATAAACACACACGCATGCATATATATATATATATATATATATATATATATATATATATATATATATATATATATGCATGTGTGTGTGTGTGTGTGTGTGTGTGTGTGTGTGTGTATGCTCATTGTTTATATGGTAAGCCATTACTTTTTACAACTGATAAAATTATTTATTTTCTCATGTTTACATTTACTTTCTTCTCCTGGATAAATTAATTTTGTTTTGCAGAAGTTTTTTAATTTCTTGTAATCAAAATGACTAATATTTTTGGCAATTTCCTCTATCTCTTATTTTGTTAACATATCTCCTGTCCTTAACTATGAAGAGTATATGAATGGCTTCCCTTCTATTTTTTTATTATTGGTATTACTATTAATATTCGAGGTGAGTGACCATTTTGAATTTATTGTGGAATAGTATGCAAAATATTATAAGCTTAATTTCTACTAGACTGCTTTCTAATTTTCTAAACAAATTTTATCCAATATGGAATTGTTTTTTAACTAACATATGTTTTCAGGTTTGTTAAAGAATGGATTACTGAGTTCCATTAGTTCTTATTCTTCCTTGTCTAGTCTATTCTATTAAACTAATCCTCTATCTCTAAGCGATACCAAAATAGTTTCAATGATTCCTACTTTAGATCTGAAAGTGCCACTATTTTTGTATTTTATCCTTCATATTCTAGATATTTTGGGTTTTTTTTTGGTTTTTATACATTCTTTTTTAATATAGGAAGAGCTTTCTCAAATTCCAAAATGTGTAGTTAGCATTTATATATTCTGCTAATTACTTCTTAAAAGTCTACTTGAAAACTTAAAACAGATAAATATTTTTACAATGATATGGATTCCTTATGTACAGTTGATGAAAATTAATTTACATTTATGCTTTAGAGATACAATTTTAATACTGTAAGTTATAGAAGACTAATAAATCTGCCTTAGTGGAAGTAGTTTTCTTTTTTGGGGGGGGTCTTTTTTAAATTTTATTTAGTTTATTTAATATATTTCATTTTCAGCATCTATTTTCACAAGAGTTTGAATTTCAAATTTTCTCCCCATTTCTACCCTCCCCCCGCATTCCAAGATGGCGTATATTATGGTTACCCTGTTCACCAGTCAGCACTCCCTTCTTTCACCCCACTCCTCTCCCAACCCCTTTTCTCCTCCTTTCTTGTAGGGCAAGATAAATTTCTATGCCCCATTGCCTGTGTATCTTATTTCCTAGTTGCATGCAAAAAAAACATTTTTTTTTTTTGTTTTTGAACATCTGTTTTTAAAAACTTTTAGTTCTAAATTCTCTCCGCTCTTCCCTTCCCACCCATCCTCCCTAAGAAGTCAAGTAATTCAACACAGGCCACATTCATATCATTATGTAAAACCCTTTCACAATATGCCTTCTGTGAAAGACTAACTATATTTTGCTCCTTCCTAACCTAACCCCCTTTATTGAATTTTCTCCCCTTGACCCTGTCCCTTTTCGAAAGTGTTTGTTTTTGATTACCTCCTCCCCCATCTGCCCTCTCTTCTATCATCCCTCCCCTTTTTAATCTTCTTCCTCCTTCTTTCCTGTGGGGTAAGATACCCAATTGAGTATGTATGGTATTCCCTCCTCAGGTCAAATCTGATGAGAGCAAGATTCACTCATTCCCCCACACCTGCCTCCTCTTCCCTTCCTACAGAGCTGCTTTTTCTTGCCAATTTTATGCGAGATAATTTATCCCATTCTATCTCTCCTTTTCTCCCTCTCTCAATAAATTCCTGTTTCATCCCTTAATTTTATTTTATTTTTTTTAGATATCATCCCTTCATATTCTACTCACCCTGTGCACTCTGTCTATATATATATATATATATATATATATATATATATATATATATATATATATATATATATATATATATATAATACACACAAACACACACATACATACACACACGCACGCGCACACACACACACACACACACACACATATATATATATATATATATATATATATATATATATATATGCATATTACCTTCAGCTACCCTAATACTAAGGTTTCATGAATCATACATATCATCTCTCTATGTAGGAATGTAAACAAAACAGTTCAACTTTAGTAAGTCCCTTGCAATTTCTTTTTCTTGTTCTTTTTCTTGATTACCTTTTCATGCTTCTCTTGAATCTTGTGTTTGAAAGTCAAATTTTCTATTCAGCTCTGGTCTTTTCACTGAGAAAGCTTGAAAGTCCTCTATTTTATTGAAAATCCATATTTTGCCTTGGTGCATGATACTCAGTTTTGCTGGGTAAGTGATTCTTCGTTTTAATCCTAGATCCACTGACCTCTGGAATAGAGTATTCCAAGCCTTTGATCCCTTAATGTGGAAGCTGCTAGACTCTGTGTTATCCTGATTGTTTTTCTACAATACTCAAATTGTTTCTTTCTGGCTGCTTGCAATATTTTCTCCTTGATCTGGGAGCTCTGGAATTTGGTGACAATATTCCTAGGAGTTTTCCTTTTGGGATCTATTTGAGGAGGTGATTTGTGGATTCTTTCAATTTCTACTTTGCCCTGTGGCTCTAGAATATGAGGGCAGTTCTCCTTGATAATTTCTTGAAAGATGATATCTAGGATCTTTTTTTGATCATGGCTTTCAGGTAGTCCAATAATTTTTAAATTATTTATCCTGGATCTATTTTCCAGGTCAGTGGTTTTTCCAATGAGGTATTTCACATTGTCTTCCACTTTTTCATTCCTTTGACTCTGTTTGATAATATCCTTATTTCTCATAAATTGACTAGCTTCCACTTGCTTCAATCTAATTTTTAAAGTAGTATTTTCTTCAGTGGTCTTTTGGACCATTTGGCTAATTCTGCCTTTCAAGGCATTCTTCTCCTCATTGGCTTTTTGGAGCTGTTTTGCCATTTGAGTTAGTCTATTTCTTAAGGTGTCGTTTTCTTCAGCATTTTTTTCAGTATTTTTTTGGGTCTCCTTTAGCAAGTCATTGACTTGTTTTTCATAGTTTCCTCACATCCTTCTCATTTCTCTTCACAATTTTTCCTCTACTTCTATAACTTGCTTTTCCAAATCCTTTTTGAGCTCTTCCATGGCCTGAGACCAGTTCATGTTTTTCTTGGAGGCTTTTGATGTGGGCTCTTTGACTTTGTTGACTTCTTCTGGCTGTATGTTTTGGTCTTCTTTGTCACCAAAGAAAGATTCCAAAGTTTGAGACTGAATCTGAGTGCATTTTTGCTGCCTGGCCATATTCCCAGCCAACTTACTTGACTTGAGTTTTTTGTCAGGGTATGACTGCTTGTAGAGTAAAGAGTACTTTGTTCCAAGTTTGAGGGGATGTGCTGTACTAGCACTCCTCCTTCCCCAAGAACTGCCAACCCGGACCTGATGAAAATCTTAAGCAGGCTGTGCACTTCTGCTCTGATCAACCACTTAATTCCTCCTACCAGGTGGGCCTGGGGCTGGAAGTAACTACAGCGGTACCTCTGTAGCTGCACCACCTCCGCTGCTTCAGGGTCATGGCAGAAACTGTGAACTCCTTCAACTCCCCGCAGCTTTTCCCTCTAACCTTCTCTGTTGTCTTTGGTGTTTGTGGGTTGAGAAGTCTGGTAACTGCCACAGCTCACTGATTCAGGGTGCTAGGGCCTGCTCCGCCCGGCTCCTGGTCTGGTTGGTTCACGTGGCCCATGCTGGGCTCCGCTACCCTCCTGCTCCCACCTCTGTGCATGATACACCTCACCCAGTGACCATCCAGGCTGTCCTTGGCTGGAGCCCTGCTTGCCTCTGCTATTTTGTGGGTTCTGCAGTTCTAGAATTGGTTCAGAACCATTTTTTATAGGTTTTTGGAGGGACTTGGCTGGGAGCTCAGACAAGTCCGTGCTTTCTGGCTGCTAGCTTGGCTCTGCCCCCTAAATATTTTGTTTTTCTAAATGATTTTGTTATGTTTTATCAAATTGAAATATCTATTTGGTACAGCATTAAAAGTATAAATTTACTTTGGTAGTATTGTCATTCTCATATATTGCCACAACCTACCCATGGACACTGAATATTCCTCCAGCTACTTTGATTGTTCTTTATTTTACAGTGATATTTATCATCAAACCTATATAAGTAGTGAATGTGCATTGTCATATTGACTCTCAAATACTTTATGTTTTTTATACTAATTTCAAATGTGATATCTTTTCCGCTTGCTGCCTCTTGGATTTTGTTGTTATAATAGTAAATTGGTATCATTATTATAAGAAATGTCAAATATTGTGGAACTTTCCATAGCATGCAACTATGATGAAACCATTGATTGACTCAGTTTCTTTACTGATTCCAAAGGATTATAAATGCTGATCACCATATTTTAAGGAAACAAGAATAGTTTTATCTCCCTGCGGCTAAGCTTTACAATATTAATGATCTTCTATAATCTTATTATTATTACTAGCATTTCTAGAACTATGAAAAATAATTGCATGTAGAGGGGGCATCATTGCTTTACTCCTGTATTTAATGGTGATGTTTGCAGTGTATCTTTATAACCATACAAAGTTTGCTTTTAATTTTAGATAATTTGTGATATTAAACATCCTTCTGTTCCTGTACTTTGTATTTTTCCCCAGATGGTGAATATTGTACTCTGTTGAAGGATTTTCTACATCTACTGAGAAAAATCATTAGTTTTTGTTTTTCCTTTTTTCTTGGTTGTTTTCCTGGAGGCAATCTATGAATTCTTTTCTTTAATATTTCGTTTTCTGTGTTCAGAAGTTTGGAACAGCTTTCCTTTATTATTTCCTTTGTTGTGGTATTAAAGGTGTTTGTTTATTTTGTTTTGTTTTGTTTTTCCCTGCCATGTTCTCATGTGAGACCTATCATCTTTATGTTGTCTATACATCCTGTCTTTGAGACCAATATGTTTTGCTTGTATATAGAGCACATTTTCTTGAAATGTTGTGAGTATCGTTATTATCATGTTTCTTCTAGATTTTCTTTCTTTCTGCACATTTAGATTCCCAATCTATTGTTCTCTCTTTTATTTCTTTGATGAGTCTTGCCATTCTCATTTCAGTTTTTTCTAGTCTTCTTACTATTTTTGCTGTGTAGGCCATAAGTTCTGCTCTCATAATTTTCTTTCTCTTTAGAACTACTGAAGAATTGTGTTTTGTGGTTGCCTGTCTTCCTTTCATTGTATAGGGTCTTCTGTCTTAAGTGTTATAGTTTTCCTTCCTCCCCCCCTTTTTATTGTAGTATTTATTTATAGATGCCTGCATTCATCTAATAAATCTATTGTCATTGTTGATTTAATTGTTTATGTTTGAAATCCTTGGGTTTTCTTTTTCCTTAGATTTTCGGTAATTTCAGTCTTTTTAAAAAATTGTCCTTTAGATACTTGGTTTCATTTTTTGGTTTCTGTTTCAGAAGCCATTATGGTTTTAAAATTTATTCACTGACCCCTCAAAAAAGTTTTTATTCCTATGTATTATGTCTATCGATGTCTAATATATTGAATTATAATATCTTAGTATTAGCATGAAGGGAAAAAATAAATTGGAGGATCTGGCAAAATACATGCTGATGTCACCTCAAATATCACCTCCTCCCAGTTTCTTAATTTTCCCAACTTCTATGATTTATATTTCATCCCACCTCAGCTACTCAGAGGGATATCACCTTGATTTAACTTTCCACCCATAACTCTGCTATCCACTATGATTTCAAATTTTGAAATTTCTCTTTCTGGTGATACTTAAATGGACCTACAATCTCATTAATTCAGAGGTTTTCTTAAATGTTGCAGATGACAACCCATCTATACCTCCCCATCTTGTATGATTCTTGTGCACACTGCCCCAAAATTTCACTCTGGGGATTCTATCAAAAGTATTGGAGTCCTTCCTCACTTTTTCCTGCTATCATTCAGGTACTAGTGGAGGAGTATAAGGGGGTGTCACATGACCAGCCCATCTCCTCTTTAAGTCATATAATCACTTGATATCTTTATTCTTTTTGTATTTGGAATTCATCCATTGGTTATATATTGTAGCCTGCTCTCTCTCTCTCTCACTATTTATCTTTCTATTGTCCTTTGTGATACTCTTAATTTTTCAGAGGCTCAGGCATTCCATAATTAACTAACATACAGAAACACTGATAAAATGTTAGTCTTACACTTTGGGCCTTTATTTTCATGGGAAGCTTGGGGCCAATAAATAGATTTGCACTTTCCTGACAGCAACCCAGCTGCTCTTCTCTTTTTTTTAAATTCTAGGACTTGTGTACAGATATCTGTATGACAGATGACACACTGGACAAGCTCTCTAGTTTGTCCATCTCTAAACACACAATGCAATCTGTTTCATTTTTCATTTGCTTCACCTTTCCTGTGTAGGTAGACAGGCCAAACTCTTTTGAGTGATTAGAGAGCTATTTCAATCTCTCTGCAAAATTTTGGGACTTGATACAATCAGGACCATGTCATCCATAAACAGGAACATCTGGCACACCTCAGCACCCACTGGGGAACCTTCCTTGACTTCAATGCTTTTCTGGAGTACATTTTTACATTAGTGAATACCATTGTCAAGCATACTTTCTTCCATTTTATGTGGAGTCTAATAATGTTACTAGAGGATCAATGAATAGGTTTCTTTTCTTTTGTTACATTTTCCAAGGAATTGTGAATAAACATGATATAAGAATGAGAATAATGTAAATGAGCCTATGGGATAGCATTTAATTCTACTGAATCCACTGTTACTATGGAAAAGAGAAAAAAATGAAGTTTATGATAACTTTGAGAACTTCCTGATTTCCTCTCCCATGAACAGGACTTGAAGGATAAGGATCAACTATCTGTTCTTGGGCTAGAGGTTGATATCTGTCATAGGTTCTGATCTTAGGCCTGTTACTGCTGATACTACCATGGTTTTCCTAATTTAAAAATAAGTTTGCTTTCACTATAAGAGGTTGAGATAATTTACGGACAATAACTGTGTGCAGGAAGAAAAAAAAAATTCACAAGTATCCAGAGTAGAGACAAGAGTACCTACACTTCAGTAGTAATACTAAAGGAGCTATTCTTATAAATCCCAAGAAACTTAGAAACTTTTACTTAATCTTCGAGTGTAATTCCCATTTGGAATACTTCATTGTCATCTAGTCTACCATACTTTCTTTATTCTCCTTCCAATTCTACTTGTTTCCTTTTCATCTTTCTTGCTCCCATTTGGCCTATTTTCCCACAACTGCTTTCTCCTTTTGTCACTTCTGTTTTGAATTGTTCTTGATGTGTTCCTGTGAGTTATTTTAAAGCTTTTAACTAAGAAATGCTTCTGGCGTGTTTACTTGTAGACATCTCTCAGGATGGAACATCTAACAATGCTGTTACCACTAAGAACTAAACTACCTGCTTATGAGAAAGAAAAAAAAGACCAGAAAGTGTCTATGAGTTGGAAAAAACTTGAAATGTATCTTTACCTATAGCATAAGAAAATAAAACTTTTAGCCTGTCAAGAATGGCCATCTGCTACAATATAAGAAAGTCTCAATTTCTGTGTCTGTTGGTGAAAAAGAGAGCCATGTAGGATAAGAATAAATTCATAGAAGTGAGATGGAAGTCTGTTATTTTGGGTGACTATTAACCACTGTTATTAGTTTACATCAATAGTAATATTTTAGCTAAATAGGATTTATTTCTTAGAGATACATATTGTCATACTTTGAGATTTTCTTAATTTTTTTCCTTCCAGGGAAACATAGAATCTGTGATTCAGACATTATTATTCTTTGCATTTGCCTGTTCTTAATTACTTTTGATTAAATTTTAAATTTGATTTAACTCTATTTTATAAATTCTAAGGCTCCTTGTCCAAATCTATTTTCTCCTGCAACTATATTAACTAGTGCATTTCAAAGAAGGGGGGGTGGATATCTTAAAGAAGCTTCAGACATACTATAATTATAAGCCCTTAGAGAAATATTGAGATAAATCACCTATAAGAGAGAACAAAGAACCTCTCTTGACTTTGAACTGTATAAATTTCCCCATCCTCCCAAAGCCAAGTATATTGCCAATATCCTTTAGGTGCCTATCAAATGACATGATTTTTAAGGAGTGATTTGATACTGAAATTACATTTTCATCTCAAGATAAATTTGTTTTCATAGTATAGGTGTGAGGATCTGTGTTGGTTTGGTATGGAGTTTTTATTTTGTTGCATAAGGCAATTAAACTCTAATGAATGAACATTGAAAGATACTGATACCCACAATAAGATTAACTTATTCTCTGAAACCAGACAGTAATGAAAGCTTAGAGCAACTAAAATCAATGAAATGCCTGTTTTTATTTTTCCAAATTAATTGAGTTTCATTTGAAGAAATAAAACATTATTTTGGTTGTTTTATGATAATAAATAGCTACATTTTTCAATGGTAAAGCAGTCAAGGTTAATTCATATATCTGACCACTTGTAGCAGATGTCCAGAAATTCTATTAAAAGAAAAACATACTTGCTAAATTTTTGTTTTTCATGATTTCAAATAAAACTGTGATTGTCTGGAAAGCTTATAAGTTGAAAATTCATTGCTATTTGCCAACTTGGCTCAAGAGGAATGGCAAACCTGAAATCAGCCAAGATTTACATATTTAATTCCATTGCTTTATATTAGAGTGATAAAACAAGGTTGAAAAGACTTCAGGAAGAGATCTAGGGAAAATATTAAAATTCATAAGCAAAATGAAACCATGCATTTTGCAACCACCCTTGATTTTAAAATATCAGAGAACTGAGACCAAGCCTCATGGATTCAAGCCAAGGGAAAAATCTTTACAAGGCATCACAATTACTACTTTCATATCATATTGTATTTGGTTGTAGTACTTTTAAAACTGAAATATTGCTGACAATGTAGTTCTTTTTTATCATAATGGAGATAAAATAGAACAATATCTATGTAAGCCTGATTAAATTACCTAGTCTACCTTTTACCCCTCCCAGAAAATCCAGAGTAAATAATTAATTACCTGCCTGTCTTAGCCCTGGGTAGCATAAGGAAAGTAAGAAAAAGGCTCAGGGGAAGAGTCATTGGGAAATCAAGTAGCTTAATTCTACAGAAGGGGGGACCTACCTGAAATCTTCAACTGTACCATTGGCTCAATAATTATGGAATACCTGGGGGGGGTGTTATGAAATTCTAAGCTTAATTCTTTCTCTTCTTGCATGTAAATTATTGTAACAACAGTGTTGCTAGCAGCTGTTGTGGGGGTGAAAGATTCACCACAAGAGTACACAGGAAGGCTGCTAGCACAGCTTCTTTGATCTGCTTTTCTAAGGAAAGCAACTTTAAGGGGTTAACAATCTCACTTTAATCAAACATACAAATATGATTCACTTAGTTTGGTGGTGGTGGGGGTGAAGTCAACAACCTGAACTTCAGAGCAAATACAAACAGAAATTACAAACAGAAATAATATAAGCGGAGTAAACATGCACAGTTATCAATAGACAGGTCTCTAGCTGTCCAACCAAAGAATTACCTAGCTACCAGAGAGAGGGACACCAATATATATATACACATATATCCTTCTTAGTGTCTGAGAGCTGCACACCTAATCCAAAGGGACTGGGGCTTCACACCTAGCAAGACTTAATCAAGGGCACTTGATTACTTTACCATTCTAAAGGAGAAAACAGTAAAAAAAAAAAAAAGTGCCACCCTCCTTAACATTACAATTAGTGGGCAGAAAAAAAAAAGACAAAGAATTAAAGCTAAATGCTGGTTACAGGGTCATTGTTTCTGCTATTTGGTTAAAACAAACAAACAAAAACTCTTTGCCTTGTCTTTCATATGCAGATTTGACTATTGAAAGACCTAAATGTGTTTTGTCACATCCTTACATTTTGAAGTCTCCAAAAAAATTTCTGATATTTTGTATCTTCTCATATAGTAGGAACTAATGGCTGTCCTCTGCCTTCTGAATAGAGATAAAAATAAAATAGGTTTATAATATAGAGGGAAAAAAAGAGAATAGATGTAGAATAGATAGTTTAGACCAGAAGCTCATAACCAAGAGATTCATAAATAGATTTTCAGGGGTGAGGGGCCATAAACCTAGATGGGAGAAGAAACACAACTTTATTTCAACATAATTATTTTCTTATATATTATATTTTTATTTTCTATTTGAGTCTGAGTAGCTTAAAACATTATTCTGAGTTCTTAGAAGTCCTTTGTCTGATGAAATTTAAAAAAAACATATTTAAGAACCTATAGCTTAGAAATTCTTTAATATTCTATGAGATTATAAATATAACTCACATTGCTAGACATTCATATGCATTTTCCTTACAATATCCTTAGGGGTGGAGAGGAATGTAGTGTCATATATGTCTCTGGCAAATGCTCTTACATGTGGCAATATTATTTCTATTTTAGAGATAGAGAAAGATAAAGTGAGAGAAATTATGTGACTTACTTATAATAACATAGCTACTTAGTATCAGAACCAGAATTTTAACACATTTCTTCTGACTCCAACTCTAATATTCCTTATACAATACTGCACTGACTTTACCATAGCTAGCAAGAAGTTAAGAAGACTCTCCTTAGTGTAAAAATTGTTAAACTCATGGACTGGCCTCTCTTGATTATTATAACCAGAATGAGGTCCATTTTAACCGTAGGCATACAAATTACAAAAGGTAAGCTAAAATGTGACCCTATAAAGTCCTTTCCCATTTTTTACTCTGTATTTCTACCTGCTTTTATGAGAAATGTTATATATCTCTATTTCTTAGTCCAAAACAAAAATGAGACTTGTACTGTGATTCACGCTTTGGAACTTTCATAATTGTTATTAATTATACTTTCCCTGTGAGCCTGTGGGCTTGGAAATAACACAGGGGAACAGTTATGGTCAAGTGTCAAAGGCAGATCCAGTATAGGCAAATGAGTTAAGTAGCCTTAATCAAGGGGCATTTGTTTAGGCCACAAAACAGATCTCCATAACAGTCTGATATGTTTGATTAAGATTTGATCCCCCCTCCCCCCTGATGAATGGAGTGCCTGTGGTAAGTAAAAATTAAGATGAACAGTAAAATCATTATTTTCCTCCCAAACAGTGAATAATGTGAAAAACTGTTAGGGACAAGCAGAATAAATGACATAATTTTCCTTTAAGAGAAATAATCATGGTTGATTTATTTCATTAAAAATCCATTACATTTTGCACTAATGACATTTTGATGTATTGGCAAACCTATAAAATATGTACATTTACCATCACATACTATTTATAGATTTCATAAGTTTCAGGAGAATACTTCAATTAAGTTCGATCATAGCAATTGTATATTAGAGATTAAAATGGGAAAATGAACATTTCTTCACAAAATATGCAACTGTTAAACAAATTAAGTGGTAGGTATAGGGACTGAATCAGTGATTTCATTATCTGAGGAAACTCCTAGATGAGGAAATTCCTTCTTCCAATACAGGTCAACACCTTTTCTGCAGTAATCACTGTTTAGAACATTTAAAGCTAAAATGAATTGTCTGTAATATAAGAGGCAGAACTTTAATCTGTTCTTTCTGGCTTCCAGTCTAGCTTTCTCTCTACTATCCTATGTAAAGCAATATTAATTTTAACCATAATTTCAAAGTATATATAATTGGACATGACCTGAAATTTGTCTATGTATACTAAAGAAATACAAAACTAAAGAAATTACCAATATAACTGAGATATCCTCTATGCATATAATGTTCATGGGAAGTTCATGGGAAGCAAAGAAAATTAAATAATGATGAAATAAAAAGCTAGAATATGAATGATTGAATAAATTAATGAAAAAAGTTGTTATATAGCTACTATGTGCCAAGCATCATGTTAAATGCTGAGATAAAAATACAATAATAATAATAATAATAATATTAATAAAGACAGTCCCTATGCTGCAAAAGCTGAAATTCTAATAGAGAATATGTGCATATATACATGCACATATGTGTGTATATACACAAGTAAATATATATAGAGATGTGTATATATAAACATGCATACACATATACACATTTACTTAAACACATAAACAAGTACATGCTCATATGTGTATGTATGTGTATATGTATATATAGGAGGCCAGTGTGTTATCTATGGTGTTTTGGTTTAGAATTTTACTGGGATGTTGAGTGGAATTATAGATGGGAAAATTAATTCACATGCCCTTTTTCTTAACAATCACTATGTTGATTTAATTGTAGTTCTGGAGCTAGAAGTAGAAAGGAGATTGAAGAAGATGGAAGTTGGGTGCCAAGAGGGTGACAAGAAGATGCCTTGAGGTAGTATGAGGCAGAGTATAATTGAAGGTAGCTAGATAGAGTATCATGACAAACTCACGATTCAGGTCACTGTAGGGAGCAGAGCAATTGTTCTAGAGTTGGGAAGATTATGTCTCCTGGGAGGGTTCAAGAACAGGACAGATAAAAAGAAAACACCTGGAATGAAGTTAATAAATAAATTGGGAAATGAAAGGCCAATCTAACTTTCCAGAATTATTTATAGTACTACCTTTTAGGCACTCTATATTCCACACAAACTATTGTGTCCTTCTGCACTCTCACCTCCAATAATTTTGGGATGGTCATTTCTCATGGTTTAGAGTTAACTCTATCCACATCAATACCAGGTGTACTACTCTTTGTCCTTCAAAAACAGTAATGATAATTTTTCCTGATCCTCCAGATAGGAATATTCCTTCTTTATCATTTATTATCCATCTCTGTTTGACCTTATATTACTAGAAAATCTCGTACTGAAATATATGAATTTTTGCAGATCTCATGGTATAATTCAGCTTGTTCAACATAATTCTGTTCTGGCTCTCCCTAACTCACCCTCATCCTCACCCTGTCCTATATTCTCTCATTTAGCCATATAAAGCAATTGAGAATATGATTGAGCTTTCAGAGCAAGTCTGCACTGATCACATGACAGCTCCCTTAAACAAGGTCTCTACCTTCTTCCCCAAGTGACAGCACATTGCTTGTTAGAGCTGATACTTTTTGGACCTGTTGAACTCCTCCTTTCCTGGACAAGCCTCCAGAGTTCATGGGAAGCAAAGATTGAATGCCACCTTTAACTTGTATGCCACATCTAACTTGCACATCATGTCCACCTGTGTCTGAAACCCACGCTACTTGGTTCCATCATGAATCCTATGTCCAGTTTAAACCATATTTTCAATTTGAATTTATATTCTTGAGCAGTGTCTAACTTGTACGCGGTATTCAATTTGGGAACCCATTTCATTGAGTTGCTTTTGTATCCTTTTATGTAGGTAATTCAAATCTTTATTTTTTTCTTTGATTGAATGGTGTCTTCGTGGTTTTATTTCTTGAATGTCTTGAACCTCAGTGACTGACTTTGTTAAAGCTGACCGACTACCAATCTCTTCTATACCCATATTGCATTCTGATTTTCATCATAGTTACTTGTTTACAACTAATTCTTTTAGATTATAAATTGCTTTCAAGTAGGTCATTTTTTTCCTCTGTCTATACCTGCAATCAAGCAAAATGAGTTGGACAAAGTGGGTGCTCAGGAATAGCATGATCAATTGACAAGCTTCTTAAAAATTATTTTAGTCTCTCCAGGATGGGTAAGCATGGATTGCTTGTTGGAAAGGACTTCAACATCATTGAGCTCACTGATGATGATAAGCACTTTGATTAGCAAGAATGACAACATGTAGGGCCAATTTATTTTGAAAGTGATGTTAAAAATAGATTTAGGTAAATATTTTGGAGATTTTTATGGTCCATACTGAGGTAGACTTTCGAAATTCTCTGTTCCTAAAGCTGAAAGTTTAGGTGTCTGCAATGTAATAGCCAAAGCAATTTAAATACCTTTCCCCACTTTGGTCTAGACATTTTTCCTTGCTCTCTGATTGATTAGTAAGTGACTGACACATGTGACAATCCTCATTGGGGCACCCCTTTATATGAAGGGATTGATGAATATGTAAATTTAATTAATCTTAAGCATCCAGCCATTGACTCTAGGCAGTTTTGAGTAAACTAGTCATTAACCTTGTAGAGTCTGGGGAAGTAATCTGAGATTCATAATTTATTCAGAATGCACAGAGAAAGGATAAGTAAATGCAACATTTTAGGATTTAAAGGGATCTAGTCAGAACTTTATTTTTTTCTGTCAAAAATAAAATAGGACCAAAATTCAATTTTTGACAAAATAATATGCTACTGGCTTTGTGAGACAAAAAACAACCTATTTAAATAAATTGTTTTAAACATTTTGAATCAGCAATCTATAGGAAATAATAGATGCAGCCATTTCAAATCATGACAAGATACATTAAATATCTCCACTAAACAATACTTTTTAAAGTTAGTTCAATTTAAATTTAGAAAATATTACAGATACTTGGTAATTCAGACTGATTTTCTATTAAAGTAGTCCAAATTAATGAAACTTTACAGTATTATGAATTTGGTTTTAAATTTGTTTTAATTCAGTTACCTTTATTACATTCACTTAAGTATGGTTATAATGACTCTACTCAGAGTCTGTTCCTAAATAAATGATCTCCACCCTTCGTATACATTCATATTCAATTCATAAGTCTATGCTTTAAAAAAATAATCATTGTGGATTTAGAGAAAAAAGATATATAAATCATGAAAGTTTAGTTTATGAATTGCAACTGGATTTTTTATAATTTTTTTCTCCCACAAATAATTATGTATATATAACAACATATTGATGATTAGATACCATGTTATCGTGAATCTGATATTCCTCTGTTAACTATCTAAATGATGGAATTCTAAGAATGTATTTTTAAATAGCTATTCCATTTCTACTCAAGCTAGTATGTTTTTATACATATTAAAACATATAAAATGTTCTTAAAACATATTGATGTTCTTAAAACATCAATTAAGTGAAAATGTTGCTTAAAATTTCTTCAATATTTTCTCTTTCCCAGGCATTTCTACTTCAGTTGATATCCTGAATGAAAAGAGAATTGAATGAAGGTTTTGTGGATATCTGCTATTCTGTTACTGTTCTAAGAAACTAAATAATAGAAAATTAGCTCGTCCCCCTTTAGGTTCACATTGAGTTTGCAACCAAATATTTCAGAGTTTTTCACTTAGCTCATTTGCCCAGGCACATTAAGGCTAATTAGTATTTTTTAGTCATAAGTTATCCTTAATTACCTGAGGAATGTTCCACTCACTTTTGCAATTTATAAGTTCATAAGAAAAGCAAGTTAGAGAAGAAACATTCTCCTAATCTGCATGTGCTAATTGGAGGAATAATAATTCCAATTTTTAAAATTGCTAATTTTATATTTTTGTAAACTAGGACAATACAGTATTTCCAATGGTTATTAAATGAAACAGGTTTAATAGTCCCTTTGAATTCTTTAAGAAAAATTTGGCTATAACGAATAACTTTGTATATTGTTTTGACCTCTATTTCTACAATACAGGCCCAGTTTGTTTAAAAAACACCAACAACTTTTTCCCAGGGCCACTACTCTATGATTAATATCTCTTGCTGTGTTACCTCTGCTGCTAATGAAAAACATTGGGTGTTCCTTCACTTCAGAGAATGCAAACGCAGATTCAAAAAAAAAAATAAATCTCACAGGTGAACTCCTTATGAACACTTCTAATTGCTTAGGAACAGTGTTTGAAAATCTCAAGTAATTTGCCATTATTATAATGAATAGCATAAACTGTAATTTTTCATAGTAATTAACTTGTGTCAGCACCATTATTTTTCATTAATTATAAATGAGAAAGAATGAAAGAACACCCGCAGGAACAGATGTGTGAAATTGTCTCTGAGGTTCTTTTCTGCTTTCCCCCCACCCTTTGCTTCCAAATAAACTGAACTGGGAATGGATACAACCAAAAGAGAACAGAGGGCAGTCGCTGTCCAGGAGAGAAACGGATCAAGGGCATTGGCAAAGGCTGCTGTCCATGAAGTCTAGCATTTTAATGAAAATGTGAAGTTGTAACTGCCACAACAGAAATAGAAAAAAAAATTGAAAAAAATGTTTAGCTTATACTTACTGCAGCTCTAAGCATTTCAGAATGGGAATTCTGACAGTTTGTTTTTTCTTTGAAGAAAAAAAGTACGCACTATCTAGGTCTGCCAGATTTGTAAGCCTAGGGTGAGCTTAATTAAAGTCAATAGAGAAATGAAAAATGAGTACGTTAAGTGATATTTGGATGGTTGAATAAGTCATTGTCTGTGATGCTTTCTATTTCTCTTAACAGCTCTCAAGCTGTTTCCAGAGGGCAGAACACACGTATGTCTTGCATTTTCAGTATTAAACCCACTTCATCCATACTGTACTGTCTCTTATTGAATAATGAGACCATCATTCTCAAAATTTGATGTCTGTGGCTGGCTCCAGGCATGCCATATTCCTAGACTTTAACTTCTGGTAAAATTAAAAAATTATTACATAATCAACAGAAAGGGCAACCACCCCCCAGTCTTGGCTAATATCGTCTGGTTATGGCTGGAGCTTGAGATCATTCTAATATATGCCTATGTTATTATAGCCTAGGGGTCAATAACTGAAGAAGGGACATCTGTACCTTTATTTTGTTTTGTTTTTTGTTTTGTTTTGTTTTTAGTTAATTATTTATTACAAGAAAGGGTTGTTTTTGGTTAATTATTTATTACAATAAGGGGCTCAATAGGTGGAGGTGGGGGGAGGAGAACATAACCAAAAATGATTGGGTTATGAAAAAAGGCACTGATTTATTTTAAGAAAATCAAGTGAATTAATTCTTTCAAGTTAATATGGAGGTATAGACTACATTTCACGCAAAGCCCCTTTCACCTCTGAAAACAAATGACCGAAGAGTCACAGAGTTATGAAACAGCTGTTAACTGAAAATACTAAAGATCCAAAGACCTCACACAGAATGCCACAACCACAGTTAACTCTGAAAAATAAAACCGAGAGAGAGAGAGAGCTAACAGTGGTCATTCACAAAAAAATTCTTCATTCCTTTGAAGGAGGGAAACTAGACACATTAGAGCCTCCTCTTATACTGAGTAAACCCACTTTAGTGTGGGCGTATCTCAGTACATATACTAGTGGCTACACAGTGAGCTGTAGCCTGGACAATGAGGGCTAACAACAACAATGAGACAAATTTGATTCATAACAGGACTTCATTACCAGAACCTGGGTATTTCAGGGGCTTGTCCTAGCTCAGAGACCACCTGGTGCTGCTGAGAAACAATTCTGGGATTTTGCTACAGCTGAGTTCATCCAGAGGGTGAGTGAAAAGGTCTGTTGTTATGCCAATCTCAGGGCACAACTTGATTGCTAGACCTTAGCTCTGGAAAATAGGATGTCTCCTAATAGTAAAAACAAAGGAGTAAAAAGAGAAGGGTGATCTTGGCATGGGGATCCTGATACCCTTCTTAAGCAAGAATGCAAAGTGGATTATTTTTGGTCACTTTTCTCAACTCTAATTTCAGTATCTATATAAGGCAGTGCAATTACTAGCTGGGCAGCTAGGTGGTATAGTAGATAGAGTATCTGGCCTGGAGTCAGGAAGACTGTGAGTTGAAATTTGGCCTCTGACATTTACTAGCTATGTGACCTTGGGCAGGTCATTTAACCTTGTTTGCCTCAGTTTTCTCATCTGTAAAATGAACTGGAGAAGGAAATGGCCAACCACTCCAGTATCTTGGCCAAGAAAACCCCAAATGTGGTCATGAAGGGTCAGAAATGACTTAAAGTCATTATCTAGCTACCTGGGGTCTCACCACTGAGGCATCCCAGGGTTTTTTTTTCCTACTAATCCTAATAAAACTTACCTGTACTCTGTTCCTTGTTCTTTGTTTGTCCTTCATCCTCAAAGAGAGCCAATGACACCAAGAAGGTAATTTCTTGACTTGCAAGTGATTTGGATTTAAGTGAGGCTATGGAAAGTCACCAGTCTTATTCTCTTCTCCAGAGTCATCTAGGTTCCTTGGCAAGACATAGATCAGGATAACTGGAGATAGCCTCAGATGCTTGGGAGGCCTTGGACTTTTTAAGATAAGGTCTTTCTCAGGTCTCAGTTTGTCTGAGGCAATACCCTTTCAGTAATAAGGCTAGATAAGAAATGGGGCAAAAAATGGCCTCTTTTATCTACTTAAAAAATCAGTCTGGGAGGGGAAGACCCTCAGGATTTTGGGGCAGAACAGAAACAATTGCTATTCAACTCATTCTGAGACATCAAAATACAAACAAGGACCAAGTGAGTCTTGAGACATATTATTGACCAGTCAGTGAGACCCAGAGTGATTTGAGTCACTGTCTAGAAGATATACTGGCCACAGTATAATAAAAAAGTTAGTAACTAATAGTGATTTGGTATATTATGGTAAATTATATTTGAATATTTTGCATAGAGGCATAGTGCTTTAACCATGATGGAATTTAAGACATGATGGAATGGCAAAATTTTTCTTTATTATACTGGTTTTTCTCAGCCACATTTCTTCTCACATATTAAATTGCATGAGGAACCATATGTAACAGTAGCTGGTAGGTAGGTGTTTTTGGCTGAAGACAAAAACTAGCTCCCCTGTCTTTAATGGTTATTAGCCCCATATGGGTGAAATACTTCTTTTCCAACCACTTTTCCTTTCTTTCTATGGTATGTGACTTTCTTTTTAATCAGCACTCACAGTTCTACTTTATAACTGTGAATTTATGGCTCAGGCTTTACCTGTAGTCATAGGTTCAGATTAATTTAATTTCCCTTTGCTTTCAATAAGTTATGGAATATAAATCCATAAAATTTTCTTTCATTTTGCTCCAGAGACCACAGTCCATAAGATCATGACAATTTCTTATAGAAGAGTATATTTCCCCTATCTTTTTCATTATTTTTGTGTAATTTGTAAGCCATTCACCTGCTACCTAAGCCACATGACATACCATTTCCAATAATTAAACAAATGCAAAGTAAAAAAAAAATTATCGTAATTGATTACATTTTATATTCAGAGAACTTTCAGTATTAATTGTAAATAAATATTAAAAACAACAACTTTATATATTAGGTGAGCTTTGATATTTTAAGCTTTAGACTTAATATTAGGTCTCTCAGATAAAGGGGAGGAGGAGCAAAGAAGGACAGAAGAAATTACTTTCTGATATCAAGTCTCTCAAATGGAAAATTCTCATCATTGGCCTCAGATTGTTCCCTCTGCCATGGAGGACAGAGGCTGAGGCAACACTGACTCTCTTCCAATCGCTGTTTAAGCACCTAAAGCACAACGTGCTCCAAATTTCTCACCAACTCATGTGCACTTGCCTGGAGCATAACTCAGTTCTCCATTAAAGCTGTACCTAATAATGATAATATAAAGAATAATCCATCTTTACTTAGTGGATCAAAAACATATTCTCTTCCCTTTCCAAAAGCTTCATTTTACCTGGCAAATAAGTATAACTTCCGATAGAAGTAAAGTACATTAGTATTTGGTGATGATTTAGGTTTTTCTGTGTGAAAAACTATCTCAGCCAGCAAATAGGTGATCTTATTACTATGCAGGGTGACATGGCATCCAGGGGCAAAACTAATATAGAAAACAAATTCATTTGAAAATCATCAAGGAGGAGGAAAGTTTAAAGTTATGAATAGCATTGCAGAATAAAACTTATAAAAGCAATGGGAATTAAAATGAACTAGCAGGAGTGTGAGACCCGAGGCAGGCCAAGTAGAATTGACATCCTATAGATGAAACAGGAAGAAAGACAATAAATAAAGGAAAATACTAAATAGACTTACAAGCATTTCTATAGCAAGCTAAACATTATTTGAAGGCAATGTAACTATGATATTTGGATTCAAGAACCTTTGTCAAAGTAGTGTTATATAATTGAATTAAGATAACACTTCAAATATGAATTTATGAAGATCAACTGAACTTGAACAAAAATATTCAGAAGAAATTCAATGCTCAAAGAAAGAATATTTTGAAATTGCTTATCAATTAAGAGTCAAGAGAGAATTCTGAAATAATGGAGATAGTATTATTGCTCTTTAAAAATCTACTTTTTGTCATTGTTCTGTTGTTTTAGTCATATCTCACTCTTCATGAACATGTTTGAATTTTTCTCCTTTTGGTGGGGGGAATGTTTGCCATTTCATTTTACAGATAAGAAAGCTGAGGCAAACAGGGATAAGTGACTTGCCCAGGGTCACATGGCTGGTTGTTGTCCCCCATTTTCGAAGAGGACCAAAATGGCATCACTATGCTAGAGTCAAGTCACAGTGTGTTTGACTGTGACTGATCCCACCAATACAAACTTAGAATGCTCTAGTCCATGTAAACATTTGGGGTAGATTCTCTAAATGTGTGCATCTTGTATTTCTTTTGAACTACTTCAATTACGCTTTGCTCACAGAGCACAGCACCTTTTCTGATGAAGGCACACCATGCTTGGAGGTCCTGTGTCAGTTTCTCCCATGTCACATGGTCAATTACAAAGCTCTTAAGAGAGACCTGGAGAGTATCATTGTATTTCTTTTTATGATCACCATGTGAGCACTTGCCCGATGTGAGTCAGCCATAAAATATTCTTTTTGGCAAGTATGTGTTTGGCATTTGAACAACATGGTCAGCCCATCAGAGTTGTGCTCTCTGCAGTAGAGACTGAAAGCTTGGCAGTGTAGTTTGAGAAAGGACCTTGGTGCCTGGTATCTTATCCTGCCAGGTGATATTCAGAATCTTCCAAAGACAACACAAATGGAAGTGATTCAGTTTCCTGGCATGGCACTAGTAGACTGTCTAGGTTTCATAGGCATATAACAATGAGGTAACATGGTAAGCACAATGTCTCTGTAGATCTTTGGTTTGGTAGTCAATCCAATACCTCTTCTCTTCCATGCTTTCCTCCAGAAGCTCCTAAACATGAGCTGGCTTTTTCAACGCAAGTGTCAACCTCATTATCAATGTGTGCACTAAGGAAAGAAGATTGCCAAGGTAAATGTATATATCCACAAAATTCAAAACATCTCCCTTTGCTGTAACCAATCGTTCCATGTATGGATGGTGTGGTGCTGGCTGATGGAGCACCTGTTCTTTCTTGGTATTAATTGTTAGGCCAAAAGTATCATAAATAACAGAGAAGCAATACATACTCTGTTGCATCTCACCTTCAGAGGCTGCATTGAGTGCATAATCATCTACCAAAAAAAGAAGCATCAATACACTCTCCACTTTAGTCTTGGCTTGTAACCTTTTCAAGTTGAAGAATTTACCATCAGTGAGGCAGCTGACATCAATGTCACGTTTGTCTTCCAGAGAACACTATGGAAGTGTTCAGTCCATTCCTCTAGGGACTTGTCTTTATTACTAAACAATGAGGATCCATCAGCATGGAATAGTTGAGATGCACCGTAGTTCTTTGGCCCATAAATATCTTTCAAGGCATCATAAAAGCACTTTGGATTGTTACTATCAGAATGAAAATGAATTACATCTGCCTTCTTCCTGACATGAGGCAGATGATGATACGACCTGCAATTGACTTTGATTTGAATGAAGGAGGGAGGTGAAAAGTCACCAGTTTCACTTTCTCCTCCAGAGCCATCTGGGTCCAGTGACCAGATATCAATCAGAATGACTGGAAATGACCCAGAATGCAGTGACAGACTTTGGACCTTTTAAGTTAAGGTCATTCTAGGTGTAACAACAATACTACTTGCAGCTACTATGGAGGTGTAAGGTCAATAACACCAACATACAAGAGGATTGCTAGCACAGGATCTTTGATCTGCTTTTCTAAAGAAAGTAATTTTAGGGGGTTTACAATCTTACTTTGATTAAACACACATATCATTCACTTAGTTCAAGGGGAAAAAGTCAGCACCCTGAACTTCAGAGAAAATACTAACAGAAATCACAAGCAGAAATTACATAAACAGAGCAAATAACACAAATCAGCAGAAAGGACTTCTGTCTGTCCATAGCAATACATACATAATTACCAGAGAGAGAAGCACCAACATCTGCATTTTCAAAGATGGGGGCTCCTTAATGGTTATCCAGAGTCTTGTCTGGCCAAATCACACTAACACTCTTTCAATGAGTGAGCAGCAAAGAAAAATACTAACCTCAGAACATATACAAACTTCCTCAGGGTCAGCCCACAGTCACATCCATGTGACTCAAACTCATGTGACTCAGGCGTTCTTGTGAGTTAAGCACATCATCAAAGACTTTTGATTAATCAAAGACTCTTGATTCAAACAAAGGCAAATCTCAATCAAAGGCACTTGATTACTTTAGTGCTGAGAAGAACTAGAACTCCAAAAGAAAAAACAGCAAAACAAAAAGTCTCTCTTTGCTTGCCATTACACCTCACTTTGAGTGAGGCAACACCCATTCACTGAATAGACCTCTTCATTAAGTGAGTCAAGAGATGGCCCCTTTAATAAAAAATAAATGAATAGATTAATTAATTAATTAATGAACTGGGAGGGGAAGACCCTTAGAGTTGCTGAACAAAAGACAGTAACTATTTACATTCAGTTTGAGCTATAAGGGCCCCAAAATAAGCATTAAGTGGTGCTTGGGAATGGACCTATTCTTGTCCAATACATGAGATTCAGAGTGAACTGGGTCTAAGGCTTGGTCTTTGAGAAAGAAGTCTAGCCAGTAAATCCCAAGTTACCTAGGTAGCTTTGGGCCATCAAAATTTATCCTCCTTTGGGCAGAACAACCTCAGGTAGAGGCAGAAGAGGGAAGGGGAGAAGAGGAGAAGAGAAGAGAGGAGAGGAGAGGACATGGGAGGGGAGGGGATGGGAGTGGAGGGGAGAGGAAAGGGAGGGGAGGAAAGGAGAGTAGGCTACCTTCTTAGAGATGCATGAACTATTCTGCTGGTAAGCCCTGTGGAGTTCTCCTTTTCAATCTGAATTTTGACATCATTTTGTCAAACAGTCTTAGTGTTTGTGAATGTACTAATCCAGATGAGCAAATTAAGTGCTGTATACCAAATCTCTGAAAGCTGCCCACTCCTTTTCTGCTCCACTGTTGCCAACTGTGTGTTGGTTCAACTTTCCCTCCAAGTTAGTAACAAACTCGTCCTGCTCTGAGAAGCACTATAATGTAGTGGCACTAATTCTGGTGGTTATTTTGCCTTGACATCACCACTTTGGTTGAATGAGAATATTTTACTTGGAGAGGAAAAGTCTATAAGTCCAGCACTCTGCACCACACATTGCCTTTGTTACTCTTACATCCTGTTAGTCTCTTCTCCTTACAATCACCCAGTATATTAAATGCCAATGTTTGTTATGAGGGTGGATCCATGAAGTTTTATTGTGTTTAGATAACTGCAAGGCAGTGTTGGTTATGAGAAGGCCATGCGATGCACAAGTGTTCAGTAGTAAATGACCATTGCTATTGTTGTTTCCAATTCCATTCCTCCCAAGGACTCCCTGCCATGTCTGGTAGTCTGAGCCTGCTCTAGAATTAAAAGTCACCCAGAATTTTACTCTTCTCTTCTATTGGTTCATTGATGATAAGGGTCTCTAGGTCTTCACAATATTTTTCTCTGACATCATCAGATTTCATCATGGTGGGAGCATAGGCACTGATGATGGTGGTGTGGTATTTTCCTGCAAGTGGAAATTGCATTGTCATGAGCCTGTCATTCACTCCCATTGGTAGGCCTATGAGATTGTTGACTAGATTAGTTTTGATTGTAAAACCTATGCTAGATTCAGGGCACACCCCTTCTCTGTGGCCACTCCAGAAAAATATGTGTATCCAACTCTGACTTCAGTTAAGCTTGCCTTAATTTGTCAGCCTTGTTTCATTGAGGGCTGCTATTTGGAAGTAATACCAGCTGATTTCTGTCATAATAAGAGCTCTATGTCTTTCAGGTCTACTCCATTTTGTGTTGTCTATAAATGTGTGCACACTCCATGTACTGATGGTGAGTTGAATCATCTTTGCAGAGGTTTTGCACAATTTTTGCGTGTGTTTTGACCTCAGGGTGGCATCCCCACCTGCCACAGTAATCAGGCCAGGGTTGGGTAAGCAAACAATTTTTCGACACCTTTTCTAGCTCCTTCCTCACACCACAAGGTGACCGGTGTGATCCTTAAAAGGATGCTGAGAGAGGATTCTGGGAAGATGGTGGAGAAGGTCGGAATATTCCAAACTTTCCAGATTTTCCCCCACAAAAGAGATAAAATAGCACCTTATGGCAAACGAATTGTGGGAAAAAATAAATAAGATTAGGGTACAACCAGGGTCTTCCTGGGACAATTTGAGAAGATCAGAAGAAAAATCCCAGGATGAGGTTTGGTCCCTGTGAAGAGTACACACCTCCAGGCTATGGTGCCTGTTAACAACAAGTGGCAAACTCTAGGGTATGTTGGTGTGAAAGGCTGTGGCCCCAAGCCACAGGAACTTTTACCCCCAGGATAGTGAGGGGATTGGGCATCTGAGCCTGGGAAGATCAAGGGAACCTCTTCTGACCAGGAATGCCAGACCCAGCTATGCTGCAAAGAGCTGCAGGGGCAAGAAGGAACCAGCACATTCATGATGAGTCCAGAAGCAGTGGGGCAGAAAGCCTCTAGCTGTGGGCACTTACAGGAGATTGGAGGTTTGGTTTTGGTTCCAGGGAAGAGGGGAGAATTGAAGATTTGGAGTAAGAGGCACCACCCCCTGTACCCTAGGGCTGGAGTTGATTACAAAAATTAAGCTATTACTACATAATGCACACACAAAGGAGAAAGAATCCAACCATAAAAAGCTGAAAAAAATTAAAAAATAATAATCCAAGAAAAACTAAAAGTTTATGAAAAGAAAGTCAACCACTTCCAAAAGGAGAGCCAGAATCTTAAGGAAGAAAATGACACTTTGAAAATTAGAACTGGGCAAGGTGAAGCCAGTGAAATTATAAGAGATGAAGGAATAATTAAACAAAATATGAACAACGAAAAGGTAGAAGAGAAAGTAAAACATTGTATAAGAAAAACAACAGATTTGGAGAATAGATCAAGAAGACAAAATATAAAAATAATCTGAGTAACTGAAAATTATGATCAGTAAAGTAATCTTGACATAATAATACAAGAAATAATTACAGAAAGTTGTCCTAAAGCATTAGAACAAGGAGGGGAGGGAGTAGAAATAGAAAAAAATTCATCAATCACCACTTAAAAGAGATCCTAGGAGGAAAACTTAGAGGAATATCATAGTCAAATTCCAAAACCCTCAGCTCAAGGATAAAATATTAAATGCAACAAGAACAAAACAATTTAAATATGATGGTACCAAAATTAGAATCACACAAGATCTAGCAGCAGAGACATTAGAGGACCATAGGTCTTAGAATACTATATAACAGAGCAAAAAACTGGGCCCTATCCAATAATATCATACCCAGCAAAGTTAAGCATTATCCTGAATGAAAAAGAGTGGACATTTGATCAACTGTCAGACTTTCAAGACTTTGTTAAAAAAAACCTGAACCTAATAAAAGATTTGAAATACAAGAGCCAAGAGAAATATAAGGTATGTATATTACATTATGTACATTATGTACATGTTACATAAGGTGAATATATAAATACCCAAAGACTGATTATAAGGGATTCAATAAGGACAGAGTGTTTACTTTTTACATATATAAATGGCAAAACATATGTCTCAGATTCTTATTAATAATTGGGTAGCTCATAAGAAAGATTGGGATAAACATGAATATGATATGAATTTAATAATCCATCTAGGAACAGCTAAAAAGAGTAGTTATTTTACACAAATGAGGTGCAAGAGGAAGTACTGATACAGTGCCAAATCCCACTGCCTTTTCCAGTGAGAGGATGGCCTGGGCTGCCTGTGTGCAGGGTTGTGAATAGAGCTTCCAGTGTATCTGCACTTACTTCTCCATCACTTGTCTTTCACTACAGGACTTTGAAATAGATAAAAATGGTAATATGGCATGGGCAATGTCTTTTGATTCATGTGTAAAGCAGATTTAATTGAAGTAGAGTTGCATGAAGTCATCAGCCTCACTCTCCCTTCCAGAGTCATCACAGTCCAGTGTCAGGACAGAGTCAAGAAAACTGGTGATGGCTCAACATTCAGCGAATGGCCTTGGTGCCTTCGATGTCTAACCAAGCTATCTTCATGGTCATTGGAACAACTTTTTCTCATCCACCTGTTCTATGAGAGGAAGTCTTCACATGATTGGTGTAGATACCCTGCTAATTCATCAACAGGTTTAAGAACCCTTGGTTACCCTCAGACTGGTTTAACTTGTCTGTCAAAATGGTTTACTGGGGTGTGGCCACTGTCCATGCTACAGTTTCTTGGAGCCACAGGTGAGAGTTGGGTGAATCAAGTGGACCCCAAAGGTGGAAGGGAGCCTTAAAAAGGGCTCCACAGCCCTCACAATGGAGGTACTAGCCTTCCCTGAACACATCCTACAACCTATAGTTAATAAGTTTTCAGAAGCCAGATTTGAACTCATGAAGATAAGTCTCTTGACTTCAGGCTTGACACTATCCATTGTACCATCTAGCAGCCTAGCTGCCCAAAATCTACTTTCTAATGGCTATAAAAATTATGATAATGATTATCCATATATAAAGCATGTCTTTTATTGGAAATATGAGAAGGAAACAATGAATTTCTCAAGTAATTTTCTTTAGGAACCCACATTTTCACAGCCAAATAGTTGAATGAGTGTTGCAGAGAGATTATAAAATCTTACTCTGTGTATTGTTGGTTGATTATGCAACAAAACAAAATATTTGACCAGTAGAGCAAAACACAGCATCAAAACTCCCTCCAACTGAGTATCTCATGTTAAGGTCATACACGATTCCTTAAACATGTGATATTATCCTCCTGTTAATTGTATCTAGTCAGGCAGAAGAGAGACATATGTTCAACAAGGTACTTATCACAATCATGAGGATTTCCTGCATATTGTCCAAATGGAAGAGCATTTCCTAGTAAGTGGTGTAGTCTTAGCGGATGTTATTGATTGCCTCAAACTCCGGAATACATGCCATAGTGCATCTTCAATGAAACTGATAAGCATTTTTTTCTATTGTGGATTGTTATGATACATATATGTATATGTATATATATAATATATTATATAATTATTATATATACGTATATACATTTTACATTATATATAATATTTTTTTTGGTGAGTGACCATACAGGGACAAGGCGGAGAAGAGTATTTCTTATTCTTTGCCTTGTCATTCTGTTTGATTAAATATTTTTGTTTTCAGACAGAAAATAAAATAGCTAACATTTATTATATATATATATGTATATATATATATATATATATATGTATATATATATATATATATATAATATACTTGATAAATCTAACCTGACAACAACTTTTTGACAAAGAACTATTTGTATTATTTTTCCAGTATTGAAGATTAGAAATTGATGTTCAGAAATAAATAACTTGTCTATATCTGGTTTAAGTATCTCATTCTTAGGTCTAGCATTCATTTTCCTCTCTACCACATTACCTTTATAGAATGTCTATTGTCCAGATGAATTATAGTTGTACTAGACCCAGAAGTGAATAGGAAAAAGAACATGGATTATATTTGGGGAATTACACAGTAATTTCCATGAATAATTTGATATGACTCCTAATGCAAAAACAAAAATATTTTCCCACTGATCTTATATGACTAAAAATCATGGAATGGGATGACACCTAAAACGAAAAAAAGTGAGCCAATGATCACTGGACAGATTTGTCGTTGTTTTTCAGTCATTCAGTCATGGTCCACTCTCTGTGAACTCATGGGCTAGAGCACTCCAGGCCTTTCTATCCTCCACTATCTCTCAAAGTCTGCCCAAGTTCATCTATTTTGTTTCTATGATACTATCTATCCATCTCATCCTCTTTCCTCCCCTTTTCCTTTTACCTTCAGTCTTTCCCAACATCAGGGTCTTTTCCAATGCGACCCATCTTCTCTTTATATAGCCAAAGATTTTAAGCTTCAGATCGAGTGTATGACCTTCCAGTGAACAGCCTGAATTAATTTAATTAAGTATTTACTGATTTGACATGCTTGCTGTCCAAGGGACTCTTCTCCAGCACCACAACTTAAAGGCATCAATTCTGCAGTGCTCAGTTTTCTCACAACCATATGTTGCTAAAAAATAAAAACAGAACAAAAGAAAAAAATAGCTTTTTACCACACGAACCTTTGTCAGCAAGGTGATATCTCTGCTCTTTCACTATACCATCCAGATTTGCCATAAGTTTCTTTCCAAGGAGTAAGTGTCTTTTAAGTTCATGGCTGAAGTCACCAATTGCAGTGATCTTTGAGCCCAAAAATATAAACTCTGGCATTGGAGAGATACTTGATAACAATTAGTAAATCTATTCATTTTCACCAACTAAGGCCCAAGAGGTGGAATAGGAGATATCCTCAAGGAATTATATGTTAGGAAAAGAAATACACTGGTCATGCATCAAGAGTGTATGATAACATCCTGAGTGCAACACTGCTACACATATTTTTTTTTAACCTGAAGGGAGGTCTTTAAGATGTTGGATAGTTTCTTTATGTAGGATTTAGAATAGTACGTGAAAATGAGAAGATATTGATTGTAATCTGCTCTCATGTACATATTAACTATATCAATGAGTTCTTGTATTAACATATTGAAACCTTAGGTTAGCCTCTTGTCTTGATTGCTCTAATTCTTTCTTTGTCTTCTCATAAATCTGTAATGGAGGAGCCACCTAAAGTTCTAGATGTTTCTGGCCAATTTTTTGTGGGGGAGGCTATCCAAAATATCAATAGTTTCTATTTCTTTTCTCCATGACTAGCCAATTTGTTTTTCCATTCAAATGTTAAAATATTATATTGAACTTAGAACCAAAATTCCTGGATTTTATTCCCAGCTCTGCTATATATTATTGCATTAGACTGATGGACAAAAACAGATCAGTGCTCAGGTTCAAATTACAAAGTACTGGAAGGGACTTGCATTAGACATTTACATAGTAAAGATTTTTATTTGTTTGTTTTTTTGCTTGTTGGAGAGTACGTGGACAAGATCAGAGAGAAAGCAGCGCTATTGAAATCTATTCTCTCTACCTGTGAAGTGGCAGCCCCATTTACAGCAGGTAGCCCTAAGTTTCAGCTTCCTGCACTCTGAGAAATTCTTTGGGCACCAATGATATCCAATGACTATGGCAGTATATAGATCACAGCCCCACAGAAAAACCTGTTTACAACGCACCTCAAAGGAAAGGCTTTACTTCACCAAAGGAGGGCAGGCAGTACCTTTGCGACATTTTCTGTCTGTTTTGTACATCACAACTCAAAGACAGGAAAAGGTTTAGGAGAAACATGAAATGAAGGATATGATTTATATTCCTGATAGGTCTGCAGAAGCTGAGGATGAATGACATGCCTTTTCCTTTGGGAACTATGGACTCAGCCCTACTCAATCAGGTCACGGGCTACTAATGGTCTATAGCATTTTTTTCCATGCTATGTAACTGTAAGTGAATTTTTTCACCTTTCAAAGTCTCCATTTTCTCATTTCTAAAATCAGAAAAGGAACTAGATGAGATCATCCCTACCTTTCCTTCCAATCATAATATCATGTGATTCTATATCTTCAATAGTGTAGCAGTTACTTAAGCTCAATAACAAAATAATACAGGAGCCAGTTATAAAGCTAGCCAGTGAAGTTTCTGTAAAAAAAGTTATTTCAGAACTTTTCCATTTCTTCTATATTATTGCTTCCTACAGTGACTTAGCTTTATAGAAATGAGTTAGTCCCATATGTCTAGCAAAAATATTTAGTTTGATTAGACACTGAGGCCTCCAATTCTATCTCCACAATTATCTGCAGACTTTCCATCAATGATTTCCTAATCCCTTAATGTTTCTTCTAGAAGGTACTGCATTAAATAGATGATATTAAACCAATACCAGTTATCTAATCCCTGCAAGGAAACCTAGATTATTTGCTTCTAATAATCCATGTTCCTTCAAGTCTGTGGTTCCCCTTTACTTAAATAGGCTCCAGGTTCAATTGGACCACACTGAGTAAAGGTAATACAGTATTTGCCTAGTGAACCACCTTCAGGGAGGGTGAATATGTTTTCTGAGTTTTACAGCAATTCTTATAAATTTCTGAGAACCATTCTAGTATTTCTTCCATGACCCAGGGAGAGTCTAGCATATCAGGACTATCTGAGATTACTTGCAAACCTTTGTTGCTAGCAGTGGGGGTGGGAGGGGGTGATTTTTCCTTGTGCATATAACTCATTTCCTTCTACTTGTTAGTATTGGCAATGCTGCACATGAAATGATGACCTGTCAGCTTCCATTCAAATCCCCTTAGTGAAGCCTATTCATTACTTTCTTTCCTGCAGTCAGCATTCTCACTGTTAATTTACTAGAACAGATAGATATTATCTAGGTACCGTTCATCAGATTTCTAATAGTCAAATCAATTTGCCTTGTTGTGCTTATATTTGGCCTTTAGACAACTCTGAGATCAGTTTTGTACAGTAATATTCCTTAGACTTACACTTAACAATTCCTTAAAAGATCACACATGGGGCTGAAATAATGAATGAATGAACAGCATTTATTAAGTACTCACTGTACTCAAGCACTCACAGTGCTGGGCACTGTGCTAATTACTAAGGACAGAAATACAAAATGAGACCATCTCTGCCCTTCAGTAGTTTATATTCTTAAGGGGAAAGAAAACATATATATGAGAATGTTAGGCAGGGAAAGGAGTACCTAAGGAGTTATTAAGATGGTGAGCTAAGATAATCAATTAGTATATATTTTCCAGCATCAATGACACCATGGCAGTAGTATTGATTTTGTCACTGAGGTCACAGTAAGAGAGGAAAACTTAGGCGAAGGGCTACCGCACTGCAGAACAGATGACGATATGGCCTGAATGGAAGAGTTAGATTGCATGTGGAGCTTGCCTTTTTCTTTTTAGATCTGTACTCTTTGAGGGCACATTTTACCTCACAGCAATTACCAGCTTTTTCTCGGGTCACTATCCAGAATATAATTGCCATGAAACCTTCCGTGCTAAGGTAAGCAACCACCTGTAGGAAACACTAAAATAGAGCAAAATCCCTAAGGGCAGTGAAAACAGATGACCAGTCTCCTAAGGGAAAATGTACAGTTGAGTAGATAGAAGAAAATGTCATAGAGGAATGAAAGGGAAATTAGTAAAGCAAAAAATTATAGATCTTGATGCAGCAAGAGGTGAGGTCACATTAGTGTCTTGCCAGACAACTTAGCTAGATGCTGGAAGCACAGCATATAGGTGAAGGGTGTCTAAAATAGAATGCATTCATTACTAAAAAATGGAGAACCTGCTTTGGTGGGGGTTTACCCTGTTCCTACTCCTACTCAAAGCATCAAGGAATAGAAGTAGCTGCTCTCTTGGTGTGTGTGTGTGTGTGTGTGTGTGTGTGTGTTGGGTGTGGGGTGGAAGCCAGAAGGGATATCAAAGTGTTGAAAAGTGATATCAGTGGCACAATAGTGTCCCTTTACTTCAAGTAATAACATAGCAACCCATGAAAGGCCCAGTCCTTCCGGTTCCTGAATATTTGTCCTCTAAAGTTAAGTGATGCAAGCTCTGGGGGCAGATGACAAAGCCTACTTTGTTACTAATTATTTTATTGAATTTGTTTATTGTCAACATGAAAAAATAGGTTATATGAACTGTATGCATGCCTGCTCCCCTCTTTTTTATGGAATGTTGTAAGATTTTAAATATATGGCAACAACAGAAAGGAAAGCTACAGTGAAGTGAGCATTTGACTCTGGAATCATGAAAACTTATGTTTAAATATTGCTTCAGACATTTAGCTGTTTTGGGTCCCTGGGCAAGTCAGCAAACCATTGAGGGACAAAGTTTCTTTCTTTTTTTTCTTTTTCCTTTTTCTTGGCGGGTTGGGGGGTGGCTAGGCAATCAAGGTTAAGTGACTTGCATCACACAGCTCATAAGTGTCAAGTGTCTTAGGACAAACTTCAACTCAGGTCCTCCTGACTCCGGGGCTAGCATGTTTCACCTAGCTGCCCCTAAGTTCCCTTATTTATAAAGAAAAAGAACTTTCAAGTTGCTGACCCACCAAAATTCCAGAGGAAGGATGATGAAGCATGTGATCCACCACCATGCTTAGAGACAATAGACTCAATATGAAGAATAGCATATATCTATTCAGACTTGAACAAGGTGAGAACTTGTTTTGCTTGATTCTGCATATTCTTTACAAGGGTTTTCTTTATTATTTTTTAAATGGGAATGGAAGTCTGGCAGGGAGGAAGGGAAAGGTTATCAAAAATTACACTCAATACTTGGATAGAATCAAGTACAAAATCCTTCTTAAAAACAAAGAACAACTTAAATGGGGGAGGTGGATATTCAATGTTTAGAGCTAGGCATTTTCACTACAGTGATATATAGTGACGTAAATTTTATGGTCATAAAATGACAATACTACCAAAGTTAAATCAATTAAGCAACCAAAGGAATATTTTACAGTTAGACAAAATAATAGAATCCCTTTGGAAGATCAGAAGATCTAGCATATCAAAGGAAATGATTTTAAAATTAAAGGATGAAGGAGGAATTATATTTACAGATAAAAAATTATGTAACAAAGCAGCAATCCTCAAAACCATTTGCTATGGTTAAAAATAGAAAAAAAATGATCAATGAAAAGGATTAATCAAAAATGAATAATAAAAATATCAAGTATTTGATCAGCCTGAAATTACTTAGAATAAATTCCTTATTTAATAAGTGCTGAGAAAACTGGAAAAAAACTCTACCCCAAAACTGTGGTCGGGAAATTTCTCACATCATATTCCACAATAAACTTTAAATGTTTATGTGAATTGAAGATAAAGTGCCATTTAAAAAGTTAGAAGTAGATCATATGAAATTGTAGAACATTTTATAGAGTATTTCAGAATTATGCAAATTAAGTAGCCAAAATGGCAGAACTCTTGGACCCGAAGACACCATGGCTAGGCATATTCGCTAATGAGGATTTGACAAAACAAAACAAAAAAACAAAAAAAAAATCTCTCTATATGCACCAAAATACTGATAGCAGCACTTTTATGGAAGCAAAGAACTGGAAACAAATTAGATACTCATTGATTGGGGAATGGCTAAATAAATTGTGGTGTACAATGGGATATTTATCTGCTCTAAGAAAAGACAAACATGAACAGTCTGCTGCAATGTGAAATAAGCAGAGGCAGGAAAACATCATATATATACTGACTACAAAATATGTAAATGGGAAGAACAGCAGATTGCTTTTCAGCTTTACCAGCAATTTTCATAGAAGGCAATCTGATAAAAATTAGGTTTAAAACAACATCACATGCCACATTACATTATTAGCTCCAAATAGATTCATCAGAAAAATGTAAAAAAAATACATCACAAAACAAACAAGAGATGTAGTGAACAATGGCTAAGAGATGGTAAACAAGATATAGCGATGATCATGGAAGATAAAATGGATAATTCCCATTACATAAAATTGAAAAGAGTTTATGTAAGCAAAATTGATGTATTTGGAAGGAAAACAATTAACTAAAAACTTAGCATATTTCTTTGAAATTTTTCTGATATATAAAATATAAGGGAATTGATGGGATTATAATATATGATGAAATCCAAGATGTCAACAAACATTTTAAAATGATAAAATTAGTAAAATATACTTAGTAATTTACTAGTTTGAAGAGAAATGTAGTAGAACAACTTTAAGGTTCCATATCACACCCTTAAGACTGGCATCCTTAAAAAAATAAGATAGTGATAATTGTTGTAAGGACTATGGAAGAGGAGCAAGACATAATCTTTTGGAGTTCTCAATCAGACCAGCCATTCTGGAAAGTAATTTGTAATTATGCCCAAAAATTCGCTGGAAACAAATTGAGTTTCCAGGAGAATGAATGAATTTTTCTGTATGAAAATTGAAAATTTTTGAGTGTTAAGAAATGACGAAAGAGATATACAGAAAAATTTTGGAAGTATGATATAAACTTATGAAAGGGTATGAAGCAGACTAGGGAAATAATTTATTCAATGATTCCAATATTGTAAAAGAAAAGAATTTTAAAAGCCTTCAGAATTGTGATCAATGCACTGACCCGTCATGACTTCAGAATACTGATGGTATTTACTAGTCACTGTTTGTCAAATGGAAAATGACTTATTTTTAGATCTAGTCAATAAGTTCATTTGTTTCATTTGTCTGGGTATTTGGTTTTTTAAAAATTTTTTTCTTTGCTAGGGGGAAGGCAGGGCAATTGGGGTTAAGTGACTTGCCCAAGGTCACACATCTAGTAAATGTGTCAAGTGTCTGAGGCTGGATTTGAACTCAGGTGCTCCTGACTCCAGGGCCAGTGCTCTACTCACTGTGCCACCTAGCTGCCCCAAGTCTGGGTATTTGTTACAAGAAAGGGTTTTTATGGTAAAAGTTTTTGTTGCGTAGCAATAATGATTCAAAAAAGAAAAGACTGTCAAAGAAACATTAAAATAAACAAAAAAGAATAGAAAGACATTCAGAAGACCTCACAGAAAAGTAGAATAGTATTTTTATTACCATGTTAAATTTAATACACACCTACACCCATGCATTTTACATAACAGAAGTTCACTATTTTAAGTAGAATCCTCTTCTGTCTTTTGTTTATAGAAATGTTCATATGTGTGTGTGTATATATATGTATATATATAAATATATATGTGTGTGTGTGTATATATATATATAGACACATATACATATATGTGTATGTGTGTGTGTGTGTGTGTAAATATTCAGGTACCTTCCTTCTTATATATTCATATGTATGAGGCAAGGCACCTGAGTGGTGGCTGGTGTGATAGAATCTAAAATGTCAGAAGCAGAGTCAGAAGGATGATGAGCTTTGGCTGACCTGGAGCCCTACCTCAAAAAAAGAGGAAGAAGTAACCTTCAGATCCAAGGATGTTCTTGGATGAGAAGGACACAGTTACTGAGGGAAGTTCCAAGACAAAAAGACAGAAGAAAAACTAGGAGAGAAATCAGAAACAATTACCAACATCATGAACAATGTTGTGGCATAATAGCAACTTTTACAGTTAAATATTTAACAAATGGCCAAAGTTTACAGATAATTCAAATGTATCACTCATATTTAGGTCTACCAATGTCTACTCCCACTTCTTATTACTTTTCTTGACTCATCAGTGATCCTGTACTCTTTTAACATGTTCGCCATTGTATAATGTGATTTAAAAATGTGATATTTTAAACAAGTATCTTTTCAACCACCCTTCTAGTGCCTGGAATTTCTACCACTATTGTTGTTTTCTTTGGGAAAACATTGTTTATAGAAGTCCCCTGGAAAAAAATAGATATGTATTAATTAGGAAGGATAATGCTTTAACTTTCATTAATGTATATAACCTAGCCTTAGAGCAGACTCAGTTGACTAACATGGAGCTTTCTGTGTCCTTTATTTTGGGGTGGTAGTAGCCTACTTGATTATCTTCCTTTATCTTTAAAAATACTGACACTAAGGCAGTCAAGTTCTTTTTCTCCTTGATTTTTTTGTTGTGCCCAGAATGGAGGGCATTTTGTTTGTCTTCCAGACTGGGAGTTTGAGGCATCATGATGCCTTGGTGCCAGGATTGCAATGGAATGGTGCAGCCAGCAATCTCTAGCACTGAAATCCTGAGAAGCCTGGGCATCTGGGATGGGAGCCCAGATTTTAACTTGGAACTGGGACTGTGCTCAATGGGAACCCAAGCTAAACTGTGAACCTAATACCCCTCCTCTCCCTAGAAGTCAAGATGGTTGAAAGAGGAAGATAGGAATTTTATCTCCTGCATGTTGGGAGAAATTAAGTTTGTATATTTGTTATCACATTTTTTTCTGAAATGTATTCCTTTCTAAAAGCTGCATAGTGTTACGCATAAAAGCAGGGTGTACTGGGTGTTCAAAGAGGACTACAACCTCAAGTGTGAGGTTTTGTAGTTCATCCACCTTTAGTGTCTACCTGATACTCAACTCTCATCTGTGGATTCAAAAAGCTCAACATGTACAGGGGTCACATCCTATAAATGTCCTTAGCAAACAGGTTAAATAAGTTGAGGGTAACTGATGAGCCTTAAATCCATCACTGAGTTGGGGGGATGTCTACCCCAAGCATTTCAATACTTCCCCTGGAAGAATGGGCCTGTGAGAACAATTTATCCCTTCAGTTCCTCAAAATTTGTCCTTGTTAAGTCTTTTTTGCCAGGACCTTAGATTTTCCTGGTTCCTCCCTTTCATCTAAAGCTGCTTCAACCATCATTACTGACAGTTCCCCTGCTGTGCTCTAACTAGTAGACAGCTTAACTGTTCATAGATATCTAATTCAGAATTGACTCCTTTAACAGGAACCAGTCACTGTTTATTAAAATATTATTAAATACATTTTTTCTGTGATATTTTTTGGTGCTCTTCATGCCCAGTGCCTTCCAACTCCCTTTCATTTTTAATCTGTTTTTCTAATTATGAACTAGAAATCCATCAACTAGAATGAACATTTCTTTGCACAGAGGTCAGAAAATGGGGATTGTATAGGAAACTTTGAATCTACTATACACGGCATGCACCTTTTAATATGCTTAGAATTTAATGTCATAATACCAACACATTGCCCTTGTTTATTTCCACCTCTAAATCCCATTCCAGTATCCTCTATGTATTTTTTTCCAAAAGTTTCATTTACACCCTTTATTATTTTCCTTTTTTTGGTGCTATTATCACTACCTAAATAAATCCTTCACAAAAAAGTCCTTTTTAGTGGATCCCAAAAGGCCTCAAGCTTAGCTTGAGGAGGGAGCTGACTTCTCCCAACGGAAAGGGGATGGGGTTGAATTTATTTTGTGGGTAAAAGATCTTCCCTCTGGCCACACGCTTTACTATCCTGGAGGTGGATAATGTGTTTCTCAGCACCTGATCTATCTTGCTGAAATTTTTAAAGACAAAAGGTATTTTTTTTTAGCCCAGAGACAGTAATGGCTTAGTTTCTAGGCTAGATTTTAGAAAGCTTTAAAACACACAATCTCTCTCTCTCTCTCTCTCTCTCTCTCTCTCTCTCTCTCTCTCTCTCTGTCTCTCTCTCTCTCTCTTCTCTCTCTCTCTCTCTCTCTCTCTCTCTCTCTCTCTCTCTCTCTCTCTCTCTGTAATAAGCAAATAATGATAGCATATGAGGCCCTGGGCTAGAAAATTATAATTTTCAAATATATTAGCTATGTTTTTCCCTGTCTAGCAAATGGAAAGACACAACATTCATGAATGTGCATACATTTATGGAAAGAAAGGGGAAAAATGCATTAGGGTAAAAATTAAAAGAATGAAGGGAAACACACTATGTAAACCCTTAATTATAGTAAATCTCATTAAGGAGGGGCATGGCAGAGAGAAATATCTTGACTGCTTAGCCATAATTGTCAATAAAAGTTTTTCAGTTGCTAAGGTTAAGCTGAATTCTTTAATCCCTGAAGTAGGGCTATCCTGTGTCACAAACCAAGAAGCACTTTTTTTCATTCTTTACCATGAAGTTCTTGATCTTTTGTTCTTCGAAATGGATTTGGTATAGCTTTGTGTACTTCTATAAAATAAACCTTTCATAATTTGAGTGCTATATCACTGAACACCCAGATTAATGAAGTATTTTCATTTTTGTTGTGTTAACATGGCACAAACATGAACAATTAATTCCTTATCAATTACTTGTCTCAATTTATTTCTGTTAAGAAGTATTTTGCTTTTATATAAATCCTATGTATATCTTGGTAAGTGGACTCCAGATACTTAATATATTCTATACTAATTTTGAATGGAATCTTAATTTTTTTCTCTTGTGGGCTCCATTGGTAATGCACAGAAAGGCTGGCCATTTATTGAATTTACTTTGTTTTTTGCTATTTCATAGTAATTACTTATAGTTTTTAAAAATTCAAGTTCATTTTCTAGTCAGTTTATTTAAACATAACATCACATGCAAAGTGATAGTTTTCTTCCTCAAGAGCACTAATTCTTTGAATTTTTCGCATATTTTGTGGCTATTGCTAATATTTCTAGAAATATATCTAATAACAGTGGTGATGGTAATAGATATCTGTACTTTACCTTGCCAATCTCATTGTAAAGAGCTCTAAAATTTGATCATTACAGATAATTCATGATCTTGGTTGTCAATGAATACCATAATAAGGAAATGTGCATTTAATCCTTAATTTTTTTTGTCTTAAATTTTATTATTTATTTAATATTTTTGTTTTCAACATTAATTTCCGCAAGATTTTGAGTTACAATCTTTCTCCCCATTTCTGTCCTCTCCCCCACTCCAAGATGCCACATATTTTGATTGTCCTGTTCCCTAGCCAGCCCTCCCTTCTATTATCTCTTCCCCCCTCCCCACATCCCTTTTCCCTTACTTTCTTGTAGGGCAGGATAGATTTCTATGCCCCATTCCCTACATATCTTATTTCCCAGTTGCATGCACAAAGAACTTTTTCTTTTGAGCATCTGCTTTTAAAACTTTGATTTCCAAATTCTCTCCCTTCTTCCCTTCCCACCCACCCTCCCTAAGAAGCCAAGCAATTCAATATAGGCAACACATGTATCATTAAGTAAAACACTTCCACAATACTCATGTTCTGAAAGACTAACTTTATTTCCCTCCATCCTATCCTGTCCCCCTTTATACAGTTTTCTCCCTTGACCCCGTACCTTTTTCAAAAGTGTTTGCTTTTGATTACCTTCTCCCCCTATCTGCTATCCCTTCTATCATCCCCCCTTTTTATCCCCTTCCTCCTACTTTCCTGCAGAGTAAGATACCCTATTGAGTGTGTATGTCATTCCCTCTTCAAGTCAAATCCAATGAGAGCAAGATTCACTCATTCCCCCTCTCCTGCCCCTTCTTCCCTTCCAACAGAACAGCTTTTTCTTCCCACCATTCTATCTCTCTGTCTCTAAACATACTCCTCTCTCATCCCTTATTTTTATTTTATTTTTTTAGATATCATCCCTTCATATTCAACTCACCATATGCCCTCTGTCTACTTATATGCATAGTCCCTTCAACTGCCATAATACTGAGAAGAGTCTCATGAATTACACACATCAACTTTCCATGAAGGAATGTAAACAAAACAGTTTAACTTTAGTAAGTCCTTTATGACTTCTCTTTTTTGTTTAACTTTTAATGCTTCTTTTGATTGTTGTGTTTGAAAGTCAAATTTTCTGTTCAGCTCTGGTCTTTTCACTGAGAAAGCTTGAAAGTCCTCTATTTTATTGAAAATCCTTATTTTGACTTTGAGCATTATACTCAGTTTTGCTGGGTAAGTGATTCTTGGTTTTAATCCTAACTGCTTTGACCTCTGGGAATATCATATTCCAAGCCCTCATACCCCTTAATGTAGAAGCTGCTAGATCTTGTATTATCCTGATTGGGTTTCCACAATACTCAAATTTTTTTTTTCTGGCTGCTTGCATTATTTTCTCCTTGAACTGGGAATTCTGGAACTTGGAGACAATATTCCTAGGAGTTTTCTCTTGGGGATCTTTTTCAAGAGGTGATCGGTGGATTCTTTCAATTTCTATTTTACCCTCTGGCTCTAGAATATCAATGCAGTTTTCCTTGATAATTTCTTGAATGATGATGTCTAGGCTCTTTTTTGATCATGGCTTTAAGGTCGTCCAATATTTTTTTTTAATTCTCTCTCCTGGATCTATTCTCCAGGTCAGTGGTTTTTCCAATGAGATATTTCACATTGTCTTCCATTTTCTCATTCCTTTGGTCCAGTTTTATAGTACCTTGACTTCTCATAAAGTCACTAGCTTCCACTTGCTCCAATCTAATTTTTAAAGTGGTATTTTCTTCAGTGGTCTTTTGGACTTGCTTTTCCATTTGGCTAATTCAGCCTTTCAAGGCATTCTTCTCCTCACTGGCTTTTTGCAGCTTTTTTGCCATTTGGGTCAGTCTCTTCTTTAAGGTGTTATTTTCTTCAGTATATATTTAGCAAGTCGTTGACTTTTTTCATGGTTTTATTGCATCTCTCTCATTTCTCTTCTCAACTTTTCCTCTACTTCTCTTACCTGTTTTTCCAAATACTTTTTGAGCTCTTCCATGGCCTGAGACCAATTCATATTTTTTTTTGGAGTCCTTTGATGTAGGCTCTTTGACTTTCTTGACTTCTTCTGACTGTATGTTTTGATCTTCTTTGTCAGCAAAAAATGATTCTAGAGTCTGAGTCTGAGTTCTTTTTAACTGCCTGGCCATGTTCCCAGCCAACAATTTGACCCTTGACTTTTTCTTTATTGTATGACTGCTTGTAGAGTAGAGAGTGCTTTAGACGGCTGAGTTGCTGTTTTCATAGCTACTTCTACTCCACTGTCACCACAAGCTCTGCCACAGAAGCACTCCTTCTCCACCAAGAACTGCCAACCAGGATTGTGACCCACATACATACAGGGCAAAGCAAGTCCTGGACTCCTGCTCTGATCTGCAGCTTGATTCCTCCCATCATGTGATCCAGGGACTTCTGAAGCAGCTGACCCTGTAGCTCTGGAAGCACAGCAGGAGCTTCCTTCTACTGCTGTGGCCACTGCCACACCACCTCCACCTCCCTATCTATCAGTTTTCCCACTAAACTGCTCTGTGGTCTTTGGCATTTGTGTGTTGAGAAGTTTGGTAACTGCTGCATCTCAATGATTCATGGCCCTAAGGCCTGCACTGGGATGACTCCCAGTGCAGTCTGTCCTGGCTCGGCCCACACTGGGCTGCACTCTTGCTCCCAGCACTGTACCACAGACCCTTCCCAACAACCATTCAGGCCATCCAGCCCTGGAGACCTGTTTCCCTCTGCAATTTTGTGGGTTCCACAGCTCTAGAATTTGTTCAGCTCCATTTTACAGGGCTTTGGAAGGATTTGGGGGAGAGCTTATGCAAGTCCCTGCTTTCCAGCCTCTGTCTTGGCTTAGCCCCCCAAATCCTCAATTTTTAATGCTTTTAATGTAAATTATTATTGTTGCTTTAAAAAGATTTTTTCACATCTACTGGTATAATAGTGTAATGTTGGTTATGAACATGATCTATTATTCTTTTAATTTTCCTATTGAAATAACTCTGAATTCTTGGTAAAATCCAATGTGACCATAATATATTATCTTTTTAATATCATACTTTAGCCTATTTTTTATTTTATTCACTATTTTGACAAATATTTATTAGACACATTAGTGTTTTAATTTTATTTCTCTGGTTTCTCTCTGCTTTAGAGGAAAGGATCCTATCTGTCTCAACATAAATTTGCTAGCATGTCATCTCTACCTATTTAAGAACAATTTATTAAAATTTGAATTACTTTTTTAAAGTTTTTATTGTATTCACTTGTAAATCAAAAATGGTATTATTTCCCTTCACCTCTCCATCTAACAGTTATTAATGTTAATTAAGTTTAATTTCTTTTTTCTTTACAGTAAATTAAATTTATTTTCAAAAATTGGATTACTGAAAATCCCTATTTCTTGTTATAATGCCATTTTAATTGTGAATATTTTTCCAGTTCACTTGAATTGTCATTTTTGCTTTCATGAAATTGAACAATACCACATCAAATAATTTCCTTTACTTCTTTTTCATTTGCAGACCATTCTCCCTTTTCATTTTTGGTCCAGGAATTTTGGTTTTACTCCTTTTGATTTAAAAAAAAAATAAAATTAGGTAGTCATTTGTCTTTTACTCAATTTTTATAAAAAATCTAGTTGTATTATTTCATTAGTTTCCTTGAAGTTATTTTCTTTTTATTTTTTGTTTGCTTTTCAGTATTTCTATCCTTTTTTTTTTACTTGAGGGTTTTTGATTTATTGCTTTTCTAATTTTTATTTGGTTTTGCTTTGTTTTTTAGTGACACCCGTATGACCTTTTTTTTTTCTTCCTTTCTTGTGTTGATATAAGTGCTTGTAGTTATAAATTTTCCCCTGAGCACTGGTTGCATCCCAATAGTTGTTGGTAGGTTGGTAATATTTTCTTACTGATTTTACATTGCTAAAATAATCTTAATTCATTATATGATTTGTTTGTTAGTCCACCAATTCTTTAGGATTAAATTATTTAGCTTTCATTTAACTTGAAGTCCTTTATTCTGAAAACTTTCATCAATTATAATTTTATTTTATGTTAGTAAAGGATGAATTTAACATTTTGAATTTTTGGCATTTGTTTATGATGGTTTTATACCTTGGTACATGGTATTTTTAACATGTCATAAAAATTTATGATACATGTATAGTCTTTTGTGATCTCATTTGACAAATATTTGTTATATTTTTTTTCTTAAAATTCTATTCAGGTCTTTCTCTTTTCTTTTTAGTTACATCTATCATATTTTTAAATGTCCCATTGTGATTCCTGACTATTATTATTTTGCCTATTTCTTCCTAAAATTCAATCCATTTTCCCTTCAAATATTTAGATACTTCTCCATTAAGTGAATACATATTTAGTATTTCTATTGTTTTATTATCTATACTACCTTTGAATATATTCTCTTGTTTATCTGTTTTAACCAAATCAATTTTTACTGCTTTATTATCTAAGATCATGATTGCCATTCATACTGTTTTGAGAATTCCTGAAGCTTAATATAATCTGAACCAGTGATTTCTTTTCACATTTTGGATCTTTCTGTCTCAGCTGTGTTCCTTATAGATAGTATGTCATTGATTTCCACTTTCTCATTAATTCAGCTACATCTTCTATTTTTTATGTTTATGCTCATCACATTAATATTCGCTAAGTATTAATTATTTTAAGTATGTCTTTATACTTTTTTCTCTATTTCCTCTTTTGAGAGAGAGAGAGAGAGAGAGAGAGAACATGTGACCAACAATATGATTTAATTGTTTCACTCCTTCCTCCTACTTTGCCTTTTTTTCTCTTGTTTTTACCAGAGATCATGATCTGTTTCTTTGATTTTCTATTTCAATTCTTGTTTTTGATCAACTCTCTAAGCTAAAAATTGTTTTATTTATTTCTATTCCCTCCAAAATCTACTTTCTACTTTATGCTCTCACCCTTTATCCAATGACATTGACTTCTTTAATGCTCCTTCAACAAGGAAACTCTCCCTGTTCAACAAGGAAACTGTCCCCAGTGCTTACATTGTTCTCTCTCCTAATTTCATTTCAAGATGTCCTGGCTTCCCTAAAGGCCTAGCTAAAATCCCACATTCTATAGGAAGTCTTTCCTAGTCCCATTTAATTCTAGCATGTACCCTTTGTGGATTACATCCTATTTATCCTCTCTATAGCTATTTTCATGTTGCCTTTCCCATTAGATTGTCGGTTTCTCAAAGACAGGGACTCTCTGTGTGTTTCTTTGTCTCCCCAGTGTTTAGCACAATTGCTGGTACATAGTAAGTATTTAATATGTACCTTTTAACTGATTTGTCATTAATTTTCAGTTTTTCCTTAATTTTGTCCTCATGTTTCTTCTTATCTCCTTGAGCTATTGAGTTCTGTATGCCCTGTCATATTTTTTTTTCAGTAAGATCACTTCTGGAGTAATATTTATACCTTCAAATCTAACCTATTTTTAACATGTTCTTTCTGAATACTCATTTAATTTTTTTTAGCATTTATTTTTTTATCCCATTGTATTAGGATTCAAGATGGGCTCTTAGCACTTATTCAACCAAGTGCCCTTGATGAGATCGGCCTTTGTTTCCTTGATTAAATTAGGAGTCCTCCATGACCTCCTTGCCCCAAGGGAAATCCTAGTTTATATGGGTTTGAGTGACATGTTTGTGACATCAGAGGCTTTTAGACCACATGGGTTTAAGTCACATTTTTGTGATGATTTTAGGTCACGTGGGTGAGTCGCATGTGTGACTCACTTTTGACCCTGAACAAGATATTTAAAAGCAGAAGTTGGCTTTCTCTCTTGGAGCTCTGAGTGACAGCAGTAGTGCTGCGTCACTCTAGGCCAGCTGTTGTTATTAGCTCCTGGCTTTGATCTTGTTGCTTCTCTGGTAACTGTATATTGTGATTTTTTCAGACGGAAATCTGTCTGTTGATACATGTTTATTTGTTCTATTTGTATTTGCTCTGAAGCTCAGGGTGCTGGCTTTCCCCCCTGAGCTGAGTGAATGATATTTGTATGTTGGATTAAAGTAAGATTGTTAACCCCTTAATGTTGCTTTCCTTAGTAAAGTAGGTCAAAAGAACCTGGGCTTGCAATGTTGCTGTGAATGTTATGTTTTAGTTTCTTGCTTGATTGAATCACAATGTATAATGCTTCTGTTTCTTCCAGGATCCATGGCCATTTAATTTGCATTTTTGTTATGCCATGGAACCTGGAAGGGGTGGAGTATATTGGGAATCAAGACAGGCTCTTAGCACTTATTCAACCAAGAGCCCTTGAAGAGTTTGGCCTTTGTTTCCTTGATTAAATTAGGAGTCTGATGACCTACTTGCACCAAGGGAAAACCTAGTTTACATGAGTTTGAGTGACATGTTTGTGACATCAGAGGCTTTTAGACCAGGTCAGTTTAAGTCAAATTTTTGTGATGATTTTAGGTCACATGGGTGAGTCACATGTGAGCATAGATTTGGCCCTGACTTCTGATGTATCTCCTTATGCCACAGTATATGAGGAATGGATAAATGAGCCCTAGCTCCCTGCATAATGCTATCAGATCTGGTTTTGCCCTCTGCTACCATTCTAATAAATCTGGTCCTAGATTTGGTTTCAGACAACCAATCACTGAAGCTGATTTTGGGCACATTGTCCCTGCTAAAAATGATGTTGTTTCCATTTAAAACTGTCATAATTGTCTTTAAATACATTTCCAGCCATTTTATGCCTTACTCCCCTCTATGTACTCTACTGGTCTTGTTGCTATTCATCATATATGGTATTCACTGTCTGTCCTTGTGCATTTGTGTTAGTTGTCTCCCTTGCCCAGAAAGAACTCTACTCCCAACTCCATCTCTCAGAAGCTCTAGTGTTATTCAAGTCTCAACTCAAGTTCTACCTTCTACCTGAAACATTTCCTAATCCCTCCAGATGTTGATATCTTTTTCAAGAAATCACTTATATTTATTCTGTCTGTCTGTCTATCTATCTATCTATCTATCTATTTATCTGTCTATCTGTCTGTCTGTCTGTCTGTCTAAGCATCCATCTATCTCTCTATCTTTCTATCTATCTGTGTGTCTGTCTATCTATCTGTCTTTCCATCTTTCTGTCAATTTATCTATCTGTCTGTTTGTCTATCTATCTATCTGTCTATGGTAGACAATAATTTCTTGAAGGCCTGAAATATTTTACCATTATCTTTATGCCTCCATCACCTAACACAGTACCTGCTCCTTGCTAAAAGTATAATAAATATTTGATCAGTGATTGATTGTTTTTCCATTTCTACCTTTTAATAGCATTTATAACCCTTAAATCAATCTGATGGGAGCAGAGCTAAGACAGAAGATGCAAAGTGGGGACTTGCTTAAGTTCTCCCCCAAATTCCTCCAAACACCTGTAAAAAATGGCTCGGAACAAATTCTAGAGCTGCAGAAACCCCTAAAATCAGGAGGGAAGAAGGTATCCAGGTGAGGATGGCCTGGATGGTGGCTGGGAAGGGTCTATTGCATGGTGCTGGGAGCAGAGCACAGCTGAGCATGGGCTGTGCCAGGAAAGACCAGACCAGGAGTCAGTCTGGAGCAGGCCTTAGAGCCATGAATCATTGAGCTGTGACAGTTACCAGACTTCTCAACCCACAAACACCAAAGACCACAGAGCAGGATAGTGGGTAAACTGCTAGATCAGGTTAGAAATAGAATAACCCAAATGGCAAAAGAGATCCAAAAAGCCAATGAGGAGAAGAACACCTTAAAAGGCTTAATTAGCCAAATGGAAAAGGAGGTCCAAAAGACCACTGAAGAAAATACCACCTTAAAAATTACATTGGAGCAAGTAGAAGCTAGTGATTTTATGAGAAGTAAGGGTATCATAAAACTGAACCAAAAGAATGAGAAAATGGAAGACAATATGGAATGTGTCACTAGAAAAACCACTGACCTGGAGAATAGATCCAGGAGAGAGAATTTAAAAATTATTAGATGACATTAAAGCCATGATCAAAAAAGAGCCTAGACATCATCATTCAAGAAATTATCAAGGAAAACTGCATTGATATTCTAGAGCCAGAGGGTAAAATAGAAATTGAAAGAATCCACCAATCACCTCTTGAAAAAGATCCCCAAGAGAAAACTCTTAGGAATATTGTCTCCAAGTTCCAGAATTCCCAGTTCAAGGAGAAAATACTGCAAGCAGCCAGAAAGAAATAGTTTGAGTATTGTGGAAACACAATTAGGATAATACAAGATCTAACAGCTTCTACATTAAGGGGTATGAGGGCTTGGAATATGATATTCCTAGAGGTCAAAGGAGTTAGGCTTAAAACCAAGAATCAACTACCCAGCAAAACTGAGTATAATGCTCAAAGGCAAAATAAGGATTTTCAATAAAATAGAGGACTTTCAAGCTTTCTCAGTGAAAAGACCAGAACTGAACAGAAAATTTGACTTTCAAACACAACAATCAAAAGAAGCATGAAAAGGTAAACAAGAAAGAGAAAGTATAAGGGACTTATTAAAGTTAAACTGTTTTGTTTACATTCCTTTATGGAAGGATGATGTGTGTAATTCATGAGACCTTTCTCAGTATTATGGTACTTGAAGGGAATATGCATGTATATAGACAGAGGACATGTGGTGAGTTGAATATGAAGGGATGATATCTAAAAAAATAAAATCAAATTAAGGGATGAGAAAGGAATGTTATTAAAGATGGAGGCATAGAATGGGGTAAGTTATCTCACATAAAAGTGGCAAGAAAAAGCAGTTCTGTCGGAAGGAAAGAGGGGGAATGAGTGAATCTTGCTCTCATCGGATTTGACTTGAAGAGGGAATAACACACATACTCAATAGGGTATCTTACCCCAAGAAAAGTAGGAGGAAAGGGATAAAAAAGGGGAATGATAGAAGGGAGGGCAGAGAGGGGGAGGAGGTAATCAAAAGCAAACACTTTTGAAAAGGTACAGGGTCAAGGGAGAAATTTGAATAAATGGGGACAGGATAGGATGGAGGGAATTATAGTTAGTCTTTCACAACATGAGTATTGTGGAAGTGTTTTACATAATGATACATGTGTGGCCTATGTTGAATTGCTTGGCTTCTTAGGGAGGGTGGGTGGGAAGGGAAGAAGGGAGAGAATTTGGAAATTGAAGTTTTAAAAGCAGATGCTCAAAAGAAAAATTTGTTTTTGCGTGCAACTGAGAAATAAGATATATATGGAATGGGGCATAACAATCTATCCTGCCCCACAAGAAAGTAAGGGGAAAGGGGATGGGGGGAGTGAGGTGACAGAAGGGAGGGCTGACTGGGGAACAGGGCCATCAGAATATATACTGTCTTGGAGTGTAGAGGAGGGTAGAAATGGGGAGAAAATTTGTAACTCAAAATCTTGTGGAAATCAATGTTGAATATTAAAATATTAAATAATAAAATATTAAATAAATAATAAGAGAAGAAAGAATAAAATAAAATGAAAGAAAAAATCAGTCTGTTAATCAAATCCAAATCATTGATGGAGAGTTCAAGGTGATGATGGTGATGATGATAACATTTATATAACCCTTTAATCTTTGAAAAGTACAGACATTTTCACATTTTATCTTCTAAACAACCCTAGGGGGTAGGTGCTTTTAGTACCCTCATGTTACAGAAGAGGAAAAAGAAGCTACGTGACTTGCCTAGATGCGCACATTTAGGTAGTAAGTGTCTGAGGTCAAATTTGAACTGAAATATTCATGATTCTCAGCCCAGTACTCTATCTACTTGGCTACCTCCCTGTCTTTGATAATAATTACAGAGGAGAAAAATGTTATGTTATGTTTGTTTGTTTGTTTTAAGTGAAATCAGGCATAAAGGATTATCATGGTATAGAGGCAAGGTTTGTTATTGAAATAAAAATAATCGTTGAAATGGATACTGCCAGTTACTTGGTATATGAACTTAACCATTTAATCAATTCATGAATAAACATTCGTTTAGCAAGCACTTGTTCTGGGCTAGGCATTTTTCTATTTGCTATAAGTTAATACTCTAAGCCTCAGTTTACTCATCTTTTACTGGAGAAAGTTGGGCTAGATAATTTCTACTACTTTTTCTAGCATTAACATTCCATTGGATATAGTTTTAAGTTACATTCCATTGCAAACGCACAATATTTTTGCTATATAATGTAATTTGTGGGCTACTGTCATTTTCGACCTTGTTGCTATTGGAAAATACATTGTCTGTTCCGAAGACCTCATTTACATAATTTTATAACAATTTGTTTGTGAATTTGGGAATTTCTGTAGTAAGATTAAATAAATCACTTGATCCAGTAAAAGTTAAGAAAAAGAAAGTTTTCTGGTTTTTATTTACTAAAACAAAATAAATTAAACAAAAACAGAAAATAAAGTAACCTCCATACCCTACAAATTACATAGTTTCAGTGTTTTAGGAGGTTGAATCTTTGCTTGAAAGCGATCAGTTTCTTCACCAAAGTTGTCATTTTATCTGAAGCACAGTAGTTTTACCCATGATTAGAAGTTTCTAAACCTTTACTGAGCTCTTTGGCATACCACTAAATTGCAAGCCATTTACTTAGCAGTTACTGTGTAATTAGTGTGTCTTAATTTGAGCATTAAAAATGTATTGTGTTCTACACATAACATTTATAATTGCAATATCGATTTGTAGTTAACTGATTTCACTTCTAACATTTCTGTATCTTGAGCATTTAGATGCTCTTTAAAAATTGCTATGTTAAAGAATTTGTTAGATTAGGGAAATTTTCAATATTTTTAAATTAAAAAATAAACCCTCTTTAATTTCATGGTCTGGAAAAAAAAGTTGCTAGAAGTCAAATTCCCATGCAATACAGTAACAACAAAAACTACTCAAAACTTCTCACATATATAAAAAAAACTAATAAAGGAAACAATTCCTGTTTTGTTTTGAGAAGAGTTGATTTTAGCACTGCTCCTTTATTCATTGGTATAGTGAACACCTTGTACTAATATAGATCATAAACTCTTCACCATTGTGTAGTGTTAAGGAGTTGCCCAAAGCATTGAGAGGTTAATTGCATTGTCCAGGCTCATGTAACCAATATATATCAGAAATAGAACCTGAACTCTTCCAGACACTAGTGTCAGTTATCTATCTATTTTGCCTCCAGAGTATTGGTGTGGTTTTTAAATGAAACACTTTTGTTAGCTGGAAAGGACTTGCTGCATCAAGAATAGGCTTATCATTTTGTGTAGAACATCCAGTCTGTCAATGAGCATTTACTATTTACTAAGAACTGTGCTAAGAGCTAGGGATAAAAGAAAGACAAAAATAGTCCTTGCCCTCAAGGAGCTCACTTTCTTTTTTTTTTTTTTTTTTTTTTAAGTTGGTGGTTTCTTTATTGATCTTCTCCACCCCCCAGCCCACTCCCACCCCTCCACCCCAACCCCATGGGAGGGAAGATGAATGGGGTGGAGGTGAGGGGAGGAATTGTAGGAACCCAAGTCCCTTGGGGGAGTCTGGGAAGGAACAGAAACCGAAACAATCAGTGAGTGAGACAAAAAGAAAATGGGAATTGACAACCGAGAAGAGATTGGGGGAGGGTGGGAGGGGAGAGAGGAAGGGGCGGAAAAGGTTTAGATCCAAGGAAGAAAAAAGAAAATAGAGACATTGGGAGGGGAGGCTCTCCTCTACCCTTGCCCTCCCCAACCCCAGCCAGAATGGGCTGAGGGAAAGAGAGTCTTTAACATTGCAAAACTGCAGGCCTTGACAAGAGGTGGTGGTATTTGTCTCCCAGCGGGGGGAGGACACTGAGGAGAATGGGGTAGTTAGAGGATAAGGAGAGGAAGAGACAGGGGAACCCTCACTCTTCTTAGAGAAGGGCCCCCCCTACCCAGGGGTGGCAGGCAGCTTCACAGACCATAGACACTTTCGTCGCTGTAGGCAATGTATAGAAAGAAGTCTTCTTCGTGATGTTCCTGGTAAAGCTGACCCATGGTGGCGCTGGTGGGTGGAATGACATTGTTGACAAAGAAAAACAGGGCGTCCTCAGCTCGGAGGTGAATCCGCTTCCGGATCAAGAAGTAGAACTGACCGACTGTGAGATCAGAAGGCACCAGGTATTTCTTCTTGTCCAGGTCACCTATCCGGGCCTTAGGAGCCTTCTCCACAATCACCGGGACCCGGTCGGGATACTTCTTGCGGATCTTCTCGCCTTCAGAGCGGCGCTTCTCGAACGGGTGCTCCTCCTTGTAAACGAACTTCATCCTCCCAGGGACCGGGCCGGGATGGGCTGAGGGGAGCGGGGGAGGGGGGGCGGACGGGGCCGGGGCGGGGGGCAGCGGCGACGGAGACGGACGGCCGGGCGGGTCCGGAGCTCACTTTCTAATGGAGAATATAACATGTAAATAACTATACAAAACAAGATATATAATAACTAGAGTTCATATGGCACTTCAATGTTTGACAGTGTTTAATGTGTTATCTCCTTTGATACTAATAACAATCCTATTAGGTGGGTGCTATTGCTATTCTAATTTTACAGGAATTGGAAACTGAGGGAAAATGAGGAAACTGAGGCTTGGATATTTTTCCAGTGGCACATGGCTAATAAATGTCTGAGGCAGAATCTGAACTCACATCTTCCTGTTTCTAAGACCAGTGCTTAGATGGAAGGTAATCTCTGAGCAGAAGGCACTGTCAATTTGGCGGAGTGAAAGGCATCCTGAAGAAGGTAGGATTTGAGCTGAGCCTCGAAGGAAGCCAAGATACTGATGTGAAGAGTAAGAGTATTCCACTCAGGTGGGTCGTGACCCATCATGACCCACAGTTTAAGAAAGGCTGAAGGGGTTATGAGTGGAAAAAGTTTAAGAAGCCTTTGATAGGGGAGAGTATGTGTTAAGTCATGAAGATGTAGTGTGTCATGTGAGAGGAGCTGCAATTAGGCCAGTGCAACTGGATGATAGAGTGTGAGAAGGGTAAAGTCGTGGGGGGGGCGGAGCCAAGATGGCCGTGTGAAGGCAGCGTCTTACCGGAGCTCTCTCACAAAATCTGTCAGATTCCTATAAAAAAGTGAATTTGAGCAGATTTGAGAGAGTCAGAAACCACAAGCAGTCTGTGTGGGGCAAATTTCTGAGCCGGGAGAGTCTGAAAGGCCGGCAGCACGAACCTGTAGGCTCGGAGAGTGCTCAGTGCGGAGCTGCTCCAGACCAAGGCAGAAGCGGCTGGCCGGGAAATCCACGTGGGAGACGGGCTGGGAGAAAGCTGGGCGCCCAAAACCGGCAGAGATCCCCAGGACTCCCAACACAGGACGGCAGTCTGTGGGAGCAACGAGATGCAGCGCAACGCCACCGGCAGTGAAAACACCCACTCCTGATGCTTGCAAAAACCAGGAACTTCGCTTCTTGAACTTCCGGAAGACTCAATGGCCAGGTAAAAGGCTCTAATCCCTCCCCCCCCACACCCAGAGAATCCCTCGGGGGAAAAAAAAAAGAATGCTGGAACTGAGCAGAAAGTAGTGGGGCTTCAGTGGTTAAATAGCAGAAGTTCATTAATCCCAGAGGGGCAGAGTCGGCAGGGGTCAACGCCAGGAGCCCAGATGTAACCTTGCTCCCCCAGGGGAAGTGCCAGACATCAGCTCAAACAACAAACAGCTGAGACCATTGCTGAAAAGCAAGTGCTGGAGAGCACCCACAGGGAGTGAGATGCCAGGGAGCCAGACCCCTCCCCCACACCTCAGGAAATGGAAGGTTATAATTCTAGACTCACAACCCCCAGAATAAGAATGCTGGGACAGAAAGCCCTGAGACCCACAGATAGAAATTCATTGTAAAGCCAGCAAAAGGCAAACCAACATGAAGAAGAACACAAAAAAACCGAGGACAATAGATTCTTTTTATGGAGACAGGCAGGATCAAAATATCAACATAGAATAGGATAGCAATGACACGGTAGATACATCAGATACCTCAAAAGCTAATATGATCTGGTCTCCAGCCCAAAAAGCACTGCTGGAAGAGCTAAAGGAGGATTTTAAAACCCAAATTAGGGAGCTAATAGAAAATATGGAAAAAAAGATTGGCAAAATGGCTACGGAGATTCAGAATCTAGAGAGAGAAAATCACACCCTAAGAGGTAAAATCAACCAATTGGAAAAGGAGACTCAAAAGCAAAATGTAAACACTAACTCATTAAAAATTAGGGTTCAGCAACTGGAAGCTAATGAATCTATGAGACATCAAGAAGTAATAAAACAAAATATAAAGAATGAAAAAATAGAAAAAAATGTGAAATATCTGATTGGCAAAACAACTGACCTGGAAAATAGATCCAGGAGAGATAATTTGAGAGTTATTGGTCTACCGGAAATCCATGATGAAAAAAAGAGCCTTGACAGTATCTTCGAAGAAATTATCAAAGACAACTGCCCAGAGGTCCTAGAACCAGAGGGCAAAATAGTCATTGAAAGAATTCACCGATCACCCCCTGAAAGAGATCCCAAACTGAAAACACCAAGAAATATTATAGCCAAGTTTCAGAGCTATAAACTCAAGGAGAAAATACTGCAAGCAGCCAAAAAGAAGCAATTCAAATATCGTGGAACTACAGTCAAGATCACGCAGGATCTCTCAGCTTCCACATTAAAAGACAGGAGAAATTGGAGTATGATATTCCGAAGGGCAAAGGAGCTGGGATTACAACCAAGGATCAACTACCCAGCAAAACTAAGCATAATTTTCCAGGCAAGGTGATGGACATTCAATGAAATAAGGGAATTCCAGACCTTCCTGATGAAAAGGCCAGAACTCAATGGAAAATTTGATCTCCAAATACAAAACTCAAGAGAGACATAAAAAGCCAAGAATTGGAAATCAAAGGGATACCCATCAATTGGGGAATGGCTGAACAAGCTGTGGTATATGAAGGTGATGGAATACTATTGTGCCATAAGAAATGGGGATGATGCAGACTTCATAACAACCTGGAAAAACCTACACGACATAATGCTGAGTGAGCGGAGCAGAGCCAGGAGAACGTTGTACACAGCCACAGATATATGGATTCCGTGAGGACCAACCCTGACATACTGTGCTCTTCTCAGCAACCTAAGGGGCAAGGACAACTCCAGGGGACTCACGATGGAGAATGCTATCTTCATCCAGTGAAAGAACTGTGAAGTTTGAATACGGATTGAGGTGCACTACATGCTCGCCTTCTTTTTGCTTCTCTTTTGTTTTTTTGGGTTGGTTTTTTTTTTTTTTGGTTCTGTTTCTTCTTTCTCATGATTCATTCCGTTGGTCAAAATTCTTCTCCACGACTTGACTAGTGCATAAATTAATTCAATGCCAAGTTATACATGACAGATATATGAGATTCCATGCCATCTTGGGGAGGGAGGGGGGAGGAAGGGGAGAAAATCTGGAACTCAAAACTATGTAGAGCCATGTGTGGTAAACTAAAAAAAAAAAAAAAAAGAAGACTGGAAAGGTAGAAAGGGACAAGATTGAAAAGAACTTCAAAAGGCAAGAAGCAAACTTTATGTAGTCCAATTATGTGAAGTAACTTGGCTAAAGTTATGAATCTAGTAAGTAGAAGAAACAGGAATGAAGCCATTGTCCTTTCTTCACCATCACCTCTCTCTAAGCTTCTCAATCCCACTAGAAACTAGGATTCCAATTTTTATTCCACCACTGCTCTGATATATGAGTCTTTTTTTCTTTATTATATCAGGAAACCTCACCACTGCATTGTTTCCTACAGAAATGGGACATCATTACTCCACAGGGTTCTCTTTCCCTTTCACCCTCCTTTCTTATGTGTTAATTTGCACCATTAGAACATGTGAGCTCCTTGAAGTCTGGGACTTATCATGTTTACCTTTTTATGTAATTCCAGCACTTAGTACAGTTCCTGGCACACAGTGGTTCCTTCCTAAATGCTTTCTCTATCCATATTTGAACATTGATCAAGTGCCCTTTCAACTGTGTTGGGCTCCCTTTTGGATTATACTAAATTTCTCACCTCTGTAACAATGGCCAGCATATTTCTGTAGGTAATACTTTGCTTTGTCCTTTCCATAACACATTCTCCACATCCAACCAAAGTATATTTCTGTGGTAGTTGAAATTGCCCACCCTCATATGCTATGTAAGTTCCTGCAGCAGCTAAACTTCTAAATGGCATGAACTTGACTTTCATCCAAAGTTAGATATAAAAATGATTGATTTAGTGGATTGTGTCATGATGTAGACATGTTTATTCTCTGGCTAAAGTTGATAAACTGATTTTCTGAGTATAAAAATGGAAGTTTCAGAATGCTATTACATGGAATAGCACAGCATTAAAGAGCTATTTAAGTGCATACATCTGGAGCACAACACAATCTGCTGCAGGAAAGCATAATTAGATACTTAGTTCGGTGTGCAAAATTTTGCCTGAATGACCCTGTTGATTTTTCCCCCCTTAAATCAAACCAAAAAATACCCAAAAGACTCATTTCAAAATTGCAGCTTCAGCAGAGTCAATTTGCATACCACTTGGGATCTCAGGCAATTCACTCCTCTATCCCTTGTAGTAGTGAAAAAAAGGAAAGGGCAAGGAGACAGATAAGAATAGTAGATAAAGCCAAAAAAAAGGTCTTAACAAACAAAATCAAAATAAAGATCCTTGGCTCTCTGGTTTAATATTTACTACTATAGAGAAAGTAAGAAAGAATTAAACCCAAAACTAAATGCTAATATATTAGATAAAATCCAGTTTCATATCATTTATTTTAACTTCCTTTGTATTCAGTGTGATTTATAGCCATGTGTGTGATCAACAGCTCTTTCTAGTCTATTATTTCTCTCAAAGCTGTCTTTACAGTTTCCAAACTTGTTGTCATTTACTTTGGTCGATTTATACTATATTCTTCCAAATGCCTTTAATCTTAAAAAAAAGAAAAAAAATCTATACCTAATTTTTGATGTAACTAGAGAAGGGGAAGAAGAAGATGAAAGGGAGGGAGGGAGGGAGAGAGACAGAGAAAGAGATGGAGGGGGAGGGAGAAAGAGAGAGAGGGAGAGACAGAGAGAGAGAGAGACAGAGAGACAGAGAGAAAGAGAGAGGGAGAGAGAGAATGAATCTGTACAGAAACATAAATAAATATTTATAGAAAAAGAAAAAAAATAGAATGGAAGAATTAAAGCAGTGCACATGGGAGAAAACACTTATGCTGATATTAACTGGATCTCTTAACCAAAAGTCACTATGGTGTGGTGAACTTAACTAAACACAGGATTTGAAATGAAGACCTGATTTTGAACTCAGACCCTTCTCACTAGTTATATGAACTCATACCTGTCCCTTAATCTCTCTAGGCCTTGATTTCCTCATGAGTAAAATTAAGCAGTTGGAATAGAAAGTTCTTTTCTAGCTTGGGGTCCTATGATTTAGCTAATACAAGTTCATACTTTGGTAAGGAAATCCAGTACAAAATTCTTTTTAGTAAAATAACAAACTAGACAGTATGGCAAAGTGATTCAATATAAAGGAAAATTAAGTATGATGTTTACTTAGCTTTCGGGAAGAGAAATGTGAGCAAATTTGGTCATTGGTAGCATCACTACGTTGCTATAATCACATCACTATACATCTGGAATTTAAGCCCTCTAGCCAGGCCATTATGAAGCCATCTTGCTGCCCCCTACCCTCCAGAGTCTATCTTTTGAAACATATATAGCCCTAGGACTCTCAGTCCTTAGGAAAAAAAAGAAAATTTTAAAAACTTATCTAAATCTCTAATAATGGTGCTTCCTATCTTTTCCCTTATCTGTATCTGCTCATTTATAAAGTACAACACACAGTTTAGAGTTTTGTTTCATTGATTTCAAAGACTTAGAAGTAAAAGTTCAAGATAGATATAAGTTGCCCAATACTCAGTGCTCTTTCAGACATTCTAATGAGTACAGTTGAAACCAGGGAGCTGAAGTATTTAAATAATACACAAAAACCTTTCATTGCCCTCTGGGGAGAGAGAAAAGGAAAGAGAAAAGTGTCCTTGTCTCTTCTTCCCAAAGCAGCTTAGTGAACAATTCAGTTTCTAGACAGTCCATACCTGGAGTGACTCAAGTGTTCCTGGTTACAGATCATCATTCTGTGCCTTCAAGCCCATTCTCTGGCAGTGACTAATGATTCCTTCCAATGGACAAGATGTTTTGGTGGCTCTTGGCACCTTCCTCTGTTTCCTTCCATAAACCCTTTCATTCTCATCATTAGGGTTGGACTCTAGAATTTGATTTCCTCAATAAATAGACCAACCTACAAGTCAGTCTTCTCCATCTCCCTTGAATCTTTACCCCTGTGGGGGGCAAATAGAGACTCTATATGTTTGCAATTGTGTACACATCACTCTTCTACATTGAGTTGCTGCTGAAAATTGTGACCAGTAAAGGATTGGTTTATAAAGAGATTAACCATTTTTAATATTTTTCTTATACTAATGGTCCATCCACTTTCAATCAGTGATACATATATTTGTTTTATATGAATGGTTAGACACATTCTGAAGTTGTAATAAACTGTACAGATAACTTCTTCCAGGGAGCTCTTTGGCTAAAAATGATGAGTTCCGATAAGAACGCAGGTAAGTTCAGATATGTATTAAATAATTATTTTAAGAAAATACAATAAAAGTGAAAAGAATCATCTTTCCCTTGGTCAATGCTTAGTTTTCCAATTAATATTGATATATTGATAATATTGATTTCAACAAGCATGCATACTCTTGGGCCAGAGCACACAAACTAAATACTTTTGAGTGTAACCCATAAGCACACACTAGTTCAGCATGCAAGAAAGGGCTCAATGTGCATCCTAAGTGACCATGTGCTGGTCATGTTTAAGTTAGAAAATACATGCTTAAGTTAGAAAATGATGCAATGTTATTTAGGCTTGATGAAGAAAACACAGATTAACTTTGATTTGACTTTACAATAGAAAGTAACAGCCAGGTATTCCAGTTTGAGTTCTGAACTTGGCTCAGAACATTATCTAATTCAATCTTCAAGTGCTATGAGTTTTGAGAAGGAAAAAATAGCCTAAATGCAAAAGATTATTACTACTATTCCTTTAATTTAGGAGTGTGAATACCAAACAAACAAAAGATATTTAATAAAATGGAATATTAAAAGAGTTGCAATTGAAACCTCCTGTGTCACTGGCTCTTTCTAAAAACATAGCACTTCGGGGCCAATAAGTGGTGCAATGAGTAGAGCACCTGCCGTGGAGTCAGGAGGACCTGAGTTCAAATTTGGCCTTATACACTAGACACACTTATGAGCTGTGTGACCCTGGGCAACTCACTTAATCCCAATTGCCCTGCCTTCCACCCTCCAAAAAATAAAAATTAAAATATAGCAGTTTCAAACTTTGAAATATGTTATATAGAAACAATTGCCAATGCTATTTGGTAATAGTTATTTTTAAGTAGGTCAATAGAATAGACTACATAAGAAATAATCAGAACCAATTGAATTCAATAAAAATTACCTAGGAAAGAACACCTTCTTTTGACAGAATTTCTGGGGGAACTGGATAATAGACTGATAGAAATTAGGTTTAGATCAACATCCTATGTTGTATATTCAAATGAATTCAAAATTGGATAAGTTGCCTGAATATTAAAGATCATACCATACCAAATTAGTAAAGGACTAGACAGGTTATCTTTCATGGCTATGCCTGTGGTATGAATTCTTTAGCCTGAAAAGGTATAGTGGCTTTACAAAAGATAGAAATAGATCATTTAGAACACATGCAATTGAAAGGCTTTTCATAAGCAATAGATTTTTGTTATGAAGCTATCAAACTTTAGATGGGAGGAAAATTCACATATATAGAGAATAAAAACAGCCTTGCTTCCCATCTAGTAATCTATCAAGGCTATCTTAACAACTGACTGCAGCCATTATGCTGCTCTTCCCCACCTTTATCAATTTCCTAGACACCAAACCATCCAGATAGCAGGATTTCCATACTGATGTGTTCCAGAATACATGATCTATTTCCCAGGGAAGGGAACCTACTTATCTTTGGATCCCCTGGCTCAACCCAATTTAATGATGATTTAGCATACAAATCAACCTACTAAGGAAGCAGTAGACACTAGATCATGATTCAGTTTCATGCACCATGTATCCACCTGGACTATCTCACTGTCTATCTATATAAAGGAATCTTTTGGTAGTTTGACTGCTGTGAACAAAAAACAGAATTAATTTATGTAGTATTGTGATTTTTATTATGTTTGCAACACCTAACCATGAATACTTCATATTTTCCCAATTACTTATCTTCCAAAATTTAAGTAGAGCATATTCTGTAGTTGTATTCATAATTCCTATGTGTGTCCAATTAGGTACACTCCCAAATATTTTATAGATTGTATAATTTAGAATAGCATTTACTTTTGTTCCAATTCCTACTAGGGTTGAATGGTAATATTTAGAAAGCCTGATCATTTTGTATGTCTATTTTATATCCTAGTATTTTCATTGAATTAATAATTATTTCAGATAGTTTTTAGTGATTCTGTAGTGGGTTTTAAGTAAATCATCATATCATTGACAAGTAACAATAATCATGTTTCTTCTTTGTTTATGCTTCTTCTCTATTACTTTTTTCTTCTTTCATGGCTAGTATTTCTAAAACTAGATAAAAATAATAATGACTATAATGAACTTATCTTATTAAAAAGGTCCACTGTTTCTCTCTTAAAGATTACATGTTCTTGGTATTATAATGATACTGTCTACTAGATTAATAAAAGGTCCATTTAATTCTATGTTTCTTTGTTATAAGTTAAGACTCTTTGCAAGGTGGTAGGAAGAGTTACACTGATGGAAATCCACACTACATTAAAAAATGATATCAAAAACCTATTTAAAAATCACTATGGGTGGTAGAGGAGAAAGGAAATCTTTGTCTTATACTAGCATAATCATCATTAATTAATAAATTTGGTCTCTTATAGGACAATATTTCTCTATTTTTTGGTGACAGAGACCCAGTCCTGATTGCCATAATAAATTTTTCTATTTCCATCAATAAGTTCTTCTGAGTCAGCCACTTATTCACAGGTTTTTAGCCCACATATTACTAACTGAGTTGATATAAATATTATGTGCAGACCTCTGCATTGTACAATAGCCTGAAATCCCTGTTTAGCTACTACCGGGGCTACATATATGATGTCACATGTAAAATGTACATGGCATAACATAACCTTTGATTCAGCAATGTCTTTACTAGATCTGCATCTCAAAGAGATCATTAAAAAAGGAAAAGGACCTACATGAACAAAAAAATTATTTATAGCAGCTCTTTTTGTGGTGGCAAAGAACTAGAAATTGAAGGAATGCCCATCAGTTAAGGAAATGGCAGAACACATTGTGGTATATGAATGTAATGGGATACTATTGAGCTTTAATAAATGATTTGGGGTGGGGGCGCTCAGAGCCAAGATGGCAGACTGAAAGCAAGGGCATACTTGAGCTTGCCCCCAAACTCCTCCAAATGCTTGTAAAAATTACTCTGAATGAGTTCTAGAGCTACAGAATCCAGAAAATGACTGAGTAAAGGAAAGCTCCAACCCAGGACAACCTGGAGGGCCAGTAGGAGGGGCCTATTGCTTGAGACTGGGAGTAGAGCACAGTCAAGAGTGGGCTGGGCTGGCACAGACTAGGCTGGAACAGGCCTCAGGGGATTGAATCAATAGCAACTGTGGTGGTTTCCAGACTTCTCAACCCACAAACACCAAAGACAAAGTAAAAAGTCAAAGGGGAACCTCTCTTTCTGTTTTGCCTGGGTGAGAGAAGAGTGCCCCAACCCTGGGGCAGCAGAGGTGGAGGCAGTGGTGGCAGCAACAGCAGCAGTGGTAGCAGTGAAAGTAGCTGCTTCCAGAGCCCCAGGCCCACAGATAGTGGGGGGATGGAATGGCTAATCAGAGGGGGAATGCAGGGATCTCTTGGGTATTGCTGAGGCAGCATTTCCTTGCTTTGTCTTGATTGGATCTGGGTCACAGTTCTGGGTGGTGGAGCTGGGGTGAGGAGGAGTGCTGGCATGGCCGATCTTGTGGAAGATGTGGAGAGGGAATCCTCCTCACAATTCAAGTTAGAGAAGAGTGCTTGTGGTCACTCACAGACCAGAGCACAGGCCAGGAGAGGAGTAAAACACCTCTCTTTTGATCATACCACCTTAGAAGAACTGAAAATTTACAGTTGCCTAGACATAGCTCTGACAACAGCTGCACCAAACCCCTGAAACTTGGGACAGAGCATTCTCCACTTTGGATGCAGAGTCCTATCTTGACAAAGAGCTCAAAAGTCAAATAATTGACTGAGGTGGCAAAAAAGATCAAAACGTACAACCAGAAGAAGATAACAAGGTCAAAGCTCCAAGAAAAATATGAATCGATCACAGGCCATGGAAGAGCTCAAAAAGGAGTCTGAAAGCAAGTAGACAAGTAGAGGAAAAATTGGGAAGAGAAATGAGAGTGATGCAAGAAAATTAGATTGCTAAAGGAGACCCCAAAAATATTGGAGAAAATAACACCTTAAAAATAGACTAACCCAAGTGACAAAAGAGGTCCAAAAAACCAATGAGGAGAAGAATGCCTTAAAAGGTAGAATTGGCCAAATTGAAAAAGAGGTCTGTAACAACAATGTTACTTGCAGCTACTGTGGCTGTTTAAGGCCAATAACAAGATCAACAACACCAGCACACAGGAGGGCTGCTAGCACAGGCTATTTCATCTGCCTTTCTAAGGAAAACAACTTTAAGGGGCTTACAATCTCACTTTAATTAAACACACACACACACACACACACACACACAAGCACACATACACACATGTATATGCAATGTGATCTAAAAATGTCTATCAGTTTTCTCAGTCTTTTTGGCCAAGGAAAGTGTTAATCTTCCAATATCTAACTTAGGGTGATGAGCCCTGTGTTTCATTGACATTGCTTGCTAATGAGTTTTGGTGAAATGTATTCCTAATTACCTTTGGTTCATTTTCTAGTTGGAAAAGTATATTAGACATTATCCAATTAGCATATAGTCAAAGTGTGGTAAAAGGCAGATTTCAGAAGAAGAAATCAAAGCTATCAATAGTCATATGAAAAATGCTCTAAATCATTAATAAATAGAGAAATACAGATTAAAACAATTCTGAAGTCCACTTCACACCCATCAGCTTGGCTAACACAGAAAAAAGGAAAATGACAAATGTTAGAGGGGATGCAGAAAAATAGGTGCAAGTAATAAGGGTAACAGAGGTGATAGAATTCCATCTGAGCTATTTAAAATCCTAAATGAAAATATTGTTAAAGTGCTTGACTCAATGTGCCAGCAAATTTGGAATACTCAACAGTGGCCACTGAATTGATAAAGGTTCAGTTTACATCTCAGTCCTAATGAAATGAAATGTCAAGGAATGTTATAATTACCAAAAACATATGCTTAACTCATATGCCAGCAAAGTTATGCTTTAATATTCTGGAAGGTAGGCTTCATATATATTTGAACTGAGAAAAACCAGAAAAATAGGTTGGTTTTCAAAGGGGCAGAAGAACTAGAGACCAAATTGCCAACATTTGCTGCATGATGGAGAAAGCAAGGGAGTTCCATGAAAAAAAAAATTATCTACTTCTGTTTCATTGACTACACTAAAAACTTTGACTGTGTGGATCATAACAAAATATGGCAAGTCCTCAAAGAGATGAGAATACCAGATAATCTTATTTCTTTCCTGAGGAACCTGTATGTAGGTCAAGAGGCAACTGTTAGAACTGAGCATGGAACAACTAACTGGTTTAAGAAAAACGCAAAAGGAGTATAACAAGGCTATATATTGTCACCTTATTTATTTAACTTATATGCAGAGTATATAATATGAAATGCTAGGATGGATGAATCAAAAGCCACAATTAAGGTTACTGGAAGAAATATTGATAATCTCAGATATGCAGATGATACCACTTTGAAAGCAGAAAGTGAAGAGTTGAGAGGTGGGTATGAAAGTTCACTTGAATTTTAAGATTAAAAAAAGATAAGATCTTGTCAAGTGGCTCCATTACTTTCTTGGTAAATAGAGGGAGAAGAAATGGAAGTGTTAGACTTTGCAGCCTTGGGCTCAAAGATCACTACAAATAGTGACCGTAGTCATGAAATTAAAAGAAGCTCACTTTTTATAAGGAAAGCTATGACACCATGCCAAAAAAGCAGAGATGTCCCTGGCCTACAAAGCTCTGTACATTTAAAACTATGTTTTTTTTTCTAGTAGCAATATATGAAAGAGTTAAACTATAAGGAAAACTGAGTGCTGCAGAACTGATGCTTTTGAATTGTGGTGCTAGAGAACACTTGAGAATCTCTTGGATAGCAAGGAGATCTAGTTAGTAAATACTTAACTTAATGCAGGCTGTTCACTGAAAGGTCAGATACTGAAGTTGAGGCTTAAATACTTTTTCCACATAATGAGAAGATGAAACTCATTGGAAAAGACTGGGAAAGATGGGACTAATTTGGAAAAGACTGAGAAATACCAAAGGCAAAATGGAAAGAGGATGGCAGAGGATGAGATGGCTGGGTAATGTCATGAAAACAATGAACATGAAATTGAATATGCTTTGAGAGGTAATGGAGAATAGAAGGGCCTTAAAGAGTCTGGTATGACTGAATGACCAAACAACAAAAAGTTAATCATTGGTGCAGTAGTGAACTAGTCCAACCATTTTAAAGTAATATTTGGATTATGCCAAAAGGGAATATTGTGCATACATCCTTTAAGCAAGCAGTACCACTACTAGTTTTTTTTTTTAATCCCAAAGAGATTAAAAAAGGTAAAGGACTCATGTCTACAAAAATATTCTTGGAGTATGAAAGAATTGGACATTGAGGGTATGCTCATCAATTAGAGAATAATCAAACATGTGATATATAATTTTGATGGAATACTATCGTGCTGTAAGAAATGACAAAAAGAATTATTTCAGAAAAAATCTGTGAAGACCTGTGTGGACCGATGCAAAGTGAAGTGAGAAGAACTAGGTGAACATTACACACAGTAACAGCAATATTATAAAGACAATCAACTGTGAAAAACTTAGCTATTTTGATTAGTAAAATTATCCATGACAATTGCACTGGACTTATGATGAAAAAATGCTGGTCATATCCATGAATTTTGAATGTAGACTGAAGTATATTTTTTTTCTTATTTTTCTTGTTTTCCCCCCAAAATGTCACATGCCCAAATATGTCTTGCATGACTTCACATGTTAAAAAAATAGGCTGATATTGCGTAAGTGTTAATTGTATTAAGCATGTTCTTCCCATTGACCTTTGATTTCAGAATTATTTTAATTCTGCTACCATATTCAGCCACAAATTTTCTCTTCATATTTTTATGCTTAATTTGTCCTGTTTTTATATAGGGCTGAGCTGAAACCCTATAATGCCCTTAATTCTCGGATTCAAAGGAACAGTTTCCTCACACTGGATAGGGTGCTGATCCAATCAATGGTATTATCAAAGCCCAATTGGTCAACATGTTTTTGGTTCCTGTCAGGCTTTTATAGCTACCATAATAATCTAAGGACAGAAAAATTCTTTATTACATCTTATTTTGCTGGAATTCCCTTACCTTTCATTGCCCTTCCCCCTTATAAGGTCAATGAAAGTTTGGATTTTAAGGGGGGTTATTGCTATTATTATCATTAGCAACAGCAGCAGCAGTACTACTACTACTACTACTACTGCTGCTGCTGCTGCTGCTGCTGCAATCACTATTACTACTACTAATAATAAAATGAAGCCATATTTTGCCATCTGACTAAAATCTAGCAAGAAATGTAGAAAAGCTAATGAAATGTATAATAATAATGATTATGATGATAATAACAAATTACAGTATTAGCTAGCATTTATGTAACACTTTAAGGTTTACAAGTCACTTTACAAATGTAATCTCATTTAATCCTTAGGATAACTTGTGTTTTAAATGATGCTTCCTAACTTATTATTTTCATTTAATAGATGAAGAGAAAATTGACTAGCCTAGGGTCACAGAGGAAGTAAGTTTCTGACACAGGAGTTAAACATAAGTTTTCCAGACTCCTAGTCTTGAACTCAATGCACTATTCCATTCTATTGGGTGTTGAGTTTGATAGGACCTAAAAATATCAGGAATATACTCTCTCCTCAATACCAAATCCTAGAGTCCCTAGTTTCTTTCAAAGTTCAGCCTAAACATTACTTCCTACTTGAGATCTTTTCTAGCTCAAAGTAATTTTGCATGTGTTTTAATATATACTTGTTGTCTTTTCCAATAGAACCTAGACTCCTTGAGGGTAGAACCTGATTCATATTTGTCTTTATACCTGCAGCACACAACATGGCCCATAATAGGTACTTAAGAAATCTTTGTTGATTGATTGATTGATGATTTTTGGTAATAAAGATAATCTCAATTTTCTGGTGTAAGGTTCTTAAGTTATTTAACTGAACTATATTTCTTGATCAATTTAAATAAACTCTTTTTTGATTTCTGTTAATAATTATCATCACAAAAAGTCATTCTAAAAACAGAACTCTTTGCTCTACTTAGAGATTGATAGTTATTGGCTTAAGGTCAAATCAAATCAAAGATTTTGCTTTGTAAATGGAAAGGACTACTCGGGTTAATGAATAAAATCTGCAGAAAATACTTAGTAGTAGATGAAAAACTGGAAAGTCACTGAAGGAAGAACTGTTCAAAGTTATGCTAGATAAGATTACTAATGTTTCTGGGAATATTAATAGGGTAATATCCATTCACACAAGAACATTTTTAACAGTTTAAAATTTAGTGGCCTGGAAATGAGATTCTTTTCCCATTTTACCACATTGGAGACCACACAAAAATATGAATTTCATTATATTCAAGTGCAGCGCTTTCTGTACCTCTCTTTATCATAGAATTTGAAGCTCTGAAATATTTTCTTTTTAAAAACAAGGGCTATGAATTAGGAGAAATATAGTACAAATCAAGAAGAAAACATTAATTGATTTATTTTGGTACATTCCTATTTAGTAACTCACTCATATTACTTTGCCTCAGAGGCAGATCTGGTATCTGTTTCTAACCCAATCTTCCCAGCCCTCCTGTAAGTACAAATGCTTTAAGAAATCAAGAGGTTATTAACTCAGCTTGTGGTGATGCTGTGACTTAACTGTCATTTAGATGTATTTCATCATTTAAAGCAATTTGGGGGAGAGGGAATCATTCCTGCCAACTTTGGATCTTTGCAATTTCCTTTTCCTCCTGTGCTTCAAGGAGTCAAAGAAACCATGGCATATGGTTGCCTGGATACATGGACAGACATCTCCTAATGAAAGCACAAGTGAACAGCTTGATTTGTCATCAAAATGGAGAAAGCCTGAGTGAAAAGCTGTGTGGCGAGTGACAACTGGAATGGAGTATGATGATTTCTCTAAGTTAACAGAACCAAATTTATAGCAAGATAATATAAGAACCTTGCAACTCACATGAGAAGGGAAGAAAATGTGTACTTATGATACAGCTGAGGGGGTGCATTTTTTTAGGCTCAGTAGACAGTTAAAGGATTGGAGTATAGTGTTGAACATAGTATTTTATATTTTTGCTTGAGTTCATTTATTGAGTATACAACAATTTTAATATAAAAGAATGGTAGTTAAAGATTTCAACTATATATGTATATGTATACACACATATGTACACATATAAATATACATATACATAAACATAGACACACAGACACACACACAGACACACAGACACACACACAAACATGTTGCAGAATTCTCAGGCCAACCTAAGTCCATGCTAATGGTCATCCTTAATAATTCTGACATTGTGTCCTTATGGAAGACGAATCTCAGATGCCTTCCCTCACCCCGATGATCACATAGGGGAAGTGGCTCTCTGTGTTCTCAAAAAGTGTTGTAAAAGTTGCAAGATACACCTCCTTATTACATTCTCCTTTTTTTTTCCTGTGCAGGGACAGGTAAGATTTCAAATCCTTCCTATACAATGTCTAGATACAAGGAATCTTGTATTTAAACAACTGAATACACAAACTGGGTATTTTCCCATTATGCAACTTTTTCTTATTGTGTGGGGAATTGATAAAACTCTCATGCCCAAAGAATTAATTAATTAATTGACTGACCAATTAATTAATTAATTGATTGATTGATTTTGTGTAGTAAGTTTTAATGGAAAAGCACAGGTACTAAGAAGTTTAAGCAATGATTTTGTTGTTTTTCTAGTGGGGAATGTATTTGGAAGTAGAGTTCAGAAAGGAGACATTAGATTCCTTTTGGGTCATTTAATTTTTAAAAAAAATTATTTAAGAGAACTACGGCTAAAATTTTAATTAACTTAGTGCCTTCATATTCACAAGGGAAGGAGTAAACTAATGTCAAATATTTTCCATTAAATAAGAACTCCTGAAGAAAATTAATATTATACTGGAACAAATTTTCCCACTAAAACTTACTTAATATATAGACACTTAATTAAGGATATTAATTTCCTTGCACTAACGGCTGACAAAAAAACATGTAACTTTCACACCATTCACTGATATTTATTTCAATACTGCAAGCAATGACACATAAAAATTTAATTGTAGATATTCATTTTCTTCCTTTAGCTTTATCATATACCCATTTAACCAGCACATCAATAATATACATATTTTTCAACAGGCAGTTTGATTTTGAAATTGAGCCTGAATGGGTAGCTTGTTAAAAATTAAATTCAACAATCAGATTATTAACACAGAAATATTTTATTTTCAAGAACACTTGTATGTAAAACTTTAACTTTCCGACAGTGACTAAATATTTATCCATAGATGCATCAATGTCCAGAAATATAGCTAATAATGATGAGCAATTATTTTAAAGTAGAATTCCTATGAATTATCCATCCCATTAATAATAATTATTCAATATGTAATTTGGCATTAATTACCCCTGAGTGGAGGATGTGATGCTAAAGAAAAAAAAAAATAAAGGTAAAAATAGCTTCTTGTGGGCAAAATGACTCATTTGTATTTTTGTATTTTGAATATTTAACATATGGCTTTGCACATGGTATGTACTAAAATACTTGTTATAATGAGTTTAATTAAAAAGTCACAAGAAAAAGAAGTTTGAAAAAGTAAGATTGTGTTAATAAAGAAGAGTTGAACAATGGTAAAAATCAATAAATATTTGTTAAGCACTTACTATCTGAAAGGCAATGATCAAAACATCATACCCTTTAAATAAGTAAGGTTTTTGTACTCTCTTCAGGGAGCTTGTAGTCTATAAAGAGTACATAACACACAGTGATTAGAATAATTAAATTCATCACTTGTGAACAGCAATAACATTTTTGTCATTCATGTATTTTTTTAAATTGGCCCTTTTATTATATTTTCATTTTTAATTAGAGCCTAGGACATGGTGGTAGAAGGAGAAGAAGTACAGGTGATGATGTGAAGGAAAGTAAATTTCAGTGTATCTTAATCTGGTAACAAAATTATTAATTGTTAGAATGCTTCAGGAAGGTAGCAGAGCCAGAAGCCTCTTAGGCCACTTACAGTACCACTTGTCTGGAAAGTGATAATGAAGGCCTGCATCGGGGAATGGAAAAGTATTGAGAAATGCAAAAGATAGCATAAAGCAAGAAGTGACAAGACTCATTAACCAGTTGAATATAATTGGCACACAGTTACAATAAAATAAAATAACATTGATAAGTGCATTAAGGAGATCAAAATAAAGCACTTTATTGAGTTTTAGGGGTAGAGAGAAGAGTCATTACTGAACAGAGAGCTTTCCTGGATGAGGTGGCACTTGAATCAGCTACTATTTTATCTTCAAAACAACACTGTGAGGTAGGTACTATCACCATTTTATTATTGAAGAAACTGAGGCAGTCAGAATTTAGGTGACTTTCTAGTTGCATAAGTAGTAAGTGTCTTAGGTAAGATTTGAACTCAGGTCTTCCAGACTCCAGGCCCAGTACTCTATCTACTAGGGGAGGCAGAAATTCATCAGGTTGGGGAGGAGGTATAGGGTATTGTATAAGAGAAGATAGTGCCAATATATGCAGTATGCATGGATGACAGGAAGTTTGCTCTACTGCAGATGAAGTGTGTATATTGAGGCAAGTTTTATGACTTTGTAAAGGAAAGGTGGTACCAAATATCCACAGTTTTGAATGGCACTCAAAAGGGTTCAATATTTATTTGGTAAACACTTCGAATCATTGAAGATTCACAATTAGTGGAATGACATAATTAGACTGTTTTGCCTGGCAACAGTTTGAAAACCAGAATACAACAGGGAGGCATTGGAGACCAGAGGCCTCTTAGACTACTTACAGGAGCAATAGTTTAGAAGATGGTAATGAGGACCTGCATCGTGGGAATAGAAAGGTGTGGAGAAATTCAAAAGACAGCGTAAAGCACAAAGTGACAAGAATAATTAATCAACTAAATATAAAAGATGAGGACCAAAATGTCTAGGCCAGGAATCAGGATGTGTGGCAGAAGGGAACTCATCTCTAGAAAGCTATATTTATGTTAGTCACAGTGAGAGCATCCATTGATAAAAAACAACAACAACAAATAAACAAATAGCAGTTAACAATTTTGTCACCAGATTAAGATATATTGACATTTACTTTACTTCACACCACCACCTAATCTCCCACTCTTTCTACCACAATGTCTTAGGTTCTATTAGAAAATGAAAATAAAATACAAGAGTAAGCTAAACAACAATACATGAGTGACAAAAATATTAATGGCAATTCACAACCTGAAAACTTAATTATTCTAATCACTGTACAAACTTTCGGGTAAATAGTATGCAAATGAAAAAAAATTGGTCATATTTTGTCTTTTTGTTTTTTGTCCCAAATTTGGCAGACTGTATAATAATAAATAGGAAAATCCTAATTTTAGCTTTGATCATGAACCATATAAAATATTCTAATTATATTTATTCATACATATGTAATGTAGTTATGGGGATTTAAAAAATTTTTTTGTGTTTATTAAAATACCTTTAGGTTTTAACAAAAAGAACAAGAAAGAACTTCCTGCAATTGTCACTATCAGAAAGAATAGAATAGCTTAAACCTTATTTAATGAAGTATTTGGTAATTACATATTACAGTTCTTACAATAAGTATTTTTAAAAGACCACTATGAAAATGATTGCAGCCTAGGCAATGTCAGAAGATGAAGTGATAGAAAAATTCCACAAAGAACTTGTTGAGACACTTCAAATTAAAGCAACATACACACTAATACTACGATTTTTACACAAAGGTGAGAGAAAAATAATATGGGGAGAAATGCATTTGAAAGTATAGTTTAAGAAGAAGTAATAAAACAGACACTCAAGCAAACCCTGTAGCTAAAACAGGTGACATGCACACCATCATATCATAAATATTTTCTTCAAGAAAAGAATTGATTAATGCTGGAAATTACAGACTTGTACTAAGTCTATACCATGAAGAAAACAAATAAATCATACTTTAATGAGTAGGAAAAAAGACTCATTATTAATATGGAAGTTATCGCTGAGTCTCTTGGCCAGTGACTTATCAGAAATAAATAAGAATTAGTTTATAAAAAATAAAGGAAAGGAAAACATATGGTTTATAATCAAAACAGTTTAATCTTAAATGATTTAAACAAGGAGTTAATAATAAAAATGGGAAATGAACAATGAACTTACCTAGCCTGTAGACATTTAATTGAGGAAATTAATTCTCTTGCTCTAACAACTGAATATACTAAGATTACACTTACTAAAACAAATGAAGAAAATGCTCTTTGAGAAAATATACTGTGTACAATTGAAACAACTTAATCCGGAACTACTTAAATGAGTGATTAACCTTAGTGTTTGGCATCAACAGTTAATAACTATAATACTGACTATAATTATATCCAGAAATTTAACTAATATAAATTCATTTCCTTACAAAGAGAAGAGACCAAAGGAGCCCAGAAGGCATCATAAACAGCTAAATATCTGATTTACTTGTCCTTATAAATTTGGAAAGATATCCAGTTAACATAAGCTATCTCATTTGCAGGTTTTAAAAATTGAAATGGAAGGAGGGCAACAAACAAGAAAAATGGAAAAGATATTTAAAAATCATTGTAATATATATTTTCTCTGTTAGGGACAGTGGAACCACTCTATGTAGACCCTTAAATCATAGTCCTGGATATAACTTCAGAGGAGGTGTAATGACACAAAAGGAAAAAAAATGAGAAAGCAAACAGATTGTATCAAGTGTATATACAGGAGATCAGTGACATTTCAGGACTTTGAGTGATAGATACATATGATATCCAAAAGAGAAGATTATAAAAACGTTTGGAAAGGAATCTTCAACCATACCAACACTGAAATAAAGATAGCAAGAAAATAAATAACTACAGCTAGATCTACATGCTTACTCTCCTTCCCTTTTATAATGTTTTCAATATATGGTTTGAGAGTATCCTTGATGAGAGTACTAGTAGGGAACTACTGTTTTTTTAGAGTCAACAATGAACCACATCTTTAACATTTAACAATTAACTTTTAAAAATGTAGAGTTTGGCACATTCATTTGTAGTTATTCAAATGAAAATGATTCAGTAGAATAAAATTCTGTCTTACAGGCTCTTTTATGTGACCTAATTTAGTGAAAGTATGTGAATCAATGGTTGTCACCACAGTGATGCAGGATATCTAGTACAGGCTCTAAGTTGAGGAAGAATTCCCTATGTATATTGAAATACTGCCCATGCTCCTTCCCAATGGATTTCAGGATTCAGGTGTAAATATTCCACTGTATACAGTTGATTACAATTTGTACAAATCATTTTTATTTTATTTTATTTTTGCCTCTTTTTGTCCTTTGTCCATATTTACATCTTTAAATCCTTGGGGATAATTTATCTTAACTGGATATCTTGGCAAATCTGAATTTGCTGTTTTCTGGGATCCTTTGGTCTCCTCTACTGGTATGGCAATATAATCCTTTTCCACTTGTAGATAACATTTTGCTAATAGAATCAAGTCTTGGAACATTAAAGCCTCCCCATCCCCATCCCTTGTAAGGGCTTTTTAATCAGTGAAACATTGTTATTCCAACCATTCATGCAGAAAAAATAAAATGGGTGAAGAACATCCATGATCCAGATTAAAATAAGTATTCTGAAAGATTACCTATAGAGCTTGTCTGTTATTGTGTACCTTTGATTCAGATATTACAAACTGATTAAAAGTTAGGCTCAGAGTTAAAGAAGAGAAGAAGAGTAGGTTGGATTGCTTTTGGGAAAATACAATACTCCTTTAATGACCCCATGTTTCCTATGAAAGAAAAGGTCCATCTTTTTAATGCCAATATTCCAATAGTCTTGCTGTATCACAGCAAGATGTGGAATGCAATCCTCTTTGGAGAATTAAAAATAAATATGATAAAGAGGTCAATGGTAGGTATGAGAAAACTGAAACATGCAACCAATGAAGAACTCTGAAAAAGTTGGAGTTAAAGATGTTATCAAGGAACTATATGATAAGAAGATAATATGGGTTGTTGATACGAGAGTGAGGGATTTAATATGGGCTTCCATAATGTTCTACTGGAACTCTTAATATACTAGGAGCAATCAAAAAAGGCCTCCAGAACATAGTGTTGATTTCCTGTGATGAACTTGGAAAAGGATATGGAGGAAATTCTCCTAAGATGGTCAGGCATGGATGCGTTGCAGTGTATTTCTTTTGAGTGAATACTGAATCAATGATATCATAGATCCGGTTAAGTGATAGACACTATAGAGGATAAGAAAGTGTATGTCATGGTCTCATACAAGAAATTTAAAAAAAAATCCCCAATACACCTTTCTTCTTTTACCATTCCATATTTGGTTTTGCTTGTCCCATTTTCTTCTACCCACCCAATGATTTACTATTCTCCAGGTTTTAAACACTATATTATTTTGAACCTAATAGAAATGCCAATAAAACCCCCTATGCAGTAAGGCACTCTAGGTTTTATCTCTTCAGTGAAGCCTTCCTAGTAGTTAATGTTCTCTACTTCCTGAAATAACTTTATGGTAACTTCTTTGCATACCTGCTGTATTTCCTAGTAGAATCTTGAAATCAAAGACTGCTTAATTTATGCTTTTATAACTTTAGTTAATTGCATTTTTTTTAAAAAAATCAGTAACAATGAGAGAGTTAAAAATATGTATTGGGGGGTGGGTTGGTGACAGGGGAGACACATCTCCTATTGCAAAAATTCCTTCCAAAGACTAAGATCAACAAATCTTCTCTTTTGATTCTTAGAAGCCTAGGGAATTGAGATGTGGAGCTACTGGTGAATGGCCATACACCTGATATATGTCAGAGGTAGGACTTGAACCTAGATTTTCTTTGCTCAAAGGCTGTCCCTCCACAATGTCATAATTACTTTTCATCTTGTACCTCATACATGATTAATTTGTATCAAATTGATCTGAAATAAGTACCATCCTTCTTTAGTTGATGGTGGAGAGAGAAAGGAATATTGTGATTAGGAACTTAATTTAATTTACACATTTAACTGAATTTTATCCTTCTAGTCACTGAGACACTGGCCACCTAATGAGAAGGAGCAATTCACAACTCTTCCACACAAATGCTATGGTCTCAGCCTCCTACTAAAAATAAATTCTATCCACCTACTCTTCCATGTTTGGCCATTGAGGAAGGCTTGAATATTCTTAGAAAAACATCTGTGTAGATATAGATGTAGGTATAGATATAGTCGACATACAGGAAATATAGATATTCATATGGATATAGATATACATGGTATATAGGAGATATTGACACAGGTGACAATACAGCTATACATACAGGCATACATGCATACATATGCATGGTTCAGGCCTTCATCATATGAGATTTACTGAAAAAGGAAATTCAGAGGTAGCAAAGTACCTGAGTTAAGTTCAATAATGCTAGGATCACTAGGATGATGACTTTACATTGTACTTAGCTAACAATATAATATGCTACCCTGTTTCTTTCTCTAGTCTTGGTGTTTTTATTTTAATTTGGTTCCTTCCTTCCTTCCTTCCTTCCTTCCTTCCTTCCTTCCTTCCTTCCTTCCTTCCTTCCTTCCTTCCTTCCTCCCTTCTTTTTGTCTTAACACAATTCATTGAGAGTTGTAAATATTTTCCCCTTCACTGTCTTCCCAGTGCATTTAAATGTACATTAGTTTATCAACCTGAGCACCTGACTTTAATTGATTGTGTAACAATTTATGTGTCGTGAATATCAGATACACAGCTGCACATTTAGGTAGAATGTTAGCTCCTTGAGGACAGAAAACAAACCATTCCTATATTTTTACTGTCCTACCAGGTAATATAGTGATTTGCTTATGACAGGTGCTTAACAAATGTGGCTGTTAAATGAACCTAATATTATTTAGTGATGATGTATTTCTGTTTGATGCAGACACTATTTATCAATTTGCATCTTATTTCTAGGTAAGTGCTTTATAGGTTAAAAGAACTTTGCATATATTATTTAACTTGATCTTAGGGATATTGTTGAGGAAGCTAGTGTAATAACCATTATCTCACTTTAAAGGTGAGTAAATTGAGGTGAAGAAAGGTTAAGTAACTTGATAAACTATGTAGTAAATAAAAGTCAAAGCCAAGACTCAGACTCAGGTTTCCAATGCATTTTCCATTATGGAATGTTCCTCTCAAACAGCACCACTATATCTTGAAAGAAAATATTATCAGGGCACACACATAAATGCACGCACACACACACACACACACACACACACACACACACACACGCACACACACACTCTTTGAGAAAAAGAGAAAAGAACATAAAAGTCAAATCAATGAATCTTCATAGATATTGTGTTTTACAAAATATTTTTCATGTCTATACCTATATGAGTTGGGAAAATAAAGCTATTTTTTCTTGCAAGCCAGAAGTCATCCTAACAACAGACACAAGAATAACAATAAAAACAACAATAACCCTTCAGTAAAGAACATTCTATATCATTTCAAAATTTCTATATTTTTATTTATTTATTTTTGTTTGATTTAGTCTTCAACATTCATTTCCACAAGATTTTGAGTTTCAAATTTTCTCCCCATCTCTCCCCTCTCCCTGCCACCTGAAAAGGGCATTGGTTCTGATTACCCCTTCCCCAACTTTGCCCTCCCTTCTATCACCCCACCCCTTTCTTATCTCATTCCCCCTTACTTCCTTGTAGGGCAAGATAGATGTCTGTAGCAAATTGTCTATAGATGTTATTTCCCAGTTGTATTTGAAACAATTTTTAACATTTTTTTAAAACTTTGAGTTCCAAATTCACTCCCGTCTTCCCTCCACATCCACATTCATTGGGAAGGCAAGCAATTCAATATGGGTTATACATGTGTACTTATGCAAAACACTTCATAGTAGTCCTGTTGTTAAAAACTAATTACATTTCCCTCCATCCTACATGGCCCCCCATTTATTCTACTCTCTCCTTTGACCTTGTCCCTTTTTAAAAGTGTTGACATCTGACTACCCTCCCTTCTATCATCCCCCCATCCCCTACACCCTTCCACACACACTTTCCTGTACAGTAAGATACCCAATTGAGTATGTAGGTTATTCCCACCTTAAGCAAAATCCAGTGAGAATAAGGTTCACCCATTCCTTCTCACCTCCCCCCTCTTCCCTTCCATTGTAAAGCTTTTTCTTGCCTTTTTTATGTGAGATAATTTGTCCCATTCTATCTCTCCTTTTCTGCTTCTCCTAATATATTCCTCTCTCATCCCTTAATTTTATTTTTTAGATATCATCCCTTCATATTCAACTCACCCTGTGCCCTCTATCTATCTATGTATGTATATATATGTATATATATACATATATATATGTATATATATGTATATATGTGTATATATATATATATATATATATATATATATATATATATATATATATATATATATATATTCCCTTCAACTACCCTAAAACTGAGAAAGGTCTCATGAGTTACAAATATCATTTTTCCATGTAGGAATATAAAGAGTTCAACTTTAATATGTCCCTTATTATTTCACTTTCTTGTTTATCTGTTCATGTTTCTTTCTATTCTTGTATTTGAAAGTCAAATTTTCTATTCAGCTCTGGTCTTTTCATCAAGAATGCTTGAAAGTCCTCTATTTCATTAAATGTCTATTTTTTCCCCTGAAGCATTATACTCAGTTTTGCTGGATAAGTGATTCTTGGTTTTAATTTTAGCTCCTTTAACCTCTGGATTATCATATCCAAAGCCCTTGGATCCCTTGATATAGAAGCTACTAGATCTTGTGTTATCCTGATTGTACTTCCACAATACTCAAATTGTTTCTTTCTGGCTGCTTGCAGTATTTTCTCCTTGACCTGGGAACTCTGCAAGTTGGTGACAATATTTCTAGGAGTTTTCTTTTTGGGACCTTTTTCAAGAGGCAATCAGTGGATTTTTTCAATTTCTATTTTACCCTCTGGTTTATCAGGGCAGCATTCCTTGATAATGTCTTGAAAGATGATGTCTAGGCTCTTTTTTTGATCACGGCTTTCAGGTAGTTCAACAATCATTAAATTCTCTCTCCTGGATCAATTTTACAGGTCAGTGTTGTTTTTCACATTGTCTTCTATTTCTTTTTTCATTCTTTTGGTACTGTTTTATAATATCTTGATTTCTCATAAAACGTCCATTTGCTCCATTCTAATTTTTAAGTAATTATTTTCTTCAGTGAGCTTTGGGACCTTGTTTTCCATTTGGACAATTCTGCTTTTTAAGGCATTCTTCTCCTCATTGACTTTTTGGAACTCTTTTGCCATTTAGGTTAGTCTATTTTTTAAGGTGTTATTTTCTTCAGTATTTCTTGAGTTTCCTTTTGCAAGCTTTTGACTCATTTTATTCATGATTTTTTTGCATCACTCTCATTTTTCTTTCTGAATTTTCCTCTACTTGTCTTACTTGATTTTCAAAATCCTTTTTGAGCTCTTCCATGCCCAGTGATGAATTCATATTTTTTTTTGGAGGATTTGGATGTAGGAGCTTTAATTTTGTTGTCTTCTGGTTCTTTTTTGATTTTCTTTGTCACCAAAGTAAGATTCTATAGTCTGAGTTTTTATGCAATTTGCTCATTTCCCTGCTAGATACTTGACTTTCTAATTCTTTGTTAAGGTAGGGCTCTATTCCCAGTGTCTATGATGCCCTGTCCCAAACTTCAGGAATTTTTGAAGCATTTTTTAGAAGTACTTCTTGAGGCCTGCAAATGCTCAATTCTTCCAAGGTGGTATGATAAAAAGAAAGGTGTTTACTCCTTTCCTGGGCTGTGGTCTGGTCTGTGAGTGACCACAAGCATTCTTTTCTGCCTTGGATCTGTGAGGAGGATTACCTCTCCACAGCCACCACAAGTTGCACCATGCCAGCACTCCTACTTACCTCAAGACTGCCACCCAGGACTGTGACCCATATCCAAGCAGGGTAAAGCGAGAGAATCCTGCTTTAGTGGCAGCAAAGAGATCCCTGCAATTCTTCCAATCAGGCATTTAATCCCCATGCTGTCTGTGGGCCAAGAGCTCCAGAAGCAGCTGCTGCTACTGTGGCTGCTGCCACTATCACCATGGAGTTGGCATCGGACCATGCTCCTCTGTCACCCAGGTCTGACAGATCTTTCCCACTGACCTTCTATGTTGTCTTTGGCGTTTCTGGGTTGAGAAGTCTGGAAACCACCACAGCTGCCAGTGATTCAGTGCCCTGAATCCTGCTCCTACCAGGGCTCTCCCAGCGTGGTCCATGCTGGGCCATGCTCTTCTTTGAGCTTGGTGCAATAGATCTTTCCATTTGACATTCCAGGTTTTGTTGGGCTGGAAATTTGTTTCACTCTGTCCTTTTGTGGACTCTGTAGCTCTAGAATTTCTTTTGAGTCAGTTTTTACAGATATTTGGAGAAGTTTGGGGGAGAGCTCAAGCAAGTCCCTGGTTTTACTCAGCCATCTTGGCTCCACCCCCTGCATTTATACCTTTTTAAAGGAACTTTAATGACACTGATGCTGTATGCAGCAATTCAAAATATCAAATTAGATTACAAACTAGGATAGACCTTAAGAGGTTCTCTTCCTATTGGGGTGTTAAAATCCTTAACCATTGAATTTGGAAAGAAGTGTTAGAAAACAAAAACAAACAAACAAAAAACAAGATACCAATTGAGACTGCACCCTAGCATTTGATGCCTTTGCTGCACCCCATCTCAGTACCCTGAATTTGTATGCTCTTCAAGTTTTTGGAGCACAATAATATTTAATTTTTTTAAGAAATTGTTATTTGGTTAAATTGAAAGAAACAGAGAAATCTAAATAGCTATTTGTGCCACCAACATAATTCAAGCAAGGATAACAAACGAATTATGAATATCATACATTAACTTCTTCCAACAAAAGAGGAAACTGAATAATAATGAGCTTAGATTATGCATATAAGAACACATAGGAACTCATTTTCAGACATGATCATTGCACTAGATTTTCTGGCTCTGGTGTCAGGCTCTTCCCAAGTCTTTTCACGTTTTGGAAGTCTCTTGTTGAATGTGATCAGTGTTATTTTTAGGAACATTTTAATCGTCTAAATATTCCACAAAATATATATTTATCAATATTTCCTTCAGGGAAGCAAATTTTCATCTAACTATGCATGTTTACAATTTTTTGTCAAAAAGGCCTAATTATTCCTAATTGATGAAAGGTCATAGGATATTAACAAGTAGTTTTCAGATAAAGAAATTAAAACCATCTATAATTGTATCAAATGCTCTAAATCACCATTGATTAGAGGAGCACAAATCAAAACAACTCTGAGGTACTATTTCACACCTCTTTTTTGGCCAATATGACAAAAACGATATATGTTGGATGTTGGAGAAGAAGTGGGAAAATTAGAAGACTAATGCGTTATTGGTGGAGTTGTGAACTGATCCAAACAATCGAGAACAATTTGAAACTATGACTAAAGGGTTACAAAACTGTGCATACTTTTTGGGCCAGTAATGCCACTACTTGGTCTGTAATCCAAAGAGATCATAAAAAGGGGAGAGGGCATACATGTACAAAAATATTTTAGTAACCTTTTTGTTGGTGATGGCCAAGAATTGGAAATTGAAGGTGTGCCCATCAATTGGGGAATGGCTGAACAAGTTGTGCTATATGAATGTAATGGGCTACTATTGCGTTATAAGAAATGATGAGCAGGCAGACTTCAGAAAAATCTGGAAAGACTTATAAGAACTGATGCTAAGTGAAGTGAGCAGAACCAAGAGAATTCTGTGCACAGTAACAGCAACACTGTGTGATAGCTCATCTCAACAATTCAATAATCTAAGACTATTCCAAAAGAGTCAAGATGGAAAATCCTCTCCACATCCAGACAAAGAACTATGGAGTCTGAATGCAGATCAAAGCATACTACTTTCTCTTTTGTTTTTCTTTCCTGTAGATTTTTACCTTTTGTTCTGATTTTTCCTTCATGACATGACTAGTGTGGAAATATGTCTAATAGAATTGAACATATATAGCCTATGTCAGATTGCATGCTGACTTGGGAAGGAGGAAAAAAATGGAACTCAAAATCTACTATCGTTACATGTAATTGGAATAAAATAAAATACTATTAAGTGGGGGGGGAAGAAATAAATGCTGTCAACCTTAAAAATGCCTAATTAATACAAATAAGTAATTTAAGAAAGCAAAGTACTTTCTTTACCAGCATTATATGAGTCTAGTTATTATTTCATAGATGAGAAATTAAAGCTCAGAGAAGTGAAATAAATTATTCATGTTAACAGAGCTTTGAAGTATCGAATTCAGGATTCAAAGCCAATATCCTAACTTTGGAATAATTTTTCTGCTATTTCACATTGGTCTTCTCAAATTTTAGGAATGAATCAATATGTGCTTGCTGATTGATTAATGTTCTTATGCTTCTTTGTTATTTCAGTTATCCACGACTGAGTCCTTGTGGGTACTTCCTCTCCTCATACAGATCACAAAATTTCTCTAACTTAGTATAGTCAATTATTTCTGAGAGTCTCTGTAGCACAAAATAAAAATAAAAAAAATAAAAATCATCACCCGGCCTCACTCTCCACCCCATGCACATTGCCGATGAGCCTTTTTAAACTTAGGTAGTTAGACTGGTGTTTGAGGACAAGCAGAGAGGCCCTTGTCAGACTTGAACTCAAGGTTCTACCCTAGTTTGCGTTCTTCTGTGATTGATTTTGAAAACTCAGGGTCACTTCCTTATTTTAATGAAAATTTGTAATGTCATTTCAGGAAATAATGTCTTTCCATGTAGGAAAATACTACAGAACAGGAAAGCAATAGCTTCTGCTATCTTTTATATCTAATTTAGTCTTAATGAATTAAATTTAAAGGGCTTAGAAGAGATATTATCCCATCTATGTCTCTTTGATCTTCCTTGGGACAGATGTTTCTGCATTTTAGTTGGCAAGTGTAATTTTCTTTTATATTACCACTAGTTCAAGTGACAGAATCTTATTAAAGGCAGAAATGCCATCTTCCTGATGAATTTTTTTCTTGTTTCATTCCTGCTATTTTCATTGCCATCATTTTTGTTATTATTGATCAAGGGTCAAAGATTCTGTGGTCTCAGCAGTAAGGATCTCTGGCAGCTCACTACATGAGAGCCCCTGAAAAGGTACCCATTTGAAATAAAGTAGAGTAAATGTACAGATTGACCTATTTGAGTAGCTTAAGAAAGTGCTTGGATATCAAAAGTAGGGAAGTTCAAACAGGCTTAGAAGGAAAGGTGATATGAACATTACTACATGATACAGTATTAAGGGTAATTTTCTTCATTTTATAGTTTGGTGACCCATAAGCAGGAGCATTTGGTACTTTGCTGAAATTTGCTATCCATACAAAATGAGTGGCCATGAAGTACAAAGGACAAGGCAGTAGAATTCAGTATGACTTGGGAAATGAGGATCTTGGGAAGGCATTGTAAATGGCTCATCTTTGGATATGTGCAAGGTGAGGGGGTTGGCAAAAAATACTAAAAAAATTAATGTATGCTCATCCATATTTTGAGCAAGGGTTGCATTTTGCAGGATGGAGAGGGAGGACAAAAGATATCAAAACCTTCATGTTTCTCCCTAATATCTGTGTAGGAAAGATGGGGGGGGATGATTTTTTTTCCTTTTTTTCTTCCTTCCTTCCTTTTCCTTCCTTCCTTCCTTTCTTCCATCCTTTCTGTCTTTCTTTCTTTTTCTTTTTTTTCTTTTTAGTTTACAACACTCAGTTCCACAAGTTTTTCAGTTCCAATTTTTTTCTCCCTCCCTCTCTTCCCTCCTGCCCCCCAAGACAACATGTAATTCTATATAGTTTCTACATATACTTTCGCATTAAACTTACAAGTTGTAAAAAAGAATTATAAGCAATGGAATGAATTATGGGAAAGAAGAGACAAAATCAAAAAAGAAGAAAAAACAGAGGAAATAGTTCGCCTCAATCTGCATTCAGACTCTGTAATTCTATCTCTGGATATGAATAGCTTTTATCATCATGAGTTTTTGAAGCTGTCTTTGAACCTACCATTGATGAAAAGAGCCAAGTCTGTCAAAGTCAGTCCTTACAGATACTGTGTGTCTTTAATCATGTGTAATGTTCTTCTAGTTCTACTCCCCTCATTCAGCATCAGTTCATATAAACCTTTCCAGGTTTCTATTAAGTCTGTCTGCTTCTCATTTCTTATAGCAGAATAGTATTACATTACATTCACATACCACAATTTGTTTGGCCATTCCCCAATTGATGGACATTCCCTTGATTTCCAATTCTTTGCCACCACAAAAAGAGCTGCTATAAATATTTTTGTACATACTAGTCCATTTCCCACTTGCGTGATCTCTTTGAAAAAAAGCCCTAGAGGTGATATTGCTGGGTCATAGGGTATGCACATTTTATAGCCATTTGGGCATAGTTCCAAATTGCTCTCCAGAATGGCTGGATCAGTCCACAGCTGGGAAATGCTTTGGTGAAGCTGGGTATGACATGTATAAGTGAGGAAAATATTTATTTTCTTCACATGTTAAAAATATTTTCAATGTATAGATGTTGAAATATGGATAACATCTTTAACACTTCAGCACATTAATGTCTATGTCTATGCAATAATGAGTCCACTAATATGGAAAAAAGCATTATTTTACCTATATCATAAAGTAGTTATTATTTTTAAATACCATGGCTAGTCAATTAGTTGTTTTTCTTTTATAAAATTCCTAACAATAGGTGCAAGGGTCTGACTCACACAGAGGGTGACTCACTCAAAGTAGATGATTTGTGGCTTTCTTTTTGGTATTCTTTGATAAAATCTCTCTCTCTCTCTCTCTCTCTCTCTCTCTCTCTCTCTCTCTCTCTCTCTCTCTGTCTCTCTCTCTCTCTCTCTGTCTCTCTCTCTCTCTCTCTCTTTCTCTCTGTGTGTATGTATGTTAGAGAAGGAATGGAGGCTAATTCAGTATTAATGATTTCTTCTGATATTTTGATTAAGATTTCATAGTGTGGTGATGAAACCATACATATAAACAACCCTAATGAAGAACAAAATTCATCAAGCTGTTGCTGTTTGTCTTTCATTTTAAAAGAGGATAAATGACATCATGGGCTAGTGTATTGACTTGCCAATGAATTATATTTAAGTGAGGAAGAGTTGTGCAAAGTCATCAGCCTCATTCTCTTTTCCACAGTCATTGAAGTCCAGTGGTAAGACAAAAGTCAAGAAGACTGGAAGTGGATTGGGATACAGTGGATAATTTTAGCATCTTTGATGTTTGACCAAGCTTTATGAACTCCCCAGTGCCTGCTTCAGGTCTTCATGGCCTTTGGAAGCAATTGTTCCATCCTCCCATTCCATCATTGATGGGTTTGAGGCCTGTTGGTTATCTTATCCTGGTTTACTGTGGCAGCAAAAAGCTGTAGCCAGACCCCAGTAAATATGTTATGTAAATGTAACAGGTATGAATGACAAGATGTTCCTTCACATCCAGCATGTTGGAGAGAAAGTTCAAGCCATCTTCCATGTAGTTATGGATCAGACCTCACTCACTTGTATATCAGCCAATTAGTCTGCTATGTTACTCATATAGATAGGATATTTTTACAAAGAGATGGCACCATCATTAAGGAGGATGGGAAAATGTTTCTTGCAAAAAGTAGCATCTTAGCTGAGATTCAAAGGAAGCCGTGGAATGCAGGAGAAGAAGGAGACATAGAGAGTTTCAGGTACTGGAAGACAGTGAAAAATGCATGGATTCTGGATTTTGGGAGTTTTGTTTGAAGAACAATATAAAGGTCACCATCACTAGATTGTAAAGTATGTTGTTATGGTAATTAGGGTGAGACTCTTTTGCTGTTCATCTCTTTTCGATTGCTAAGGCAATCAAGTGCATTTGACTGAGTCTTGTTTTTGTAGAAAGGTCCACACCATTTTGCTAATTAGGTTGTGAGAGGTGTAAAATCCTAGAGAAGTGTGAAGTGCTCTGACCCTGAAGAAGTATGTATATATACTGAGAGGATAGCATATTGTTTGGGGCTCACTCATTGGAAGTTAGTTAGGGTAAGGAGTCGAGGATTGTACCCAGGTTGTGAGACTAAGCAATTGGGAGGGTGAAGGTGTCCTTGATAATAATGAGGAAGTTAAGAAGAAGGGAGGGATTTTGGGGGAAAATAATTAGTTCAGTTTTGGATAAGTTGCTAATTTATTTCTCATTAATAAAAATGCAATTCCTTTCTTGTTATGTAATTAATTAGCTCAAGCTCCACTCTATCTCATTAAAAATTAAGTATTTAATGTCTTAGTGAAACTTCAATTCCCAAAACTAATTACTCTTCTTCTTTTATATTTACATAAATATTAAAATGACTGATTATACATATATAATTTATTAATAAGTGAAATTTATAATAAACTTAAAGACCTACACAACTATTCACAAAATTTTAGTTATAACTGACATCATGGGCCAACTCACCTCAAACACTCCATGTATTTGTAAATGACTCCTGTTCACTTGTCTGGAAACACAGTTTCAAATCATTCAACAGAATCCGGATACTAATTAAGTCTCATCAAACATCTTGTTAATAATTTTCCTCAGGATTAGTCCCTTCTTTTTCTTCTTTTGTCAGTAATCACATGAAAACAATATTTCATCTTCTCTTAAGCTTTTCCTAGTATTCTTTATCATTTTCTTTCTGACAAGAAAGATATTTCTCTTTTTAGCTTTTTTTTCTGACAGATTCTACCTCGATCTTTATAGATCATAGATAGAAAACATACATTTTTGTGCTATGTAGTGAGAAGCGCTTCAGTGAGATATTTCCCAATTGACATTTTTAGATTACCACCTACAAATCTTTTTTTTTTTTCATATTGAATTTGGTCTGTGTTCTTAAAGAGATTATAACATTTTTTATATGATCTGCAAAAGATAAATTTGAAACAAAGGTTACAAACATTATACACATTGATATATATTTCATTGACTTCAATTTTAAACTCCACATTCTGCTCTATTGAAAGGCTTTACAAATGATTTTGCTGATTAAAGTTTTAAAGAATATAGCAGGGAATTGCGGGATAACATAAGAAAAAGACTAATGGCCTCATTAAAAAATTGTTTTACAAGGGCTGCCTATACCCAAAGTGCATGCAGTAGCAACAATTTGTTTAGCAAACTGGTGATGAGGGCTGATTGTTACTCTAAATATAAATTCTGTCAGAGCAGAATGTGTTAAGCATAGCATTATCTGTTATTGAAATGACTCAGTGGTGTAATTCAGAGAGGTTTCTGTGAAGGAAAACAATAACTTTAGAAAACATTTAAGAGGCTTCATTTGTATTGCTAATATGATTATCTGAGGAAATAAGACACCTATAATATCTTGCCTTTCTTGAAGGATGACATTGTTATCACAGAAATTTATAATACCTTTATACACTAAGGATATTTTCATGATCTTCCTCTCTCCTCAATTGTACAATATGATGTTTTTCTATAAGATTTTATTTATTTTTTAAAATCACAAATGGGTTGCTAAATTCATTGCCAAGTAAAACTGCCCTTCAGTGGGCAAGTTATGCAAAAAAAAAGTTTCCATTAAAATAGAAAAAAATTGGAAATGTTGTCATTTTATGGAAGCATTTTTAAATGGCCTTCAAGTTGAAGTGCAGCATTTCACATTATATAGTCATGAGGGATTACAACACTTTTGTGGTCTTATGGAATACCATGTGACTGAACAGTGATAGGGGATCTTTGATTCATTTAATGTTCTTCACAAACCAGCTTTGAGTTAAGATCCTCTAGAGAGATAGAAGAAAAGGAGAGGAAGTGAAAACACAAAGGTATAAATTATGAGATATATTTATGTTCCAGTTTCCTGATTAGGGGTATGATATATAACCTTAATGTCAGTTACATGTAGATTTGGGATAATGAAAGTGATGAATACATACATAAGCCTTTAAGCACTTTTAAGTACTACTGATTATTTTTCCTTCTTCCTACTCTATGTTTTTTAAACTTGATGATAGCTATATCTCCATATTCAGCAGAAAGTTGCACAATCTAATCACTTTTACTATTAGAATTACAACTGGGACCATTAGTGGAGTTGAAAGATATGGTGGAAATGTCAATTAAAGGTAGTTTCTTAAGTCAAAAGACATTTATTAAACATTCACTATACACTAGGCACTTTATTAAGCACTGGGGATAGAAAGAAAACCAAAAGGGGTCCTTGCTCCTAAGGAGCTTGCAATTCAGTGGGGGAGACAATATGCAAACAACTAGTTGAAAACTATATATATGAATGATTATATATAATCTCAGAGGGAAGACACTAAGATTAAGGGGGGCTGGGAATGGCTTCCTGTAGAAGGTGGGACTTCGGATGAGAATTGAGAGAATTCAGTAGGTGGAGATGAAGGAGAGAATTCCAAGCATGTGGTAGAGACAGTCAAAATGCCCAGATGATACAAGGTCACATTTGAAGAATAGCAAGGGGATTGATTTCACTAGATTAAAGAGTAAGGCTGAATGAGGGTGCATGGCTTCAGGGATGTGGGGTATAAGATGACTAGAAAAGGTTATAAAGAACTTTTTTAAGCAATAAACTTATATTTTCAGTTTCTAAAGTGACATGTCTTGAAGAGTTAATGTTGTGACTAAGTTAAAATGGTTGAAACTTGCTTTTTTCCTGTACCTAGAATGAATCAATAAAGATGATTGTCAACTTTACAATTTCAACCAAAACACTAGAAAAAAATGTTCAAACAAGCTCTTTGAAGTAGATTTTGGATTGTATAAACTTTGTGTCTGCTCTCATGCCTAGCATAAGGCTCTATACCTAATCAGCACTTGGTAAATGTTTCTTAAATTGAATTCATAAAAATTCCACATTTTGAATTTTTTTTATTATCCATCCATCCATCACCAAATATTCATTGGCACCTTCTCTATGTGCAGTACTATGCTAAACATTTCACAGAAATTAAAGAAAAAAAAGTAAAAAATAAGAATACTCCCTGACTTCAAGATGCACAAGATTTTTTTGTGAAAAGATACAGGTGAGAAGGGACTAGATAAGTTATATCTTTGGTGTAGGGAACTACAGATGAAGAAACTGCCTCTAGCAATTGTCACCCTCTGCAGTTTAAGTGATTTTCCTAGGTTCACACAAATAGCATGTGTTGAGGTAGGATTTGAATATTGGTTGTCCTTGCTACAGGCCTGCCTTTCTATCTACTACCCTACTCTATTGCTTGGAGGTGGAGGCAATGGGGTTTAGAGACACAGGTAGTTTTCCTTTACATGGAATCACCTGTGGACTCTGAAGACAAAAAGACAGCTGGATGTGCTGACCATGGCCACTTGACTTCAGGGGCCAGTGAAGATACCTACTCAAATTGCACTTTCTGCAGTAGCCAGTGGGTGGTGTTTGAGTTCCTCCCTCAAGTTCTCGTGCATCCTGGTCCATCACTAGTCTTCTTGCCTTTTTTTTTTTTTTGATTGTCACTGGACTCTGATGACTCTGGAGGAGAGAGTGAGGCTGATTATAACATTGTATGACTCCTCCTCACAAATATAAATGCGGAGAAAGTCAAGACATCACCATTAATCCTCTTCAAGAATGAAGGATGAATAAACACCACCACTAAAACAACTCGAAACTATCAGAAATAGACTAACCTTGGTTCTTCCATAGCCTTTAGCCTCTTTCAGCCTTACTTCTGGGGTTCTATTTCAACTTGATTTAGCATTTCAAGCAATTATATAAATCCCTATTTTGTAAACTTGTTAATTGGCTCCATTGCTGCCATTACTCATAAGGATTCTTATTTCCTTTCCAACTTTCTATATGTCAAAGAAATACAGGGAAGAAAATAAGCAATTATTAAGTGCTTAATGTGATAGGCACTGTTTTATGCACTCTACCTCTTACTCATAAGAACCCTATGAGGTAGGTTTTGTTGTTATCCCTATTTCAAAGTTGAGAAAATGGGGGCAAATAGAGATGAAGTGATCTGCCCTGAGTCATGGAACTCATAAATGTCTGAGGCAAGATTTGAACTGTGTTCTTCCTTTTTCCTGGACTAGTGCTCTATCCACTGTGCCAATTAGCTTTCTCAAATATGCATGCATATATTATAGAATGCATCATTAAATGGATTTAGGCATGAAAACATACATTAATATTATTTGGTAAAACTCTGAAAATCCCACTTTCCTCCTTTAGCCTACTACTCTTAGGTATGCTGGACTGACTTATTGGGACAGGGTAGTGCTATGCTACACTTACCAAGACAACAGGGGATGAGAAAGGAATTAATTCACCATTATTACTACCTGATCAAAGTACCTTGGTAAGCAGCTGATCAGTGAATTCAGTCAGGAATCATCTTGGACTTCTACCAAGGTACATTGCTAGTCATCTGTTCCAACTGTTTTTAGTATACTGCCAAGTACCATCTCTATCTTCTTTTCTTGCTGGGATCCAGTCAGTTTCTGCAGTGTATCATCCTGACTCTTAGACAGCCTAGGACTAGGTAAAGCAACTACCTATAAAGCATGTACTTACTCTCTCTCTCTCTCTCTCCTCCTCCTCCTCCTCCTCCTCCTCATCATCATCATCATCATCATCATCATCATCACCACTGTCCCTTCTCACCTCATTATTTTAGTTCAAGATCTTTAAAAACTTAAATTATTAGCAAATACCTACTACAGGATAATTTCACAAAAAGGAGAAGTTTAAGGGTTAACTTTCAATGTTGAGTGCCATAATATTAGGAGTGACCAGGTACCAGTGTCCTGTTAGTTCAGGTTCAATTTGGGGAATAAATAAGGCACTATTAAGTGACTGAATAGTTGACAAAAGGAAGTTTCCTTCACCCTAACATAGCAAGGATTTGCAACAATTGGTTACAGTTGCATAGCTTCTATGTTAGCAATCTCATCTGATCAGCAGGGAAACCATGGTGACTGGAATATTCTTCAGACATCCACCAAATTGAAAGGGCCCCAACAGGTGGGACTTTTCAATGTCCTTTTAACCAGCAGGCTGAACCAAAGGAATCAGGTACCAATTAGATCCTGGTGACAGGTTTGTTGCCTTTTAGGGAAAATTATTCCTTAAAGTTGGGGATTTAGGTGGTACTTTAAACTATTACATGATCAGTCTATAGCTTGTATACAGTTCTGAAAGCTTTAGAGGTTTTAAATGCACATTGGCATCATTAGTAGATCTGAAAGAAGTTCCTTCTGTGCCAAAGAATTGTTTTATTGGAATGTGGTCCATATAGTCACAGAAAACTTTATTTTAATACGGCCCCATCTGGCTTTTCCTTTTTAATTTTTGGTGTGCAATTGAAAATTAAATTGACAAATTGCAGGCTCAAATTGAAAATTGTTTCCTCAAAATAAGAAGCAATTAGGCAATTGTGCATAATAATTTGAGCTTTAATTAATTTGCAAAAAATGAATTTTTATCCCATATATCCCTGAAAAGAAAAAAAACAATGATGAGGAAAAAAGATTCCAAAAGCAGTCCAGCACACGTCTTGACAAGGTCTTTCCCTGGCCTTCAAACTATCTATATATTCTGACAAAAATTGTAGAAAGTAGCCCATGCAAAAGACAACCAGGATATTTCCTCTGCTGAGTAGGATAAATAAGCAAATGGCTTGAAACAAAAATCTTTAGAGAAAGACTGTTTGATTATCTCTTCACCCAGACACACCTTACTTCTACAAGTCTGGAGCAGAATTGACTCTGTTAACCAGAGATGAATCTCCATGTTTGGTAGCAGAATAAGATTTATGGAAAGATTTGGGTATGTTGTGTATCACAACCCTCCACTGTTAATCTATACCTATATTTGATTGTATCCAACCTAGAAATAATGGGCTTAATGAAATAAAGATAGTTATTCTCATCCCAGTATGACCTAAATATTAGTACTTTGTGCACCAGGAGCTTTTCCAGAAAATTGCTTTCACATTTCTATTGGCATCATAACCTACATTTTTTTAACACAAATGAATATTTTGTTTACTCTGATCCAAAAAAAAGTGGAAGAAAAGGCCTTTTTAGCCTTAAACAGTGACTTTCTTTCTCCAAGGAATATATAAATGGGAGAATTTTAGTGATTTGTTCAAAGTAAGACATTCAACAATAGGGCTCAGATTCAGGGCCTCTAAGAAGACTTCCATTATATACTTGCTCTATGTGCTAGGGGAACATGTTGTACTTATATAAATTAACATATGCATCAGAGCTTTTTGACAGCCTCTTCTTATCTGTCTTCCCTCTCTTTGTTTTATACATACATACACATGACACATATATGTATATATACACATATATGTATATGTACATGTATATGTATACATACATATATACATGCATACATGTGTATGCGTGTATGTATAGATGTGTGTGTATATATATATATATATATATATATATATATATATATATATAGTTGTGGGTGTGGGTGTGTATGTATCTTGTTTATACATAGTTGTTTTAATTTTAGTTTTGTCTCCTTCATAGCATTATGATATCCTTTATAACAGGTGCTTTCTTTTCATTCAGTGTTTCACACAGTGTACCATAGCAGGTACTATATATACATACATATACATATATATACATATATATGTATATATATATATGTGTGTATATATATAATTATTTAGATTTCTACAAAAAATTGAAAATAATATTCAACTTAGCACTTAGCAATTTCCCTCATTACATTCTATATAATACTCATAAAACAGGATATTTTAAAAATCAACCATTTTGTAAATTAAACATCACAGTGACCCATATTTCACCTGTATAGTCCTTCCTTTGGCTTGTTGGTCCCAAAGGTAAGCCATCTTGTCTATAAAAGAATTATAGAATACTTATTTTTTCCTCTTTCCTACCAACATCAAACTGAATAAATAACATTAATACACTGGTAAAAAGCATATACATATTCCTCAACTGAAATGAGCCCAGTAATTGGTAATGTGAAATGGTCAGATGGTTTTACATGATGCCTTTACTTTGGATGCCTGTCAGCAAACATGAGTCTTTGAAGGTGAATGAAACAGGAAATTGAAGGGACACAATGTCCACTGAAGCTGTACTTACTCCTCTATTTAGATATGAAATTATAAACTGGTTTCTCTGGGACCCTTGAGTTGTATGCTATTCTAGTGCTAGAGTGGCAGCAACAATTTAAAATGCAGGAAAGGTATAAATCGAAAAGCAGATATTCATGGACTTTAAATCCAGAAGGTTCAAATAAGACAAATATTGTACTATTAGCCTATGTAGCTACAACCATGAGAATTACTAAAGCTTCTATGATAATCTCTCATCTCATTTTAGATAAACACCTATGAGTTAACTGCACATATGAAGTTCCCTTTTCTCAGAGATGTGGGTGATCTAAATTAAAACACTGAAATATAATTGATGTCTTCTTTCCTTATTAGAAATGTAAGCCCTTGATTATCCCTTAGCTCCTTCATGAGTATAGTGGTAAGGTTAAAAATATCAATAAATATCCAGAAATTAATGATACATATATATACATATACCTACCTATGTGTGTATTCTCTCCAGATCTTATGTTCTAGACCTGAGCTTACATTATGGATGGAGGAAAACATATTAACCCAAATATAATTTTTCCCTGCCTTAGGTGACTGAATCTGAGATGGAAAAGAATATTCAATCTATGTTACATGTAATTAATGCTTCTCCATTAGCAGTGTATTTTTCTTATCCAATTAAACTGCTAATCAAATGCATGACCTTTTGTGCATAGGCTAGTAATAGATTCAGATTTTTGGTAGGGGAATAAAGAGTAAGGAAGTAGTATATGAACCAGAATATATGGACAAATTATATAGCCATAACATGCTCAGATAAAATACTCCCTCTCCCTTCTCATCCTCCCCCAAAAGTAAGAATAAGTGAAAAAAGGTATTGAGTCACAACCATATTGTGAGATCCTGACTGTTGAATGGAACCAGTCATTGCTCTTAGTGTCACCTACTTCAATGAATTTGTGATCTAATCAATATGAAAACTCCCTTCCATGGTGCAGATCACAAACCATTCACTTCTTATTCTGTGCAAATTTGATTCATGTCCTTCATTAAATTCTCCCTAGGGATTCCAAAATGCCCAGGATCTTCTTTAGATTTCATGGCATGGCTAAAACATCAGTGGAATACATTTCCCTTAATCTTGCTCCAAGCCTTCTTTGACTCCTTCTCTAGTAATAAATCTCCTTAGAAATGTTCTTTAGAAAGAAGAAAAAATCTTGCCAGAATATTCTTTGTAATGTAAACTCCAAACCCATCCCTGTTGTATTCAAAAACTTTCAGCAATTTCTCAAAATTTCTTGTAAGATAAAATTCAAAGTTCTTATTCCCCTATTTTGACATGTTTTCAGTCTACCTTTCTAGCCTTATTTCCATCTACTCATTAACTTTAAGTTCTGCCCAAATTAGTTTACTACCTATTCAGTCCTTATATGATTGAGTTACATTTTTTTTAATCTTACCTTGTGCTTTACAACCTCCATGAAATATTTCCTACTTCGTCTTGTAAAAATAATCTTTACTCAGTGCAAAGATGGCAGAGTAAAAGCAGGGACTTTCTTGAGCTCTTCCTCAAATCCCTCCAAATACCTGTAAAAAAAAAACACTCTACAGAGAAGTTTAGTGGGAAAAAACTGCGAGGACAGAGTGAAAGGAGTTCGTGGTTCTGCCACCGCCCCAGGGCAGCTGAGGTAGTGCAGCTTCTGAACTACAGCTGCAGTTGCTTCTGGCTCCAGGCCCACTTGGTGGGAGGAATTAAGTGATGGATTTGAGTGGGAGTGCAGAGCCTGCTCAGATTTGAGTCATGGTCTAGGGTTGGCAGTTCTTGGGGGAGGAGTAGCACTGGTGTGGCAGAGCTTGCTATGCAGAAAAATCTCAGAAAACAACAGCACAGCCCCTCAAGCTTGGGACAAAGTACTCTCTACTCTACAAGTAGTCATACACCAAAGAAAAACTCAAGGGTCAAGTAGTTGCCTGGGAACATGGCCAGGCAGGGAAGACAGACTCAGATTCAGACTTAGACTTTGGAATCTTTCTTTGGTGATAAAGAAGACCAAAACATAAAGCCAGAATAAGTCAACAAAGACAAAGAGCCTACATCAAAAGCCTCCAAGAAAAACATGAACCCATCTCAGGCCATGGAAGAGCTCAAAAAGGATTTGGAAAAGCAAGTTAGAGAAGTAGAGGAACAGTGGGGAAAAGAAATGTGAGTGATGTGAGAAAACCATGAAAAACAAGTCAATGACTTGCGAAAGGAGACCCAAAAAAATACTGAAGAAAATAACACCTTAAAAATAGACTAACTCAAGTGGCAAAAGAACTCAAAAAAGCCAATGAGGAGAAAAATGCCTTGAAAGGCAGAATTACCCAAATGGAAAAGGAGGTCCAAAAGACCACTGAAGAAATATCACCTTAAAAATTTGATTGGAGCAAGTGCAAGCTAGTGACTTTATGAGAAATCAAGATATTATAAAACAGAACCAAAGCCATGAAAAAATGGAAGACAATGTGAAATATCTCATCGGAAAAACCACTGACCTGGAAAATAGATCCAGGAGAGATAATTTAAAAATTATTGGATTACCTGAAATCCATGATAAAAAAGAGCCTAGATATCATCTTTCAAGAAATTATCCAGGAGAACTGCCCTGATATTCTAGTGCCAGAGGGTAAAATAGAAATTGAAAGAATCCACTGATCTCCTTCTGAAAAAAATCCCAAAAAGAAGACTCCTAGGAACATTTTTGCCAAATTCCAGAGCTCCCAGATCAAGGAGAAAATACTACAAACAGCCAGGAAGAAACACTTTTAGTGTGTTGGAAACACAATCAGCATAACACAAGGTCTAGCAGCTTCTACATTAAGGGATCAAAGGGCCTGGAAAATGATATTCTGGAGGTCAATGGAGCTAGGATTAAAACCAATAATCACCTACCCAGCAAAACTGAGAGTCATGATCCAAGGGAAAATATGGATTTCCAATAAAATAGAGGACTTTCAAGCTTTCTCAGTAAAAAGACCAGAGCTGAACAGAAAATTTGACTTTCAAACACAAGAATCAAGAGAAGCATGAAAAGATAAACAAGAAAGAGAAATCATAAGGGACTTACTAAAGTTAAACTGTTTTGTTTACATTCCTACACAGGAAGATGATGTGTAGAATTCATGAGACCTCAGTATTAGGGTAGCTGAAGGGGGGATTGTAGAAATGGGGAGAATATTTGTAATTCAAACTCTTGTGAAAATCAATGTTGAAAGCTAAAAATATTAAATAAATAAATATATTTATTAAAGAAAAGACTCTAAAAAAATTCTAGAGCTATAGAACTCACAAAGTGATGGAAAGAAATAAGTCTCCAGCCCAAGACAAACTGGAAGGTTGACTGGAATGGTCTATCACACCATGCTGGGAGCAGAGCACAGTCCCATGTGGGCTGTTCTAGCATTAACTAGGCCAGAGCAGACTAGGCAGAGCAGGCCTCAGGGCACCGAGTTACTGGCAGTTGTGGTGGTTTCCAGACTTCTAAATCCATAAATTCCAAAGACATCGTAATTGGTGAGTAGGAAAACTCTGTCAGACCTGGGTGAGAGAAGTGCAAGGTCTGGCACCTGCTCCAGGACAATGTAAGCAGCTGTGGTAGGGACTGCTTCTAGAGGTCCAGACCATTTTTCACACTCAACCCAAGCTCTATATTGAATTGCTTACCTTCTCAGTGAGTTTGGGTTGAGTGTGAAAAAGGGAGAGAATTTGAACTCAAAGTTTTAAAAGAAATTGTAAAAATTATTTTTACATGGAATGGGGAAATATGATATACAGGCAATGGGGTATAGAAATCTATACTGCCCTACAAGAAAGTAAGAGAAAGGGGATAAAGGGTGGGATGGAGTGATAGAATGGAGGGTAAAGTGGGTAAAGGGGTAATCAGAATGCATGCCATCTTGAATGGGGAGAAATGGGGAGAAACTTTGTAACTCAACATCTGGTGGAAATGAATGTTGAAACTAAAAATAAATTAATCTAAAAAAAATCTCTCCCTCTACATGCTTTTGGAGAAAATTTGAATCCTTCTATTTGCATCATCTTCTCTAACACCTGTATACTTTATGTACATGTTTTGCCCCTTGATTAGATCACATATCTCTTAGATTGTTCATCTCAGCATCTACATTACCTTGCACAAAGTGGTATTTAATAAATTTTTGTTGAATTTAATATAAAGTTATGAACAACAAATTTTAGTTGCCCCTGTATCACTTTGAGCTCAACATAACTCCGAAAAATACTTTTCTTTAAGTTGATGTTAATAATAAAATATATTGCATCTGTCTCCATCGTGCCACACAGTTATCATCCGAAATCAGGCACCTCTCATTTCTAATAGATTGATTTTCAACACTAATTTTTTATAACTTTTATTTTTACGTTACCAACATTTCCCTATTTCTTCCTCCCTATCCTCTCCCAGGGAATCATCCAATATCACAAATGATTTTATAAGAAAAAAGAGAAAGAGGAAGAAGAGAAAATAAATCAGCAAAACTGATTAATAACTTTTAAAATCTAAAATTATTATGCAATGTCCTATAGCTGCAAACTACTCCCCCTATTAAACTTAGCTCTAAAAGGAGTAGGAGAATCATCCTCTTCTGATCTCTCTTCTTTGGAAGTCACCATTCTGCTTTGTAATATATTTTTCATTATTTTGGTGGTAATGTTATATTGTGTTTACTGTTTTATATTTTCTTGGCTCTGTTCTAAATCATTTTGTATCAGTTCACAAATATCCATGTTTCTTGAAATATATATGTATATATGCATTTAATATTATAACAATATAAAACATAACAAAACTATTCAGTAATTTATATGACTATATAATATTATGAATAAGTAGTATATTACTCATACATGTAAATTTATATATTCATATATGCCCATGTCTACATTTATGTGTGATATATGTATATAAGCATGTTTTCTCCCTCAGTTGAATGTAAACTTCTTGGTGGCTGCTATTATTTCTGCTTCAAAGCAACAGTAGCTCTGAAAAGGGAAGGGTCAGTAAAGAAATATGAGGAGCAGGTGGAATCAGTGCTCAACTGTCTGCACTAGGAAGCAAATCAACTTCAGATACACACACATACACATATGTGTATATATATACACATATATACATATATACACATATATACATGCATATACGTATACATATACATACATATATACATATACATATACATGTGTATATCTATCTATCTATCCATCTATCTATATATATGTAAACACTTTAAGATTGTGGTTTATGCTCCAGGATATACATTGAATGGTTTTGATATTGATTCTCTACTACTCTGCATTAACACCTCATAAGTGAGAATTAATACATAATGTCTGTGGATTGTACTGGACTATTTTGGTTTATTAAATGTTGCATATTAGGTAGAATACAAATGTGAAAAATTTCCCTTCTTCTCAGGCTATATTGATATGCTTCATTTAAAGCAACTATAACACAGTTGAGTAATACTTTCAGCCATTGTTACAGTTGACTTTATTGATCAAACATGAAGTAATTGTAATGTTCTGAATCAACAATTGCAATGATAAAACTGATTAGATTGACAGTGGTCCATGACTATATCAGTATAACCAAAATCACATCTGGATTCTTCCCCCTCCTCCCCCCAAAAAAAATTATTTTGAAAAAGTATTATTTTTCTACACTCCAACTTCATCTGTCAGAGCTATTTCTAAATATTTTCTTTGTACCTGTTTTCCATGTCTATGAGAGGGAATTTCATAATTCCAATACTTTTCTGATGGTAAATCATAACTAGATATCATGGTAATAAACATCGATAGATTGGCAGAAATTCATTTTCCAAAATCATGTCACAAATATTTCAACTTCTGGAAAGACTAAGCTCTCAAATTATTTTAAAAATATTATCACATGTCTCTGGGTGAAATGTCCCTATCAAACCTATGTTAAAGATAAAATTACCTCATATCCTTCTTCATAGGCCCTTTTATTATTCCTCTATCATTCACAGATAATGATAATGCTTAAGAAAACTACAGCCTTCACTCTTTGAATAAGAAATGAATTTGCAATGTTATTTCATACAATCTGCCTAATAATAAGGCACCCTTGCTCAATTCTGAAGTTTCAAAAAGGCTATGCAGTTTCACATATCTGTTAAAAATGTCCTTAACATTAAGGAAATTCAAGTACTTGTAAAATGTGTTTTATTTCTCTTATTGTATTGGCATATAATTATAAATTGCCTTTATTTGTTTCCGGAAGTTATTGATATGAAGAAGCATTTGCAGAGTGTTTTCCATTATTGTCAATATTATAATGGAAAATCAGGACTATACCAGGAAATTGATATGATTTCCCCTCCCTCAAGAAATAGTATATGAATTACATAAAAATTGCAGATCTATGTAAACTCTATGAGAAACCACTTAAATTTCAAATGGAAGTGACTAAGATTTGATTTTGTTTAACAATTGAGTACACATACTTAAGATCATATATTTAGAGCCAGAAAGAACCTTAGAGATCAACTAATCTAATTTTTCACTTGAGAAAACTGAGGTCCAGAGAAATTAAATGCTTTGCCTAAGGCCACAAAGATGTCAAGTAGCAGAAAATTATTCTGACGTTGTTTTCATTAATCTCAAAAGCATAGTCAAGCCAATAAAAACATGGAGATAGTGTTGAACTAGATTGTCAATGTATTTAAAACCCATTTTCAACTCTATTTAACTGATCTATGAGCAATTAGAAATGTGTCCTGCTTCACTACCAAAACTTGATTTAATATAGTGTTATCTCTTTACCTCTTCAAGAAGTGGACATTAACTTACTGTGTAACAAATACTCCAAAGGAATCATTCCTTATTTCAAGTAGTATTTAAAGGATCTATCTTAAAGTGACATAAAAGACCTCCTTCCCCTTATAGTACATTGCACTCTTGGAAAAGTTACTATTAAAAATATTAAACCAACTCTTACTTTCCCATAGAAACTCATTGGAATGAAAAGAGTCAGTTCTTGTTGAGCTCAACAAAACTTTATATTTGGACAAAGTGGGTTGACTGCAAAGTACATGTAATTGACGCTTAGAAGAGCTGGGGTATGGGTGTTGTGGCAGGTAGTAATTACAGGGAATGAATAGTCTCTCAGTGTACCCCAAATTTGAAAGAATTTTTTGGCACTGTTGACCCATATCGAGCTTGAACTCCACTAAAACACCTGGTCCTTTTCTCTTTTAGAAAAAGCTTCCTTTTAACCATGCCTCACACCCACATAGTTGTGAAGTGGCCTTTTGAACCAAAGTGTAAGACTTAGTTTCTATCTCCATTACATTTTATTCTATAAAATTAACCAGTTTTCTAATCTCTTAATGTATTTTTGCCTCCTGTCTCTATCATCCACTATATTATTTAACTGTCTCAAGTTCTGTTATCTGTTGCTAATTTGATAAGCATTCCCTCATGCCATTATATACATTTTAATAAAAATCTTAAATAGTGCAAGGTGACACATAGACCACTATGGAACTCCGCTGGATTCCTACTGCCATTGACATGGAACCATTACAGAGTTCCTCTTTAAATCTAACTACTAACTAGTTCTTAGTTCTTCAACTTTAAATGTCATGTAAATTGCATCCTCTAACTTCCCTACTGGAGCATTAAAGTATGAGATTAAAAAAGGATATTTGTTGCTAAAAGTTTAGATATTCTATTACAAAATAAATATCATTAGTCTGGTATCTTTTCTTAACTAAGACATGCTGGATTTTTGTGATAGACAACTGATTCTTTTCCTTGATGTTCAGTTACTTATCAATAAATAATAATGCATTACCCACCTATTAATGCTAGGTAATATACTTGACATTAGGGGATTATATACTATTTGAGGAGGCAACAAGTACATGTATAGGCATATACAAAATTTAGGTAAAATAAATACAATGGGGGAAGGGAAGAATTCATGAGAAAGTAGTTCTTGAGCTGAATTCTAAAGGAAATCAGAGATTCAGAAAGGGAAAAGAGAAAGAGTGTTTTCTTGGGATTGGGCATAGTCATTTCCAAAGTATGGAGAACAACAGGAAGGCCAGTTACTTGAAATCATAGACTGCATAAAGGAGAGTCATGTGTAGTATGGTGAAAATGTAGGTTGGGGACAGTTGATAAGGGGCTTTAAATGCCAAAGAAGAGAGTTTATATTTAAACATTGAGGAAATAAGGAACCAGTAGTGTTTGTCACTGGAGAATGGAATGAATGAATGAATGAATGGATGAATGAATGAATGAAATCAATAATAATGCTTACCATGTGTGAAACTGTGTTAGCATATTGAATAGAAATAGAAAAACAAGACAGTTATTCTAATAGGAAAGTATAACATATATGAGTGGTATCAGTTTCAAGTCGTATGGAAAGAACCAGCAATTCTAACGGTATAGCAACAAAGCAGATACTAACGAATGTATTTTCATGTCATTCCCATTGACATAACCATATCTGTTTCTGACATTGAATCATCTGAGACTTCCAAAGAATTTGAGGGAAAGAACTTTCCAAGTCTACAGTAGTTTCGGCTACTAAGGAGTTTGAGGCTACAAGACTTAAAGACAGTTTCCAGGTGAGATATACACAAGTATTAGTTCCCTGGAGCATGGCTCAAGGATGTTGGGCTGGAAGCCAGGTTAGTAGCATGGATTACACTATTCTTGAGAATCTGGCACTCAGGGTCCCAGGCTATGTCCAGCAGTTCTACAGGGATTAAAGTGGGGATGTTGTTTTGATCCATCTGCACATGCTACATGCAATCTTTTTGGGTGAGACATGATCAGACTTGAACTTCCTATATGTTATTAGTATTCTCTTAGAGTCTTGTTCACCATTGTTTAAATATTCCTCCTTTTATCTGTTCTTTTATCTTTTTTTTAAAAAAAATTCTTCCCTCTTTTCTCCCCTCTCTCAACTTGTCAAATAGATTTTTCCTTTCTTTCCTCCCTTTAAACCAGTCCTGTTCACTAATGTTTTAAATTTCATTATTGTACCCATTTTCAAAGATGACCTCTCTCCCTTACCCTCCTTAATATATTTCTTTTCTACTGTCTGCATTATTCATTTAATCAAAATTTCTGGAGTACCCATTTTGGGCAGTTCCTGTGACTGCCTTGAAGAACACACCCTTTGTCTTTTCCATTGCATCTCACTCTAAGAATAATGTCAATTCCTGCAGGTAACAGAGAGGATACTAGCCAATGGCATGACTCTGTTCATCATATCCCAGATTTTTCAGCCTACTTATGACCTATATTCTCTCCCTGGTCATTTTCCTCACCATTTATATCAAAATTTCTCCTTATAACCATTTCCTCTCACTCCCCAAGTTGACAGTTACACATAAAAGCATTAATCCTCTCTCATAAAATTGTTTTCTTCAAGCACCAAATCCCTCTGGCCATAGCACTCAAGGTCAGCATTTCTCTTCACAGATCATTTATTTTCACCTCTGGAAGCATTCATCTGTGACACCCCTTCCCACCACCAAATCAAGGCTTCCCTTCTCTCCCTTTAAGCCACCCTACTCCTCAACGACTCCCCTATAGGTTCTTTTATTCCCGAGAGACCACAGAAGTCACCCTGTCCTCATTGCTATCTTTGACATGACAAACGCGCATCACACTCTCTCTTCTATTCTCCTCTTCCACCATAGGCAAGACATACAAAGATTTTCTCTTCATAATGTCCCAGGCTTACCTCTCCATTATTGTCTCTGCCTGAATTTAGCTATTTTTTCACATATTTAAAAAAGGAACTTTCTCACCAGTCTCTTTGCTGCTACTCTATTGCTGTTCCCATCATTAGCTGCTGCTTGCATTCACCCCTCCTGCATTACTGTTGACTTGTGTGTTCAAGAATCAAATGCTCTCTTCAGGTCTTGTTTTCTAATACTGTTTCAGATGCCTCTGTTAATAATTGGCCATCTTTTCATTCCTTTCCTTTCTTTTCCTTTTCTTTTTCATTTATAGTTAAACTCAGATTTGCGGTTGAGGTCACTCTGAGCTGCTGCTTGCTGATCTCCATGACTCTTAAGAACACATTACTTTATTCCTCCTGTGTTTTCTGGTGGGTGAAAATAGTCTTCTTTTTTTTCAAATTTCCTTTTTTTTATTTTTGAAGTTCTTCCTCATGATCACTTGCAGAATTTGTTATTTTTGAACTGAAAAGTTAAATTTAACCACTATGTATCTTTGAAATTGCAGCCTTAGTGGGGTTTTTGTTATTATTTTGTTTTGTTTTATTTGTTTGTTTTCTGCAAGTGATTTATGCATTCTTTCGGTTGACTTTTTGTTTTCAGTATTCAGAAGTGGTAGGCGTTATTCATTTTGTCTTTGATATCAATATATTTTGCTTGAATAGAAAACAAGTTTTCCTTATTTCTGTTCTTCTTGATTATCCTTCACTTCTATGTATTTGCATTCCTAATCAATTGGGTTCTCTCTCTCTCTCTCTCTCTCTCTCTCTCTCTCTCTCTCTCTCTCTCTCTCTCTCTCTCTCTCTCTCTCTCTCTCTCACACACACACACACACACACACACACACACAGTCTGAATCTGGACTCTGACTTCCAGGTCATTAGTTCTTTCAAGGGATATTCATCAGCTGTGTTCTTTAGACTAATATGGATTTCCATACCCAATTGAGTGTGTAATTTATTCCCTCCTTAGCCAAATCCAATGAGTAATGTTCATGCTATCCCCTACCTCTCCTTCATCTTTCCATCTACTGTAAAAGCTCTTTTGCACCTCACTTATATGAGAAAATTCACATCACTCCACCACTCCATTTCCCCTTCTTCCAGTCCAGCCCTCTTTTTCACCCCTAATATTATATATTGGATAACCAGGCCATCATGTTCAACACAAACCCATGCCCCTGTCCATGTATATCCCTTCTAACTGTCCTAATAAGGAGAAAGTTCTTAAAATTATAAGTATTACCTTCCTATGTACGAATATAAAGAGTTCAACTTTATTAAATTCCTTACTATTTCTATTTCTGTTGTCCTTTTTATGCTTCTCTTTCCTTTTGTATTTGAAAGTCATATTTTCTATTCAGCTCTGGTATTTTAATCAAGAATGCTTGAAAGTCCTTTATCTCATTGAATATACATTTTTTCCACAGAAGGATTATGCTCAGTTTAGTCTAGTAGGTGATTCTTGGTTATAATACTAGCTCCTTTGACATCTAGAATATTATATTCCAAGCTCCAACTCCTGTAATGTAGGAGTTGCTAAATCTTGTGGAGACTGTGACTCTGTGAATTTCTTTTTCTTTCTGGATGCTTCCAAAATTTTCCTATTGACCTAGGAGCTCTGGAGTTTGGCTATAATATTCCTAGAAATTTTCATTTTTTGTATCTCTTTCAAGAGGTTCTTGGTGGATTCTTCCAATTTCCATTTTCCCTCTGGTTTGAGAATATCACCTCAGTTTTCCTTGATAAATTCTTGAAAGATTACATCTAGGCCCATTTTTTGATCATGGCTTTCAGGTAGCCCAGTTATTCTTAAATTATCTTTCCTAGATCTATTTTTCCAGTCAGCTGTTTTTCCAATGAGATTTTTCATTCTTTTATTTTTTATTCTATTTTTCATTCTTTTGATTTTGTTTGATTGTTTCTTGATCTGCCACAGATTTGTTAGATTCTGATTAACCTGTTCTAATTTGTAAGCACTTATTTTCCTCAGTGAGTCTTTTTTAACACCATTTCTATTTGACCAAATTCTACTTTTTAAGTTATTTTCTTCAGTGAATTTTTGTACATTTTTTTTCTATTTAGTTAACTCTGCTTTTTAAAGGCATACTTCTCTCTACAGTATGTTGTTTACAAGAAACACATTTGAAACAGTGTGAAGGTAAAAAGATGGAGCAAAATATATTATGTTTCAGCTGAAGGAAAAAAAAATAAGAAGAAAACAGAGGTAGCAGTTATAATCTCAGACATAGCTAAAGCAAAGACAGATCTAATTAAAAGAAATGGGGAAGAAAACTACATGAATAAAATAGAGAAAAAGAAGATCAATGAATTGGGCATGCAACTGAAAAGTTAGAAAAAGGACAAATTGAAAATTTCCAATTAAATACCAAATTAGAAATACTGAGAGATTAAAGGAGAGATTAATAAAATTGAAATCATGAAAACTATTGAACACTAGAAAGCATAGGAATGTATGGAGTCTTTCTCAAAATGATAAGTAGGCTTTACCTAAAACCACATGGAAGCATTATATGTAATGGGGATAAGCTAGATGCATTTCCAATAAGATCAGAGGTGAAATAAGGATGTCCATTGTAACCCCTATTATTCAATTTGGTACCAGAAATTTTAGCTTTAGCAAAAAGAAAAGAAAAAGACATTGAAGGAATTAGAATAGGCAAAGAAGAAACTAAATTATCATTCTTTGCGGATGATATGATGATATACTTAGAGAATTCTAGAGAATCAAGTAAAAAAAAGCTACTTAAAATGATAAATAACCTTGGCATATTTGCAGGATATAAAATAAAACCACATAAATCCTCAGCATTCCTATATATTACTAACAAAGCCCAACAGCAAGAGATAGAAAGAGAAATTTCATTTAAAGTTACTGTAGATATTATAAATATTTGGGAGTCTACCTGTCAAAACAAATCCAGCAACTATATGCACACAATTACAGAACACTTCCCACACAAATAAAGTCACATCTAAATAAATGGAAAAAAAAAAAAACCATCAGTTGCTCATGGTTAGACCAAGCTAATATAAAAAAAAATGATAATTTTACCTAAATTAATTTACTTATTTAGTGGCATACCAATCAAACTATTAAAAATTATTTTATAGAGCTGGATAAAATAATAACAAAATTCACCTGGAAGAACAAAAGGTGCAGAATATCAACGGAATTAATGAAAAGAAATGCTTAGGGAAGGGAGCCTAACCATACCAGCTATTAAATTGTATTATAAAGCAGCAATCATTAAAACTACTTGGCACTGGCTTAGAAATAGAGTGGTGGATCAGTGGAATAGGTTAGGCACACAAGGTGCAGTAATCAATGACTGTAGTAATCTACTCTTTGATAAACTCAAAGAGTTCAGTTTCTGGGATAAGAACTCACTATTTCACAAAACAGCTGGGAAAATTGCAAAACAGTATGGCATAAACTGGAAACTGACCAATATCTTACACCATATCCCAAAATAAAGTCAAATTGGGTTCATGATTTAGACATAAAGACTGATACTATAAGCAATTTGGGAGAGCAAGCAATAGTTTACCTGTTAGATTTATGAAGAAGGGAAGAATCTATGACCAAACAAGAGATAGAGAGTACTACAAAATGCATAATGGATAATTTTGACTAAGTTAAATTGGAAAGTTTTTATGCAAACAAAGCCAAGGCAACCAAGATTATGAGGGAAGCAGAAAATTAGGAAATACTTTTTTACAACTAGTGTCTCTGATAAAGGCTTCATCTCTAAAATATACAGGGAACTGAGTCAAATTTATAAGAATACAAGCGATTCCCAAATTGATAAATGGTCAAAAGTTATGAACAGGAAGTTTTCAGAGGAAGAAATTAAAGCTATCTGTAGTCATATGAAAAAATGCTTTAAATAACTATTGATTAAAGAAATGAAAACTTAAACAACTCTTGGCCCCACATGTCTCCTGTCAGGTTGGCTAACATGACAACACAGGAAAATGAAAAATGCTGTAGAAGATATGGGAAAATTGGAACACTATTGCATTGTTGGTGGAGTTGCAAACTGATCCAGCCATTCTGGAGAGTAATTTGGAGCTACGCCCAAAGGGCTATAAATATGTGCATACCCTATGACCCAGCAATAACACCTATAGGACTGTATCCCAAAGAGATCATAAAAGTGAGAAAAGGACCCATTTGTACAAAAATGATTATAACAGCTCTTTTTGTAGGGGCAAAAAATTGGAAGTCAAGGTGATGCCCATCAATTAGGGAATGGCTAAACAAGTTGTGGTTTATGAATGTGATAGAATACTATTGTGCTATAAAAAAGAGGAGCAGACAGACTTCACAATAACCTGGAAAGACATATCGTCTCATGCTGAGTGAGAGGAGCTGAACCAGAGAACATTATGCATGATTACAGACACATTGTATCTTTGATGACTAACTTTGATAGACTTGCCTCTTCTCAGCATTGCAAGGTTCCAAGACAGCTCCAAAAGACTCATGATGGAAAAAGTTATCCACATCCAGAGACAGAATTTCAGAATCTGAATGCAGATAGAAGCAAACGATTTTCTCTCTCTCTCTCTCTCTCTCTCTCTCTCTCTCTCTCTCTCTCTCTCTCTCTCGTCTCTCTCTTTTGTTTTGTTTCTTCTTTCTCATGCTTCATTCCATTGGTTATAATTCTTCTTTACAACTTGAATATTGTGAAAATAAGTTTAATGTTAAGGTATATGCAGAACTTACATTAGATTACATGCCATCTTGTAGGAGAGGGGAACCCTGAAGGGTCCAGAGAATGTCAGACTTCCATCTTTCCATCTGTGTTCTAGATAGAAACCTTGATGTAATGGTACTGTATGCATATGGAGAAAGAAATAAATGGATGCAAATTCACCATGTTTAAGGTAAATTTCTGGAGTACCCCATGAATGAGAGAAAAGGATTTAGAGCAACCAGGAATTATGAATTTGCTAATGCATTCTTTACGTTTGATCACACTTTGCCCTAAACTCTATGTACTTATGAGACAGTGTGTCTCACACTCATAGTGCATCTCTACCTTTGGGGAGAAATTTTATACCAACCGTGCTTACTGTACCAACTTACTAAACACTCTTTTCTTTAAAAGCTCTTTTGGCCGGCCAACCAAATTGATTCTCAACTGATAATCTTTAGGGGAAACCTACTACTAGGAGACTCAAGCATAAAACATTAAAAAGTCACCCTGAGGAGTCAATGATACTCCCAGAACAGTAAGGGGGAGAAGTTCTAGTAAGTGAGAATAAAGATTATCAGAGTTTACACAGAAATGGTAGTGGGAAATTTGGACACAGTGTACTCTAGTTCTTAGTTCCTCCATTATTCCCTCACAAAAGCTCATTCTAAGTCCTGATAGAAGCACCATGAATGAATGGTGAAAGTCTTGCCAGGTCAGAAGAACAATGATTTTCCTCCTTCTAATTGATTTTGATTTTCTAAATGTCTAGATGCTACAATTGTCGGAAACATAGTCTATATAATTTGTATCTGGACTCTCTCCTTCCTTTACCTTACAATCTTGTTTTCTATATAGTTAATTTTCCATTCTGTTGCTGTCTTCTGGTCACTTCCTTATTCTGATTCTATGTAAACAACTAGTACTTTGGTGGTGTTGCAGTAGGGCCTGGTCAAGGTCCTCTACCAGATCCCAAATTAGAAAAGATTAATGCCTAATGACACTTCTGTTCCTAAAAGACTATTTTAAGATGACTAATTTTTGGCCTACTAATTACTACTAACTAAAGGTAAGACCAATTGTTTAAAAATTGTCAGAATTTAATGGAGCAGTTACTTTTGCCACTTAAATAAGCAGCTTATTGTTCAGAAAGAATTTAATACCAAAGCCACATGAATCATGTTAAGGCTGTGAGAGTGAATACATTCAGCCTGTCTTGTTATTGTCACAGCTGTAATGTTTAAAGCAGCAAGTCCCTGCTTTTTGGTAATCACATCAAATCCTTCTGACAAGTTAGGTTCAAATGGTATTCAGTTTGAAATTCTAGAACAAAATTGTGGTAGATAGGGGGCCCTGCCATCACCCTTGAAAATCTCTGCCCCTTGGAGGCTCCTACTTAATTAAAATGACATCTGAGATAATGGAAGGAGAGCTGCTCCACACAAACTATAAAACACATACTGTGGGGAAAGAGCCAATGCCTGTGGTTCAACAAGCATCATTATTTATAAATTTATGGATTGTAGTTTCTATGTATCAAAGTGCTCTATGGAATGGAATAAGCAGTATAGCCTTGAGGACAACAAAAACAACAAAATCCCAGAAACCCTGCACTCTACAAAATAAAGAATACTAGCAAGCTTATGTATCAGTAATGCCCATCCATCTCACTCAGAGAAATATCAAGAAATTTTAAGGTCCTTGAAAATACAACTCCTAGAATTATTTGTATTCTGATAAGATATATTTTAAGAAGGTGAAGGAAGAGGGTGAGAATCCTCTTCCGATGCAATGCATTAATGGCATATAATGTTTTCAATTGCCTTAAATTATATAAAACAATAATTGTTTATCATATCCTGTTATTAATCCAAAATACCTACCAATTTATAGTAATATTTTACCTCCTTTACTACTCTTTTCACTTTATGATGGCAATATAAAATTAATAAAAAATATTTTTTTCAAAATAAATCAGTATGCCATAGAATTGAGGGAGATTTGCCATTTTCAATTCTGAAAAAAAACATGTTGCTATTAATCTAAATAGTCTGTGTGAAAAAATGTCAGTTGTACATTTAAATTAATAAATACATAGAGGAATGAAAAGAAGCAAGTAAGGTATTTTAACTATATAAAAGCTATGATTGGGGATTCTTTGTGTATTTTGCTAGAGATGTAATATTTACATATAATTTCCCTTAAAATAAACAAACATTTGTGTTGTTATCATGTATCTTCAGCATCATGGTCTTCAAAAATTCAGAACACTGATTAAAATAATCAATCAAGAGGAACAAAAGAGGGGAAAATGTATGGCAGTTGTCCTTGCAACTAATGTTTCTAATGAAAGAAAATACTATCACTGTAAAAGACATAGAAATAAAATTGAATTTAAAATGATCTGCTTTGAAAACACTTTTGGGGACCTAATACCAGGGTGTGGTACATCTCTCTACTGGGTAACCAAAAGAATGTTGACATGGGCAAATTGAACCTTTGATTTATGAAGAGCATTGAAGTGAGTTAATCTACAGAATTCTGATTTGGGGAAGTCAGTTGAAGATGGCGCCTTGACTTCAAGAAATCTTTTGGGCCTGGATGAAGTGGGCCAGAGGCTGTAGTGATGAATACAGTAATCTGACTTTGTCTTTGGCAGCAGAGGGTCTGATCTGGTGTTGTAGTAGCCAGGGGTGGGGAATCTGCTGTCTTGAGGTCACATGTAACCTTGGGTGTAGCCTTTTGACTGAGTCCAAGTTTTACAGAACAGATCTTTTAATTAAGAGGATTTGTTCTGTGAAATTTGGATTCAGTCCAAGGGTCACACTTAAGGACCTAGAGGGCCACATATGGCCTCAAGACCAGAGGTTCCTCACCCCTGGATAGACCAGTGGTCTATAATATGGACTATGGTACAATTCAAGAGGTATGTGAATCAGAGGGTGGGAAGATGAGTCATATCCCACTTTTCCCACGAAAGTGTGTTCCCCGATTTAACCCCCCTACCTTTCACACATTAGGACCCAGATACTCTTCCACTCCCCTCCCTCACATTACTGTGCAAACTCTCAAACATTCCCCCCACTAAGACTACTAAAACAGTAATGAGTGGAATGCTATGAATATGTTTTGCCTAGATTTTAACAAAGTTTTTGATTATCATTTCTTTAAAGTGGGTCTCCCTATATAATTCAGGCAGGAAGTACAGTGGCAACTCAAAGGCCTTATCTTACTGATGATCAAAAAGGAAGTTTGACCTGCTTCGTTTCCAACTTGGGTGAGTTTTTCACCTCCTTTGTCAGCCCGGTGGCCCCTAGCTCCAGTGGTGGGATTCAAATGAATTAACAACCGATTCTCCATAGAACCCAGCTGAGGCACCAGCCAGCTGTGGATTTGTCAGGCACAGGCCCTGCCCCTGCTAACAACCGGTTAGAAGAACTGAAGCTAAAATTAGGTCCTGGTTCTACCGAACCGGTGCAAATCAGCTGAGTCCCACCACTGTGCAAGCTCCTAGGGGCTCACCATATTGGTGCTAGACTTTAATTGCAGGCACCTGTTTGCCTTTCACCTTAATGTAGTTTAGAACTCTCAGTTTTAAGCAATTCACCAGCCTTAGTGTCCCTTAATAACAGGAACTATAGGTGTGCACTACCATGCCCAGCAAAACTTTTGATAAATTAACTTATACAATTATTGTGGAGTTGATTTGGAGATATGGATTAGATAATAATGCAACTAAATTGACTTAGAGCTGTTTAGATGGCTAGACTCAAAGGGTAGGACTCAAAGCGGCCAGAGGTCTCCAGAGTCAGAAATCTGTTCTTGGTCATTTGTTGGTATTGTTCTCTTAATCAATAACTTAGATAAAAGAACAGATGTTAATGTTCACCAGATATGCAGATGATACAAAGGTGGGAGGCATAACTAATTCAATTGATGATAAGAGGCCTAAAAGGGATCTTGATAGGCCATATCATTGTCCTGACCATAGAAGAGGCCTCATAGGGATAAATACAAAATTTAGCCTTTGAGTACATAAATCACCTGCACCAATGATGGGGAGGCAAGGATAGACAGTAGTTCTGACAGGATGTATGGGTATCAGTGGATTGTAAACCAATCAACAGGGTCCATCAATAAGAATGAAGGAAGATAGGAGTAATCCAGTGTTGGAATTTAGCAACATGTGATTAGTGAAAGATCAAAGAGACAAGGATCTCAAGAAGAGCGATGTGGAGGAGAGTATAGAATAAAACTGATTCACCAAACAGTTCAGGTTGAAAAGAAGGAAAATTGTGTGTGTAAGAGTGGAATGAATGGAAGTCATCATGAGGAAGAAAACAGAGAATTTTTATTTTTAAGGATTAAGAAAAGAAGAAACAATAATAATTATAGTAATATCAAATAAAGGAATTTTGGAATTCATGAACAAGGAAATTATATTGGTAATGGAAAGCGAAGGGTCTGATCATTTTTCAGTGTAGCTGAGGTAAAATGAAGGCATAAGTCAAGAGGATTGAGGAATAATTGCAATTGATATTTATGTTGAAGTCTCCTGGTATGAGGGAAAGTATTGGGATAGAAAGATTGGGGCCTGGGACTTAATGAAAAAGGAGGGAAGATGATTTAGGAGGTAGATAGATAATGGCAATGAGGATTCAGGAGGATTAGCAGATCTATATTGGGGGACCTGGAAATGGAACTAGAGTTAGTCCAGAACACCCTAGAAGCTGGAAACTGGTGGGCTGGCACTGTCTCAAGGCAACCTCATATCAACTGAAAGACTAAATCTAATGTTGCAACTGGGAAGTGGGAAGATACTATAGGACTTAAAAAGGACAGATATTGTCCTAATTTGTTTAAAAGGGAAGAGAATGGTGTTTAACTTTGATTCTCAGAAAAAAATTCTAGAATATATCGTTAAAGAAGACAGTGAACACATTGTAAAGGATGTGGGGAACCAAAAAAAAAGATTCCTCCAAAACATTAATAAGACAAATATAAGTCAAAACAACTCTGAAGTTTTACCTCACACACAACCAATGGACAAAGACAACAAATGATGAGGAAAATGTTAGTGTGTCAAAAGAAGGGCACACCAATATACTGGTGGTGCATCAGTGAATTGGTCCAACCATTCTAAAAAAAAACTTTTATGGAATGAATGATTAAACTGTATAAATCCTTTGACACAAAAATGTTACTGAGAGGTGGAGCCAAGATGGTGGAGTAAAGGCAGGGATTTGTCTGAGCTCTCCCCCAAAACCCTAGAAATACCTTCAAATAATGATTATGAACAAACTCCAGAGCAGCAGAACCCACAAAAAGACAGAGTTAAACAATTTTCTAGGCCAAGATAACCTAGAAGATCAGCAGGAAAGGTCTGTTAAATCAGGATGAGGAAGGAGTGCAGTCCAGCACAGGCTAAGGCAGCACAGACCAGGTCCCCGCAAACTTGGAGCAGACCTCAGGGTGACTGAATTCTTGGCAGCAGTGGCAGTTTCCAGACCTCTCAGCACACAGATGCCAAAGACAACTTAAAAGGTTAGCAGGAAAGGTCTGTGACACCTGCGCAACAGTGGCACACAGTCCATGCCAACACAGTCTGGGCCCTAGCACACCAGGAGAAGGCATTGGAAATGAAGGAAGCAGCAGCAGCTGCTGCTTCTGGAGCTCTAGGTACAAAAAAGATAAGGGGGACAAACAACTGGTCAGAAGGAGATTACAGGGGTGTCTTTGCTAGCACTGAGGCAGGACTCTTTTGCTTTGCTCATACTCCTCATATGCAGATCACAGTCCTGGGTGACACTCCCAGGGTGAAGAAGAGCACTAGCACACCAGATAGTGCTGTAATGGTGGAGCAGGGATCCTCCTCATAGCTCCTGGGCAAAAACAAAAGAAAAGTGCTTATAGTCACTCACAGAACAGAACACAGACCAAGAGAACAGAACACATCTCTCTTTAGAGCTTATCACCTTGGAAGAACTGAAAACTTACAGGTAGAAGTATCTCAGAAAATACCTAAACAAAACACCTGAAGCTTGGTAAAGTATGCCATCTACCCTGGAAGGAGAGCCCTACTTTAACAAAGAGTTTAAAGATAAATAAATAGCGAGAATAATGGGCTAACAACAGAAAAAAATCTGACAATAGAAAATTACTATTATGACAAGGAAGACCAAAAAATACACTCAGAAGAAGATAACAAAGTCAAATCTCCTAAATCCAAAACCTACAAGAAAAATATTAGTCTCAGGCCATAAAAGGCCTCAAAAATGATTTTTAAAATCAGCAAGAGAGGTAAAAAATGGGAAAGAGAAATGAGAGTGATGAAAGAAAATCATGAAAAAAAAAATTGATTCAACAGCTTGGTAAAGAAGGGCCCCCCCCACACAAACAAACACACACACACACACACACACACACACACACACACAAACAAACACACACACACACACACACACACACACACACAACCACCACCACCACCACCACCATCACAACCACCACTATATCAGTAAGGCAAGTTTCATGATATCGAGGATGACCATGAACATGCCTGAATCACTTGGAATTGAAAGTATAAAAAACTCTCTATGTAGAAGGCAGAGAAAGTATAAGATCTATTTATACTCCAGAGGATCAAATCCAAGAACCAATACCTCCAATTCAATATAGTAGGAATGATATTTCAAAACCAGTACCACCCACCTCAATGGGGTAACAAGGAAATTGTAAAACAATACTATAACAAGGAAACCAGTCATCCTGTAACCTTCCGCCCTGCTAGTGCCTTTCTGTAAACAATCACTCACTCACGAAATCTGACTCTCCACTCAGCACTCTCTTCTGTAGCTCTGCCTAGGCTGGTTCTCTCAATGTCTGCTCTTCTGTACCCTCTTGATATCTGCTGCCTCAAAGTCTTTCTCTCAGTTCTGCTGTTCTCAGTTCTGATTCTACTTCAGTTCTGCTCCTCTTTTTATACAGTCCCAGCCCGGCATCTGATTGGCTAGAACTCAGGCCTCAGATTGGCTGAATTCATGATTGACTAGAACTCAGTGCACATACCATTGGCTCTGGTCTTAGCAACTGCCCTTAGGGTCCCACATCAGCTTAGCACCTGGTACATAGGGGCTTTAGGCCCATTTACGGACAAAGATATAATCAAGTTTTCCCACCTAGGCCCACCTGAGGCTTAGTGAACGGGTGGGGAAGATCTTTGATCACATTAATACTACAACCATCACCACCACAACAACAATAACAACAACAACAACACACACACACACACACACACACAAATAGACCAGGCCAAACTGTAAAAGAGGTACAAAAATAAAGTGAAGAGGAAAATGTCTTTTTTTTTTCAATTCTAAATCATTATTTATTTATTTAAACTTTTTTTTAGTTTTCAGCATTGATTCCCACAAGGTTTTGAATTAAAAATTTTCTCCCCATTTCTACCCTCCCCCCCACTCCAAGATGCTATATGTTCTCATTGCCCCAATCCCCAGTCAGCCCTCCCTTCTATCATCCCCCCTTTTTATCTCCTTCCTCCTTCTTTCCTGTGGGGTAAGATACCCAATTGAGTGTTTATGGTCTTCCCTCCTCAGGTCAAATCCAATGAGAGCAAGATTCACTCATTCCCCCTCATCTGTCCCCTCTTCCATTCCAACAGAAATTCTTTTTCTTGCCATTTTTGTGCAAAATAATTTACTCTATTCTATCTCTCCTTTCTCCCTCTCTCAATATATTCCTCTCTGGTCTCTTAATTTGATTTTTTTTAGATATCATCCTTTCATATTCAACTCACCCTGTTCCCTGTGTGGTGTGTGTGTGTGTGTGTGTGTCTATATATACACATGTATATTCCATTCAGGTACCATAATACTGAGGTCTCATGAATTACACACATCATCTTTCCATGTAGGAATGTAAACAAAACAGTTCAACTTTAGTAAGTCTTTTATGATTTCTCTTTCTTGTTTACCTTTTCATGCTTCTCTTCATTCTTGTGTTTGAAAGTCAAATTTTTTATTCAGCTGTAGTCTTTTCACTGAGAAAGCTTGAAAGTCCTCTATTTTATTGGAAGTCCCTATTTTTCCTTCAAGCATTATACACAGTTTTGCCAAGTAGATGATTCTTGATTATAATCTTAGCTCCATTGACCTCCAGAATACCATATTCCAAGCCTTTCAATCCCTAAATGTACAAGCTGCTAGATCTTGTGTTATCCTGATTTGGCAGCTACAGAAGTACAGCTGCAGTTGCTTCTGGCCCCAGGCCCACTGGGTGGGAGGAATTAAGTGGTGGATCAGAGCAGGAGTGAAGAGCCTGCTAAAGATCTACGTCCAGTCCAGGTGGGGTTCTTGGGGAAGGAGGAGTGCTGGTGTGGCAGAGCTGGTGCATCCCCCCAAGCTTGGAACATAGTTCTCTTAACTCTACAAGCAGTCATACCCCGCTGAAAAAAATCAAGGGTCAAGTTAGTTGGCTGGGAACAAAGTCAAAGAGCCTACATCAAAAGCCTCCAAGAAAAACATGAACTGGTCTCAGGCCATGGAAGAGCTCAAAAAGGATTTGGAAAAGCATGTTAGAGAAGTAGAGGAAAAATTGGGAAGAGAAATGAGAAGGATGCGAGAAATTCTTCAAGACATTCTTCTCCTTATTGGCTTTTTGGAGCTCTTTTGCCATTTGAGTTAGTCTGTCTTTAAGGTGTTGCTTTCTCCAATATTTTTTTCAGTATTTTTTTGAGTTTGCTTTAGCAAGTCATCAACTTGTTTTTCATGGTTTTCTCACATCCTTCTCGTGTTTCTTCCCAATTTTTCCTCTACTTCTCTAACTTGCTTTTCCAACTCCTTTTTGAGCTCTTCCATGGCCTGATATCAGTTCATGTTTTTCTTTGAGGATTTTGATGTAGGTGCTTTGACTTTGTTGACTTGTTCTGGCTGTATGTTTTCATCTTCTTTGTCGCCCAGGAAAGATTCCAAAGTCTGAGACTGAATCTGAGTGTGTTTATGCTGCCTGGCTGTATTCCCAGCCAACTTACTTGACCCTTGAGTTTTTCGTCGGGGTAAGACTGCTTGTCGAGCAAAGAGTACTTTGTTCCAAGCTTGAGGTAATGCACCGTTGATTTCAGAGCTATTTCTATACAGCCATCTCTGCCACACCAGCACTCCTCCTTCCCCAAGAACCCCCAAACTGGACTGGACTCAGCTCTTAAGCAGGCTCTGCAGTCCTGCTCTGATCCACCACTTAATTCCTCCCACCAGGTGAGACTGGGGCTGGAAGTAACTGCAGCTGTAGTTCTGTAGCTGCACCACCCCCACAGCCCCTGGGGCAGTGGCCGAACCGAGAACTCTGTCCCCAGCAGCTTTTCCCACTCACCTTCTCTGTTGTGTTTGCTGTTTGTGGGTTGAGAAGTCTGGTAACTGCCACAGCTCACTGATTCAGGGTGCTAGGGCGTGTACCTCCTGGCTCCTGGTCTGACTGGTCCTGCTGCAACCCACACTGGGTTCTGCTCTCCTCTGCCTACAGCTCTGTGCATGATAGACCTCATCCAGCAACCATTCTGGGCTGGATCCCTGCTTCCCTCTGCTATTTTGTGGGTTCTGCAGTTCTAGAATTTCTTCAGAGACATTTTTATAGGTTTTTGGAGGGGTCTGGTGGGGAGCTCAAGCAAGTCCCTGCTTTTTAGCCTCCATCTTGGCACTGCCCCCCATTTGGACATTATTTTGGTTTACATATGGGTCTATGCCTAATTTCTGCCATCCTGTTTTCCAGTTTTCCCAGTAGTTTTTGTCAAATAGTGAGTTCTTATCCCAGATGCTGGTGTCTTTGGGTTTATTAAACAGAAGATTTCTATAATCATTGAATACTGTCTTGTGTACTTAACCTATTCCACTCATCTACCCCTCTATTTCTTATCCAGGATTAAATAGTTTGAATGACTGCTGCTTTATAATACAGTTTAGTATCTGGTACGGCTAGGCCACCTTCCCTAGCATTTCTTTTCATTAATTCCCTTTATATTCTGGACCTTTTGCCCTTCCAGAGGAATTTTGATATGCTTTATTTCTAGCTCTATAAAAATAATTTTTGTTAGTTTGATTGGTATGACACTGAATAAGTAAACTAATTTAGGTACAATTGTCATTTTCATTATATTATCTCAACATACCCATGAGCAACTGATGTTTTTTTTTTTTCCCAATTATTTCAATCTTACTTTGTGTGAAAATTGCTTTCTAACTGTGTTCGTTTAGTCCCGGGGTTTGTTTTGGAAAGTAGACTACAAAATATTTCATAATGCCTACAGTTAGTTTAAATGGAATTTCTTTTTCTATCTCTTGCTATTGGGCTTTATTTGTAGTATACAGAAAAGCTGAGGATTTCTATGGATTTAATCAATATCATGCAACTTTGCTAAAGCTATTTATTATTTCAAGTAGTTTTCACTTGATTCTCTAGGAGTCTCTATGTATATCATCATATTGCCTGCAAAGAGTGATAACTTAGGTTCTTCTTTGCCTATTCTAATTCCTTCATTTCTTTTTTCTGTTATTGCTAAAGCTAACATTTCTAGTACCATATTGAATAACAGGGGTGATAATGGACATCCATGTTTCAGCTCAGATCTTATTGGAAATGCATCTAGCTTTACATATAATGCTTGCTAATGGTTTTAGGTAGATACTTTTGAAGGAGGCATATAACGAAGGCTCCATTTATCCCTATGGTTTCCAACATTTTCAAAAGGAATGGGTGTTGTATTTTGTCAAAAGCTTTTTCTGCATCTATTGAGATAGTCATATGGTTTCTGCTAGTTTTCTTATTGATATGATCAATTATACTGATAATTTTCCTAATATTGAACCAGATTTCCAATACTGGAATAAATCCTAGCTAGTCATATTGTATTATGGTATGATTATTGTGATGAGTTGCTGTAATATTTTTGCTAATTTTTCATTGAAAATTTTCGCATCTATATTCATTAAGGAAATTGGTCTAAAACTTTCTTTTTCTTTTTTCTCTCTTCCCGTTTTAGGTATCAGTACCATATTTCTATCATTGAAAGACCTTGGGAGGACTCTTTCACTAATTTTCCAAAATAGTCTATAATGTATGGAATTAGTTGTTCTTCAAATGATTGATAGAATTCACTTGCAAATCCATCTGGTCCTGGAGATATTTTCTTAGGTAGTTCATAGATGGCTTGTTCAATTTCTTTTTCTGAGATGGGGTATTTAAGTATTTTATTTCCTCTTCTGTTAATCTGGAAAATTTATATTTTTGTAAATATTCATCCATTTCACTAAGATTATCAAATTTATAGGCAAACCATTGAGCAAAATAATTCTTCATTATTGTTTTAATTACTTCTTCACTGGAGGTGAATACACCTTTTTCATTTTTGATCCTGGTAACTTGGTTTTCTTCTTCTTTTTTTTTTTAAATCAAATTGACCAAAGGTTTTTCAATTTTATTGTTCTTTTTCACAAAACCAGCTCTTAGTTTCATTTATTAGTTCAATAGTTTTCTTAATTACAATTTTATTAAGCTCCCCTTTGGTTTTCAGTATTTCTAATTTGCTATTTAATTGGGGATTTTCAAATTATTCTTTTTGTACCTTTTTCAGTTCCATGCCCAATTCATTAATCTCCTCTTTCTCTATTATGTTCTTGTAAGCATTCAAAGATATAAAACTTCCCCAAAGAAGCATTTTCATTCCATCCCATAAGTTTTGGTATGTTATCTCATTATTATCATTCTCTTGAATGAAGTTATTGATTTTTTCTATGATTTTTTATTTAACCCACTCATTCTTTAGGATTAGATTATTTAGTTTCCAATTAATTTTTGATCTATCATTCCATGGTCCTTTATTGCCTACAATTTTTATTGCATACTGATTTGAAAAAGATGCATTTAATATTTCTCCCTTTCTGCACTGGATTGTGAGGTTTTTATGCCCTGGTACATGGTCGTTTTTTGTGTATGTGCCATGCACTGCTGAGAAAAAGGTATATTCCTTTTTATCCCCATTCAGCTTTCTCTGGAGTTCTATCATATCTACTTTTTTCTAAAATTCTGTTCACCTCCTTACCTTCTTTCTTGTTGATTTTGAGGTTAAATTTATCAAGTTCAGAGATGGGGAGGTTGAGGTCCCCCACTAGTATAGTTTTGCTTTTTATTTTTTTCCCAAACTCCCTTAACTTCTCCTCTAAGAATTTGCATGTTATGCCACTTGGTGCGTATGTTAAGTATTGATATTACTTCATTGTGTATACCTTTTAACATAATGTGGGTTCCTTCCTTATCTATTTTTTTCTTCCTTATCTATTTTGACAAGATTTATTTTTGCTTTTCATTTGTCTGAAATTAGGATTGCTACCCCTGTTTTTTTTTCTTTTTTTTAACTTCAGCTGAAGCATAATATATTATTCTCCAACCTTTTACATTCATCGTGTGTATCTCCCTGTTTCAAATGTGTTTCTTGTAAACAACTTACTGTGGGATTATGGTTTCTAATCCATTTTGCGATCTGCCTCTGCTTTATGGGAGAATTCATCCCATTCACATTCACAGTTATGATCACTATCTCTGTCTTTCTCTCCATCCTATCCCCCCACAATTTATGTTGTTATTTTTTTCTCCTCCTCCTCAAAAAGAGTTTTGTTTTTGACCGCTGCCTCTCTCAACCTTTCCTCTCTTTTATCAGCCTCCCTACCTTTTCTTTCCCCTTTCCCCCAGTTAAATTTCTCTATTTAACTGAGTATATTATTATTTCCTTGAAACAAATCCAATGAGAATAAAACTTAAACAATGCTCATTTCCCTCCTTTCTTTCATTTTCATATAATCTGTTTTGTGTATATTCATGTCATGTAATTTACCTTTCTCTGCCTCCTCCTTTCCTCTTCTCCTATTACAATCCCTTTGTACCCCTTAATTAGATTTTTGTCATCACAAGAGTTAATTTATGCCCACAAACTGTATGTATATCCCTTTTAAATATCATCATAAATATAAAATTCTCTAGATTAACAATTATCATCTTCACATATGGGGATATAAACAGTTTGTTCTTATTAAATGACAAATTTATTTTTCCTTAATTTTTTTTCCTGTTTACCTTTTATACCTCTCTTGAGTCTTGTGTTTGAACATCAAATTTTCCATTTACCTCTGGCCTTTTCATCAGGAAGGTCTGGAAATCCCTTTTTTCATTAAATGTCCATCTCCTTGCCTGAAAGATTTTGCTCAATTTTCCTGGGTAGTTGACCCTTAGTTGTAGTTCAAAGGCCTTTGCCTTTCCAAATCTCATATTCCAGTCCCTTCAATCTTTTTTGGGGGGTGGGGAGGTTCTAATTATTTTATTATTTAATATTTTAATTTTCAACATCGATTTCCACAAGATTTTCAGTTACAAATTTTCTCCCCATTTTTACCCTTCCCCCACTCCAAGATGGAATATATTCTGATTTCCCCCTTCCCCTGTCAGCCCTCTCTTCTGTCACCCCACTCCCCCTCCCATCCCTTTTCCTCTCACTTTCAGGTAGGGCAGGATAGATTTCTATGACCCATTCCATATATATCTTATTTCTCAGTTGCATGCAAAAATAACTTTTTTTTGAGCATCTGCTTTTAAAACATTGAATTCCAAATTCTGTCCCCTCTTCCCTTCCCACCCACCCTCCCTAAGAAGGCAAGCAATTCAACATAGGCCACACATGTATCATTATGTACCTCCAATCTTTTAATGTAGAAGCTGCAGGGTCCTGTGTGATCTTGCCTATATTTCCATAGTATTTGAATTGTTTCTTTCTGGCTGCTTTCAGTATTTTCTCCTTGACGCAATAATTCTGGAATTTGGCTACAATATTTCTTGAACTTTTAATTTGTGATCTCTTTCAGGAGGTGTTTCACACTCTGGTTCTAGGAACTTGGGGCAGTTTTCTTTCCTAATTTCTTAGAAGATGCTGTTCAGGTGCTTTATTTCATCATGGCTTCCTTACAGACCAATAATTCTTAATCTTCTCTGGATATATTTTTCCATGTCAGTTGTTTTTCCAATGAGACATTTTACATTTTCTCTTATTTTTTTCAATCTTTATATTTTTTGACTCGTTCTTAATGCCTCATAGAACTTTTACTTGCCCAATTCTGATTTTTAGTGAATTGTTTTCTTCAGTTAGTTTTTGTACCTCTTTTTCTATTTGACCAATTTTACTTTTTAAGGAATTCTTTTTTTCCGTTAGGTTTTGTACCTCCTTATCCATTTGGCTAATTTTACTTTTTAAGGAGTTGCTCTCTTCAAGGATGTTTTTCTCCATTCTATCCATTGTATTTTAAAAGAATTGCTCAATTATTCTTCTATCCATCGTATTTTTGAAATAATTGGTCAATTTTTCTTCTACATCTCTAATTTGGCTTTTAAAATCCTACTTGAGCAGTTCCAAGAATGCTTTTTGGGCTTGAGACCAGTTCATATTCCCTTTTGAGGTTTCACATGCTGTCCTCTTCTCAATTCATATTTTGATCTTCCTTGTCCCCAAAGTAAGAATCCAAGGTCTTTACTTTTCTAATTTGTTTCTTGTCCATTGTGATTTTCTTTTTCCTGGCTTTTAAAGTGGATTTCTGCATCTGGGGCAAAGGGGGGCTCTGTCCCATGCTTCTTGTGCTGGGAGCTAGGAGCCTGGTTACTGTATTTGTGTGCTGTGGCATCTGGTTCTTGCAGCTAGAAGCTACGTAATGCTGTAGCTTACCTGGTGTTGAGCTGGAGCTGACTGGTATGTGTCAAGGCTGAGTCCGGGTGAGATCTTTCTTCATTTCCCCAGGTTTACACTGAAGCTCATGGCATGATATGGGAGGCAGGGGTGGTTTGGCTGCTGAACGTCTCCTCTTCCCCTAGGGCTGCCCTAGAATACAGTTAGTCTCAAGTATAGGTGGATGCCTGTCTGCATTTGTGTCTGCCAATTCTCCTAACTATGCAAAGGCACATCTGGAGTCCTGATGTTGGCACTTGCCAGCTCCACCCCACTGTGGCTCAGGATCTCCTGCTGGTCAGCTGAGGTGGGATTTGCTGCTGGCTTACCAGGACACCTCCTGTCTTGCAGTGGTCCCCTTCAGCCACAGAAAAAGGCACCCGTCCCGACGATCTCCCTAGTCTCCCAAGTTAAAAGATTGTTGTAACACTTCTGTTGGCTTCACTATTCCAGGATTTTTCCAGGGCCAATATCTCTGGGTTTTTCAAGGTCAACAAGGGGGGATGACAGCACTTATGGTTGACTCCTCCATCTTGGCTCCTGGAAGTTCAAGTAGGTGACTTTCGAACATTTAGTGTGTGGGCTGATAGCCCCAGGAGCAGTTGCTACCTCTGCCACAAGCCCTGCAATTATCTCCCACCCAGCTCTGACAGATCCCTAACCTATGCTGAGAGGTTTGGAAATCACCACTGCTGTGGGTGATTCAGTTCACCATCTTTTTTATTTTTGATTATGATAATATTGTTTTATTCTTTCTTTTTTAATCAAATTAAAGATTTATCTATTTTATTGTTTTTTATAAAATCAGTTCTTAGTTTTATCTAGTAGTTCAATAGTTTTATTAATTTCAACTTTATTAATTTCTCCTTTGGTTTTCAGTATTTCTAATATGGTATTTAATTGGGGATTTTTTTTAATTTAAATTTATTTATTTAACATATTTGGTTTTCAGCATTGATTTTCACAACAGTTTGAATTACAAAATTTCTCCCCATTTCTACCCTCCCCCCCACTCCAAAATGGCATATATTCTGGTTGCCCTGTTCCCCAGTCAGCCCTACCCTCTACCACACCCCTCCCTTCTCATCCCCTTTTCCCTTCCTTTCTTGTAGGGCAATATAAATTTCTATGCCCCATTGCCTCTGTATCTTATTTTTAGTTGCATGCAAAAACTTTTTTGTTGCTGTTGTTTTTGAACATCTGTTTTTAAAACTTTGAGTTCCAAATTCCCTTCCTTCTTCCCTTCCCACCCACCCTCCCTAAGAAGTCAAGCAATTCAACCTAGACCACACATGTATCATTATGTATAACCCTTCCACAATACTCATGTTGTGAAAGACTACATTTTGCTCCTTCCCAACCCATCCCGCTTTATTGAATTTTCTCCCTTGACTCTGTCCCCTTTCCAAAGTGTTTGTTTTGATTACCTCCACCTCCACCTGCCCTCCCCTACATCATCCCCGCCTCTTTTATTTTTTTTTTATCTTCCTCCCTCTTCTTTCCTGTGGGGTAAGATACCCAACTGAGTATGTATGGTATTCCCTCCTCAGGCCAAATCTGATGAGAGGAAGGTTCACTCATTCCCCCCTCACCTGCCCTCTCCCCTCCTCCCACAGAACTGCTTCCTCTTGCCACCTTTATGCGACATAATCCACCCCATTCTATCTCTCCCTAACTCCCTCTTTCAGTATGTTGCTCTCTCATCCCTTAATTTCATTTTATTTCTTTTAGATATCTTCCCTTCATCTTCAACTCACCCTGTGTCTGCTCTCTCTCTTTTACATATATATGTATATATATATATATACACACACATATATATATATACATATATACACATACATACATATACACATAGATATATACATACAAACACATTCACTTCTATGTATAGATAAACATATATATATATATATATATATGTATATATATATATATATTGCATATTCCTTTCATCTACCCTAATACTGAGGTCTCATGAATCATACACATCATCTTTCCATGTAGGAATGTAGACAAAACAGTTCAACTTTAGTAAGTCCCTTGCAATTTCTGTTTCTTGATTACCCTTTCATGCTTCCCTTGATTCTTGTGTTTGAAAGTCAAATTTTCTATTAAGTTCTGGTCTTTTCACTGAGAAAGCTTGAAAGTCCTCTATTTTATTGAAAGTCTATATTTTGCCTTGGAACATAATACTCAGTTTTGCTGGGTAGGTGATTCTAGGTTTTAATCCTAGCTCCATCGACCTCTGGAATATCGCATTCCAAGCCCTTCGATCTCTTAATGTAGAAGCTGCCAGATCTTGGGTTATTCTGATTGGGTTTCCACAATACTCAAATTGTTTCTTTCTGGCTGCTTGCAGTATTTTCTCCTTGATCTGGGAGCTCTGGAATTTGGCGACAATATTCCTAGGAGATTTCTTTTTGGGATCTATTTGAGGAGGCGATCAATGGATTCTTTCAATTTCTATTTTGCCCTGTGGCTTTAGAATATCAGGGCAGTTCTCCTTGATAATTTCTTGAAAGATGGTATCTAGACTCTTTTTATGATCATGGCTTTCAGGTAGTCCAAAAATTTTTAAAATAACTCTCCAGGATCTATTCTCCAGGTCAGTGGTTTTCCCAAGGAGATATTTCACATTGTCTATCATTTTTTCATTCCTTTGGTTCTGTTTTATAATATCCTGATTTCTCATAAAGTCACTAGCTTCCACTTGCTCCAATCTAACTTTTAAAGTAGTATTTTCTTCAGTGGTCTTTTGGACCTCCTTTTCCATTTGGCTAATTCTGCCTTTCAAGGCATTCTTCTCCTCCTTGGGTTTTTGGAGGTCTTTTGCCATTTGAGTTAATCTATTTTTTAAGGTGTTGGTTCCTTCAGTGTATTTTTCAGCATTTTTTTGGGTCTCCTTTAGCAAGTCATTGACTTGTTTTTCATGGTTTTCTCGCATCCTTCTCATTTCTCTTCCCAATTTTTCCTCTACTTCTCTAACTTCCTTTTCCAACTCCTTTTTGAGCTCTTCCATGGCCTGGGACCAGTTCAAGTTTTCATTGGAGGCTTTTGTTGCAGGCTCTATGACTTTGTTGTCTTCTTTAGGCTGTATGTTTTGATCTTCTTTGTCACCAAAGAAAGAATCCAAAGTCTGAGACTGAATCTGGGTGTGTTTTCGCTGCCTGGCCATATTCCCAACCAACTAACTTGATCCTTGAGTTTTTCAGTGGGGTATGACTGCTTGTAGACTAACAAGTTCTATGTTCCACGTTTGGGGGGGAGGTGCCAGCTCTGTCACCCCAGCACTCCTCCTTCCCTAAGAACCCCCAGCCCAAACTGGGCTTAGATCTTCAGCAGGCTCTTCACTCCTGCTCTGATCCACCACTTAATTTCTCCCATCAGGTGGGCCTGGGGCCAGAAGCAGCAGCAACTGTAGCTGCCCTACCCCGCTGCCTCCGGGCCTGGAATCCAAACCACAAACTCCTTCTACTCCCGCAGCTTTTCCCACTAACCTTCTCCATAGTCTTTGGTGTTTGTGGGTCGAGGGGTCTGGTAACTGCTGCAGCTCACATATTCAGGGCGCTAGGGGCCCCATCCACCTAACTCCAAGTTTGGTTGTTCCACGCCACTCAGGCTGGGCTCTGCTCCACCCCATTCCCAGCTCCCAGCTCCCAGCTCCGTGTGGAATAGACCTCACCCAGAGACCATCCAGGCTCTCCTGGGCTGGAGCCCTGCTTCCCTCTGCTGTTCTGTGCGTTCTGCCATTCTAGAATTGGTTCAGAGCCATTTTTTATAGGTTTTTGGAGGGACTCGGTACGGAGCTCATTCTAGTCCCTGCTTACCAGCCGCCATCTTGGCTCTGCCCCCCTAATTGGGGACTTTTAATTTGCTCTTTTTCTAGCTTTCAGTTGCATGTGCATTTCATTAACCTCTTCTTTATTTTATTCATGTAAGCATTTAGAGATATACAATTTCACTGTAGGACTACTTTTGCTGTATCCCATAAGTTTTGGTATGTTGCCTCATTATTGTCATTCTTTTGGATGAAGTTGCTGATTGTTTCTACAATTTATTTTTTGACACACTCATTCTTTATGATTAGATTATTTAGTTTCTATTTGACTTTTAATCTATCTTTCCATGGCCCTTTGTTAAAGTAAAGCACAAATACTGCTTTTCTCCCTCCCTTCTTTCCCTCTACTATAATATGTTTTTGTGCCTCTTCATTTGGTGTAATTTAGCCTTTTCTACAACCTCCTTACCTCTTCTCCCATAGCCCTCACTTTACATCTCTTACTTATGCTTTTTATCCTTATATCAGTTAATTTATACAGGCATTCACAATCTATGTGTTTCCCTTTCAATTGTCATAATAGCTGTACCATTCTCAAGACTGACATATGTATGTATATAAATAAAACATACATAAGATGATAAAATCCCACATAAAGATGCAAACAACCTGCCCTTATTGGTTAATAAGGTTTGTGGGATTTTTTCCCCCTGATCATCTTTTTATGTCTCTCTTGAGTTTTGTATTTGGAGATCAAATTTTCCATTGAGTTCTGGCCTTTTCATCAGGAAGGTCTGGAATTCCTTTATTTCGTTGAATGTCCATCTCCTTGTCTGAAAAATTATGCTTAGTTTTTCTTGGTAGTTGATCCTTGGTTGTAGTCCCAGCTCCTTTGCCCTTCAGAATATTATATTCCAATTTCTCCTGTCTTTTAAAGTGGAAGCTGAGAGATGCTGCGTAATCCTGACTGTACTGCCATGATATGTGAATTTCTTCTTTTTGGCTGCTTGCAGTATTTTCTCCTTGAGTTTATAGTTCTGAAATTTGGCTATAATATTTCTTGGTGTTTTCAGTTTGGGATCTCTTTCAGGGGGTGATTGGTGAATTCTTTCAATGACTATTTTGCCCTCTGGTTCTAGGACCTCTGGGCAGTTGTCTTTGATAATTTCTTGGAAGATACTATCAAAGGTCTTTTTTTCATTGTGGATTTCTGGTAGACCAATAACTCTTAAGTTGTCTCTCCTGGATCTATTTTCCAGGTCAGTTGTTTTCCCAATCAGATATTTCACATTTTTGTTTCTATTTTTTTCATTCTTTACATTTTGTTTTACTACTTCTTGGTGTCTCATAGATTCATTAGCTTCCACTTGCTGAACCCTAATTTTTAATGAGTTAGTGTTTTCATTTTGCTTTTGAGTCTCCTTTTCCAGTTGGTTGATTTTGCCTCTCAGGGTGTCTTTTTCTCTCTTTAGATTCTGTATCTCCGTAGCCATTTCACCAATCTTATTCTTTAGGGACTTGATTTCATCTTCTTTTAGCTCCCTAATTTGGTTTTTAAAATCCTCAGGTATCAGTTGTATCTATAATGTCATTGCTGTCCTCTTCCATGTTGGTATTTTGATCCTGCCTGTCTCCATAAAAAGAATCTATAGTCCTCGGTCTTTTTGTGTTCTTCTTCATATTGGTTTGCCTTTTCCTGGCTTTACAAGAAATTTCTGCCTTTGGGGCTCAGGGCTCTCTGTCCCAGTTTTCTTATTCTGGGGATTGTGAGTCTAGAATTATAGCCTTCAGTTTCCTGAGGTGTGGGGGAGGTGTCTGGCTCCCTGACGTCTCACTCCCTATGGGTGCTCTCCAGCACTGTTGCTCTTCAGCAATGGTCTCAGCTGTTTGTTGTTTGAGCTGATGTCTGGCACTTCCCCTGGGGGAGCAAGATTATGTCTGGGCTCATGGTGTTGACCCCTGCCAGCTCTGCCCCTCTGGGACTAATGAACTTCTACTATTTGACCACTGCAGCCCCACTTCTTTCTCCTCTATTCCAGCATTTTTTTTCCCAAGGAATTCTCTGGGTGGGGAGGGGAGTGATTAGAACTGTTTACCTGGACATTATGTCTCCCAGGAGTTCAAGAAGCTGCGTTTATTTTCTTCGGGCTGCAAGCCTCAGGAGTCGGTACGCTGGTGGCATTGCGGTGCCTCTTGTCGCCTCCACAGACTACAGTCCTGTGTTGGGAGGCCTGGGGATCTCCACTGGTTTCGGGTGTCCAGCTTTCTACCAGCCTGTCTCCCACGTGGATTTCCCGGCCGGCCACTTCCGCTTTGGTCTGGAGCAGCTCTGCACTCCGAGCACTATCCGAGCTTACGGATTCGTGCCTTCGGCCTTTCAGACTCTCCTGGTTCAGAAATTTACCCCATGCAGACTGCTTGCGGTTTCTAACTCTCTCAAATCTGCTCAAAATCCCTTTTTTTTTTATAGGAATCTGACAGACCTTGTGAGAGAGCTCCGGTAAGATGCTGTTTTCAAGCAGCCATCTTGGCTCTGCCCCCATATTTTTTCATTTTTTACATTTTGTTTTGCTACTTCTTGATGCCTCATGGATTCATTAGCTTCCTCTTGCTCAACCCTAATTTTTAATGAGTTACTGTCTTCATTTTGCTTTTGATCCTCCTTTTCCAGTTGGTTGATTTTACCTCTCAGGGTGTCATTTCCTCTATTTAGATTCTAAATCTTCATAGCCATTTCACCAATCTTATTCTTTAGGGACTTGATTTCATCGGAGAATTTTTTTTCCATTTTTTCCGTTTATTCTTTCACCTCCCTAATTTTGTTGTGAAAATCCTCCTTTAGCTCTTCCAGCAATTCTTTTTGGGCTTGAGACCAGTTCACATTCCCTTTTGAGGTATCAGATGTGGGTATAATGTCATTGCTATTCTCTTCCAAATTGGTATTTTGATCATGACTGTCTCCATAAAAAGAATCAATAGTCCTTGTTTTCTTTTTTTTTTGTGTGTGTGTGTGTGTGTGTGTGTGTGTGTGTTCTTCTTCATGTTGTTTAGCCTTTTCCTGGCTTTACAAGACATTTCTGCTTTTGGGGCTCAGGGCTCTCTCTCCCAGCTTTCTTATTCTGGGGATTGTGAGTCTAGTTGTTGGCTTTGTGAATTATAGCCTTCAGTTTCCTGAGGTGTGGGGCCTGAAGTCTCCTTTTCCCCTGGGGCTGCTCTCCATCACTGTTGCTCTTCAGCAATGGTCTCAGCTCTTTGTTGTTTGGGCTGGTGTCTGGCACTTCCTCTGGGGGAGCAAGAGTATGTCTGGGTTCCTGGTGTTGACCCCTGCTGGTTCTGCCCCTCTGGGACTCAGGAACTCCTACTATTTGGTCACTGAAGCCCCACTTCTATCCAGCATTCTTTTTTCTGAGGATTTCTCTTGTGAGGAAGGGAGGGATTAGAGCTGTTTACCTGGCCATCATGTCTCCCAGAAGTTCAAGAAGACACATTTTATACCTTTGGGTTGCAAGCCTCAGGAGTTGATGTCTCATGGCCAGTGTATTGCTCTGCCTCCTGTGTTGGGAGGCCTGAGGATCTCTGCTGGTTTCGGGCACCCAGCTTTGTCACAGCCTGTCTCCCATGTGGGTTTCCCGGCTTGCCACTTCTGCTTTGGTGCTGTCTGGAGCAGCTCTGCAACACCGAGTGCTCTCCAAGTCTACAGATTCATTCCTTTGGCCTTTCAGACTTTCCTTGCTTGGAAATTTGCCACACTCAGATTCCTCGCAGTTTCTAACTCTCTCAAACCTGGTCAAATTCACTTTTTTATAGGAATCCGATAGAACTTGTGAGAGACCTCCAGTAAGACACTGTTTTCATGTGGCTATCTTGGCTCTGCCCCCATGAAGTTCTTTAAATAATAAATAAAAGTTTGTATTGTATCCTAGAGGCAAGAGGGAGCCATTGGATCTTCTTGAGCAGAGGAGTGATATGATCAGAACTTTTCTGATTAGCTTTCTCACTTCTGCCTCATAGACTAGTTGGTTGCCTTCAAAGCTCAGGTCAAGGACCACTTCCTACTGCTTTTTTTTTAATTTTTAAAGAAGAAAAATAAGTTATTATTAGTAAGAACAGGTCATTACTGTTTCCTTTTTCTCAACCATGCCATATTTCCATTTCTAACAGTGATCCTTCTAAATCACTTGACTTATATTTTTAGTAACGTATTTGACAAAATGTTCAATGCTATTCTTGCAGGGAAAGTGGGAGAGGTGTGGGCCTAATGACTATGATTCAGAACTTGTGGAATGATCATTCTTACATAATAGGCATTGATGACTCCATCTTTGCTTGGGGTGCAGTGGAGGGGCCCGAGGATTTGTGTTTGGCTCTGTATTCTTTAAAATGTTTATCCATGACTTGGATAAAGGTATAGATTTCATGCTTATCACATCTGCAGATGACTGAATGTTGACTGATCAAGAATGTAAAAAACATCTCCACAACCTCAGATACTTGTTTGAATCTAGTTGGCTTAAATTTAAAAGACAGCACTTATATTATACCTGGGCTCAAAATAAACTCTTCAAATGCAAGGTGAAGGGCAATTTATTTGACATTAGCTTGTCAAAAAAACAACCTAGGAAATTTAGTGGATCACAAGCTTAATTTGTGCCAAAAATATGATAGGCACCAAAAAGTTAAGGTAAACTTGCTTTTCATTAAGGAGAGGCTAGATGATTCTTCATCCAGTATGCTGTTGTGGTAAGTCTTTTTCAGGTATGGTTTGGATTAGAATATTTCTGAGGTCCCTTTCAACTCTGAAAGGTAGTGATTCACTGATCCATTTCAACCTTGTTCCATTTCTATATTTGTTTTAAGAGTTTCTGCACTATGGACAGGAAATTTTTAAAGAATGAAAATATTTGCTGCCTGACAGTGATGATCCACATTTTCTCTTTTTAATACTTTTCCTCTAGAAAACAAAATGATCCCAGGATGAAAGAACAACAATTGGGATACTTTACTGTATCTTTACTGTACTATGAGTTTAATCACATTAATTTTCAAAATAAAATCTTTTCAGACAAGAAAGCTGAAGACTCTGCTTGAAATTAAGGTGCTTTTCTGTGTGATTATAATGAATATCTCTTGCTGTTGGCCATGTGTAGTTTATAGTGAAAACTGACCAGGGAAACACTATTTTCATAGACCAACTGGGGCTTTTGAGGTGGTTAACTGCCAAGTTAGCCTAACTGCTATAATGACCTCTAACTGGGAGCCTATCCAGGGATGATGCCTTCAGATAATTCTTGAAATATCCAAACACTCTCTGAATGGACATGACATTTAAGACTATTTAGGATCAAATTTGCAGCCAGATTAGAGAACAAGGGTGAAAAAGTCCATGTGATTGAAAAGTCAATATTGGATCTCCTTTACCCTGCTGTGTGCTCCATCTGTCTCTAAGTACTGGGGGCTATATCTATATGGAGAACCATTTTTGAAGTCATCAGTTGTTTCCTACAGTTAAGTGCTGAGCAGCGGATTGGATTGCTGAATGTTTAATCTAATTTGGCCTTTAAAATGACTAAAATAACCAGATGGAACATCTGTAGTCCAACTATTTCAGTCATCTTAACAACCAAATCTTCAGTTTGGCAAACCACATTATTTCTCAGAAATCAGACTTCAGATACTACCACAAGATGGGATGAATTACAAAAAAAACAAATTGAAGCCTTCCCCTCATGACTATGGAGAAGCAGATGCTTTTGAAATTCTATAGTTTCTAACTGATACAACCACAAAATTATTTTTTTCTATAAGACACAGAATTATTTTTTCTATAAGATACTTTTTAACACTGTCTTTTCTTTTTATTGTATCTTTTTAAGCTTTATTCCTAAAATTATTTTATATCAAATATGTGTGTATTAGTGGTTAGAGTGGATTTTCTTGAATGAAGATTACAGAAATGAATACAGACATATTAGTAAAATTACTTTCAGTCATTTTTACATTTTGTTGAATATATTTTACTGAAATCAGGATGTAAATATTCTGTTGATATGTGACTAGACCCCATGGTCACTAGAGAAATAGAGGGTTAGAAAAAGCAAAGTAAGTAGTATCTGTATATAAAGAACAGGACACAGGCTTCAGAGCAAGTAAGTCTATAGCTCCTTTTCCTTGTTCCCACTTGTTGCTGATTGTTGTTGGTTAGTTCCCCATGGCTTCATTTCTCTGGCATCATTACCTAGACTTCTTTCATCTGGAAGTAAATTCAACCTCTGCTTTCCACAGGATGAATGTCTTTGGTATGCATCATCTTTTACCAGCACACCTCTCTCACTTTGTTACTGCTGAGCAGCCGACATAAGTGCCTCACCTAATCTCCAATAGCATCTCATATATATGTTGTGTGTGTGTCTATATATCTATATCTCCATTGATCTTCACAACAATCCTGTGAGATAAGTACAGTAGATAAAAAAAGCTAAGCAGAGAGATAACATGATTTGCCCAAGATGATACAGCTTGTAACTGAGGTGGGAGAGAGGGAGTAACACATTTTTAAAAAATAGAGACAAGAAGCCATATATTAAGATATTAGAAAATCACTAAGAATTATATTATGTTCAGATTAATTTACCAATAATTGCTTCCAAATTGGAAAAAAATGTGTTTTTTTGTGACTGATGGGGAAAAATAGTCTAAATTCTCTTATCCTGAACTTTTACAGAAGATCTTAGAAAATACCTATAATTTGTCTATACATTTTTAAAAAGCTAGTGATTTGCCATCTTAATTGTAATTACTGCATACGTAGGATTTGACAATGACTCTTTGTTATCTCTAATAACAAGCTGTTGTTTTTTTTTCTCTTTTAAAAAAGCAGTGAATGAGAATGAAACACAGAGTAGTTTGGGAAGTTTTAGAAGTGATTTGGAGAATAATAGAAAAAGATCAAGTACAATGGGAAGCATGGAGAGTGCTCTGAGGTACAGATGACATATTTCTTGATAATCATGAACCAAATGGACTGCCTATGTTTAAAGCATCAATATGTATATTATAACCAAGATTATTCCTTTGGAGTGAAAAATGTTAAGGTAATTTTCCCAACTACAAAAGAAGTTTCAGAGAAATTCAAAAGTACTGGTCTTTCTATCAGCTATCATGGAATGCATCATGAAGGCCTAGGCATTGAGAGACAATTCCACAATTGGATACATGATAGCCGAGAAGCACCTGGAAATAAACCCAGATCAGCCCATAGTGGAGACTCTCAGGTAGAAGGCTGAGGTTGACAAGAATTACAAGGTTGTGAAAGACCTGGTAGTGCTACCTTTTGAGATAGTTCTGTTGTCTCCAGGTTTCTCCCTTGAAGATCCCTAGACTCACTAAAATAGAATTTACGGCATTATTAATCTAGGTCTTGGCACTGATGAGGATGAGGTGGCAGGAGAAGAACCCAGGGCTGCTGATTCTTATGAGAGTCCCCCACTTGAAGGAAATAAAGATGCATCCCACACTGAGGAAGGGGATTAGATGAACCTCTGCCTCAGACCCCCACCTTCTATATAGTTCCCTGTGTTTTCCCACAGTAATAGTAGAGATCCTGTCCTTGCCTGGCTCCATCTGCCAATCTCTAGTGTTCTTTTTTTCTTTTCCCTACTTTTTTCCAGTTTATTAGGGCAGGGCTTGCATGGTCCCTGTTCCCTCTTTCCTGATCTGAAGAGGAGGATGTGTATTGCAGGCTGTTAATGTTTATTTTGTTCTGAAATTAAAGTATGCAGAATAAAGAGAAAGCAGTTTTACACCTTAAAAAAAGTCAAACCAGGAGGGGAAGACCCTCAGGGTTGCTGGCCAAAAGAGAAACAGTTACTATTTACATTCACCCAGAACCAAGAGGGTTCCTCCCTCCAAAAAATAACTGTCAAATGGTGCTTAGGCAGAGAACTATTGCTGTTCAATCAAGGAGATCTATTTACTTATATATGGCTGAACTCATTTACTAGGCTTGGAGGTTTTATTTCTGTCTGTTGTTTCTATTTTTTCTATTGATTTTTCTTGAGAAAAATTATTATTTTCTTATTATATTAATACCATTTTTGTATACAGGACACAAAGATGTTTTTGTTTGTTTGTTTGTTTGTTTGTTTTTACTTCTTTGTGAAGGGCAGGGATGATGATGAAATTGTTTTTACATTCTCAACAATCTTAGGTGGGACCTCAACCAACTGGGAAAGTTTATGTCTAATTAAAGGACAAAGAGAATCAAATTTAGGTGAATTCTGGCCCATTGTTCAACTATATAGATGTTCTTGTGTGCCTGTCCTCTCCTCTCTTCCCTTCTTCTCTCTTCCTTCCCTTACCCTCTCCTCCTCTCCTCTCCTTCTCTGAGGGTGTTCTGCCCAAAGGAAGGTTAAATTTGATGGCCGAAACCTACCTAATTAACTTGTGGTTTAATGGCTAGATTTCCTTCTCAAAGACCATGCCTTAAACCCAATTCACTCTGGATCTCCTTCACTGGACCCTGTGGAATTTGAGAATGTGCAACCACACCATGCTACTGCTGAGTGTTTTAAAAGGAAAATGAAAATTATAGAACTAGAATTTCTGTCCTGTACAGAAAAAAAATCAGCAGAATAGATAAATTTAATCAGCAGTGTTAAGTGTCACCAAAGAAACAAGAAAGAGCAGTGGTTTTGATTCAGTTTGGGGTTGCTGGGAACCCCAAAATATCAGGGTATGGGGTGAATCTGCCTGGAAAGAATTCAAACACTCAAGCCTTCTTTCAGTCAAAGTAGCACGGTGTATTACAATGCCAATAGAAGAGGGCAAGATTCCTAAAGAATCTGAAACAATGGGCGTGAGACTGATGCTTATATATATAAAGCACAATGACAGGATGTGGATGGGATTCAGGAGTGCTAAATAGTCTCAGGTGGGCCAGTAAGAGACTTCTTTTTAAATGTGCATAAGAAGACTTTCAGTGCCAAGATGGCAGAGTAAGAAAGGAGCTCTCTGGGGCCTTCAGGAATTTCTATTCAAACAACCTTAAAAAGTACCTCAGAACAGATTTGGATATGAGGAAGCAGCTTATCAGCAAGGCAGGAAAGATCTGTCTCCCAGAGTAGAGTGGGAGCACATTCAGCAAGCAGCAGCAGCAGCAGCAGGCCTCACAGCAGGGGGTTTGCAGCAAGGTTCCAGGCCCCAAGGTAAGACACCAACAAGGCCTGCCCTCATGTAAGCCAACAAATAGAAGGCAAGCCAGCAGGCTCAGACTAGCAACACAATGAGGCCCTACCCCCAGTGTAAACCATCAGTGAAGGCCCGCCCTTACTGCTCTCCAATAGCTAGCCCCTGTACCTTCAGTGCCAGCCAGCATTGAGACCCTGCCCCTGGGGTCACCTAGCAGAGAAGACCTGCCAACAAAGCAATTTAGCAGCAGGACCCCACCCCTGAGGCAGAGGAGCACTGAGAAGTCACCCTCAGGTAAGCCAACAGAGAGGCCTTGTCACAGTACAAGCCAGCTTGGAGGAGTGAGCCATCAAGTGAAAGTTAGTAGTGAGACCTCACCCGTAGAGCAGGGAAGCAATGATATCCTGCCACTGGGGGCAGCCAGCAGTGAGAGCCCAAGCCTGGGTCTGGCCTGCTGAGAGACCTTCTCTCCACAGCAAACCAACAGTGAGGCCCCTCCCAGGACAAGCCAATAGGGTAGCTCTCCCTCCAGTACCAAACCAGCAGGGCACCCCAGTCCTCCCAGTGAAAACCAGCAATAAGGCCTCAATCCTGATATAAGAAATTTGTGACAGTACTGGAGCAGAGCCCAACTCTCACATAAAAATACAGTAACAAAATAGGTAGAAAAAATGAGCAACAACAACTACAGCAAAAAAAGAACTTTACTGTGGAAAGTTACTATGGTGATAAGGGGGGAGCAAGGCACAAACTTAGAAAAGGAAATCTGTCAACCTGGCTACATATTAAGCCTTAAAGAAAAAATTCAAATTAGACTCAGACCCTGAATGACTTCCTGGTAGAGTTTAAAGAGATTTTACAAAGCAAATAAAAGAAATAGAACAAAAATTGAAAAAAAATGAGAGTAATGCATAAGAAAAATGAAAAAGAGTCAACACCTTTGGAAAAAGAAAAATAAAATAGTAGGAAAAGATGTTTAAAAATTCACTGAAGAAAATAATTCCTTAAAATAATAGAATTGGCCAAATGGAAAATAAAAAGAGTTACAAAAGTTCACTGAAGAAAATATTTTTTTTAAAAAAATTAGAATTGGGCAAGCATAAGCTAATGATTACATGATACATCAAGAAACAACAAAACAAAACCAAAAGAATAAAAGAAAAAGAGAAGAAAATGTGAAATGTTTTTTTGGAAAAACCACTGGCTCAAAAAATAGATATAGGAGAGATAATTTAAGAATTGTTGCACTACCTAAAAGCTAAGATCTAAAAAAGAGCTTGAACAACATACTTCAAGAAATTATCAAAGAAAACTGCCCTAGAACCAGAGGACAAAATAGAAATTGAAAGAATCCAACAAACCCCTGTCTGTAAGAGATCTTAAAATGAAAAATTCCAGAAAGATCATAGAGACATTTCACTTCTGAAGTAAAGGAAAAAATATTGCCAGCAGCCAAAAAGAAACAGTGCAAATACTATGGAGCCACAGTAAGGATTACATAGGATTTAGCAAGCTGCTACATTAAATAACTGGAGGGATTGAAATATGGTATTCTAGAAGGTAAAGGAGTTAAGATTACAAACAATGATGACCTACCAAACAAAACAGAGCATTATCCTTCCTGGGGAAAATGGGTATTCGATGAAATAGAGGACTTTCAAGAATTCCTAATTAAAAGTCTAGAGCAAATACAAAATTCAATCTTCAAATAAAAGACTCAAGAGAAACATAAAAAAGTGAAACCAAAGAAAGAGAAAACATAAGCAATTCAATTAGGTTAAGCTGTTTATATTCCTATGTAGCAAGATGATATTTGTAGCTCTTAAGAACCTTATTACTATAAGGGCAGTTAGTGCAGTTGGGAGATGACTATGTTTGGATGATATCCAAAAGATAAATGAATAAATAAATAAGCAAATAAGTAAAAAAAGTAAAGGTTGAGGAAGATGATTGCACTGGGAGCAGAGGGACGGGGGGAGTTCGAATGGGATAAATTGTCCCGCATAAAGGAGGGGTGAATAAGCCATTACAGCACAGGGGCAAATGGGTGTGGTGGTGTGGAAAGGCATGCATGAACCTTACTCCCATCAAAATTTCACTCAAAGAAGGAATAACATACATACTCATTTGGATATTGGAATCTATCTTACCCAATAGGGAAGTAAAAAAGGAAGGGGATAAGAAAAAGAGAATGATAGAAAGGAGGGCAGATTTGGGGAGGTGGTAACTAGAAGTAAAACACTTGTAAGTAGAGACAGAGTGAAAGCAGAGAGAGAGACAGAGAGAGAGTGAGTGAGAGAGAGAGAGAGAGAGAGAGAGAGGGAAGGAAACAATAGGATGGAGGGAAATACACAGCTAGTTATAACTAAAAACACGAAAGGGATTAACTCACTCATAAAACAGAAGGAGATAGCAGAATGAATGAAAAATCAGAATTCTACATAATGCTATTTATTAGAAATGCTTTTAAAGCACAGGGAAACACACAGAGTTAAGATAAGGGTCTGGAGCAAAATCTAATATGCTTATCTCAAACAAAGGAAAAGCAAAGCAAATAGTAGATCTAATTAAAAGAGATAAAGAAGGAAACTATATCTTGCTAAAAGAAACCACAGGCAATGAAGTAATATCTGTATTAAACATATATGCACAAAATGGTATAGGATTTAAAATTTTAAGGAAATTAAATGAGTTACAGGAGAAAATAGACAGCAAAAGTATACTTGTGGGGGACCTCAACTTTTTCCTATCAGATCTTGGTAAGTATAACTGAAAATATACAGGAAAAAAGTTAAGGAGGTGAATAGAATTATAGAAAAGTTAGATATGATAGATCCCTAGAGAAAACTGAATGGGAACAGAAAAGGAATATACCTTTTTTCTCAGCAGCATATAACACCTCCAAAAAATGAGCATATATTAGGCCATAAAAAACTCACAATCAAATGCAGAAGAGCAAAAATATTAAATGTATCCCTTATAGATGATAATTCAATTAAAATTACATTCAATAAAGGGCCATGGAAAGTTAGGTTAAAAATCAATTGGGCTTTTCTCTTTTGCTGCTGCCTGAAATATGACTTCCTGACTAAGGACAATATGGAAGTTCTGCAGGCACATCAGCTACGGCCACAGGTGCATCAGCCAGCACCAGAGGCAATGCAGGAGGACTGTACCACTACTGCATTAACTTCAACAAATATCATCCAGTTTACTTCAAGAAAGTGGGTATGAGACATTGCCACTTGAAGAAGAACCAAAGCTACTGCCCAACTGTCAACCTTCATAAACTGATGACACTAGTCAGTTAGCAGACCAGGACTAATGTGGCCAAAAACAAGAGGCACTTTCCTCCTATCATTGATATTGTGTTGTGGGAAAAAGAACACTCTCCAAGTAGTCAGTCATCATGAAGGCAAAGTTCTTCAGCAAAAGAGCAGAGGAAAAAAATCAACAGTGTTGGGGGAGCCTATGGGCTTGTGACATACAAATCCAATGTTATCAAATAAAACACATCTTTATTTTTAAAACTGGAAATTAAACAATCCTAAATAATAAGTGGGTCAAAGAACAAATCATAGAAATAACTGATAATTTCAGTGATTATAATGACATCAATAAGAGCATATTCCAAAATTTATGTGAGATGGTCAAAGCAGCATGGATGGGAAAAACTGTATCTCTAAATTCTTACATTAATAAAATAGAGGTAGAGCAGATCAATGAATTGGGCAGAAAACTACAAAAAAACCTAGAAAAAGAACAAATTTTAAATCACCACTTAAACAACTAAATATTGAAGGAAAGATTAATGAAATTGAAGTCAAGAAAACTATTGAACTAATAAATAAAAGTAGAAGCTTATGTTATGAAAAAAAATTAAACATTGGTTAATTTGATTAAAAAAGGAAAGAAGGAATTCAAATTACCAGTATTGAAAATGAAAGAGGTGAATTCAACACCAATAAATGGAAATGAAAACAATTATTAGGAGTTATTTTTCCCAGTTATATGCCAAATAAATATTAGAATTTAAATGAATTATGAATACTTAAGGAAAAAAAACATGCTATGGCAGAAACTAGGTATAGATGAACATCTCACACCATATACCAAGATAAAGTCACAATGGGTAAATGATTTAGACATAAAGGCTAATAACAAAAGCAAATTAGGAGAGGAGCACATGGTTTACCTCTAAGATCTATGAATGAAAGAAGAATTTAGGACCAAACAAGATATAGAGAACATTACAAAATGTAAAATGGATACTTTTAATAATGTTATATTAACACAAAGAAACAGTATAACCAAAATTAGAAGGAAAGCAGATAACTGGGGAAATTTTTTTTAAATCAAGTAGCTCTGATAAAGGCTTCATTTATCAAATGTATAGAGAATGAATAAAATTATTAGAATATGTCATTCTGCAATTGATAAATGGTTGCATCATATGAACAGGCAGTTTTCACATGCAAAAAATTAAACCTATCTATAATCTTATGAAAAAATGCTCTAAATAACCATTGATTAGAGAAATGCAAATTAAAACAATTCTGATATACCACCACATACCTGTCAGATTGGCTCATATGACAGAAAAGGAAAATGATAAATATTGTTGGGGATGGGGGAAAAGCGAGGCACTGATTCTGTGTTGGTAGAATTGTGAACTGATCTAACTATTCTGCTAAGTAATTTGGAACTACACCCAATGCCCTAAAAATGCTTTAGAGTCTTTGACCCAGCAATACTCTTACTAGGTCTGTATACCAAAGAAATTTTTTTGAAAGGGAAAAGGGTCTATTTTACAGAAATATTTATAGCAGCTGTTTCAGCGGTGGCTAAGAATTGGAAATTCAGGGGATGCCCATCAAATAGGGAATGGCTGAACAAGTTGTGGTATATAATTGTAATGGAATATTATTTTGCTACAAGAAATGGTGAGCAGGATGATTTCAGAAAAAAAAAAACATGGAAAATCATACATGCGCAGTGAAGTGATCAGAATAAGTAGTAGACTGTGCACAGTAACAGCAATATTGTATAATGAACATCTAGGAATTACAGCTATTCTCAGCAATACAAAGACCCAATTTAATGTCAAAGGACTCATGATGCAAAAGCTCTCTCTCTCTCTCTCTCTCTCTCTCTCTCTCTCTCTCTCTCTCTCTCTCTCTCCCCCTTCTTTCTCCCTCTCTCTCTCCCTTTATTTCTCCCACTTCTGAAACAATTTTATATTTATTTGATAGTATACATTCTCCTTTCTTCCAGTAGAGCATAAGCCCTTTGAGAGTATGGGCTATTTGTTTTTGGTGTTGTGTCTCTATGTCTGTCAATGAAACATTTTTTTTAATAGTAAGTGATTAAAAATGCTCATTGAATTGTATTCTCTATGAACTTCAAGGTGCTGGCTTTTCCCCCTGAAGTAAGTGAATGGTATAAGTATGTTTAATTAAAGTGAGATTGTTAACTCCTTAAAGTTGCTTTCCTTAGAAAAGCAAATCAAAGAGTCTATGCTAGCAGCCTTCCTGTGTGCTTTTGTTGTTGGTCTTTCACCCCTACAACAGCGGCTAGCAACATTGTTGTTACAATATGCCAGTGTATTTACAGGTTTGAAAAGCAAGATATAACAGACTGTCTTCATTCAAGATGAAACCAAGACATTCAAACACCAGAAAGTCAGATTCATCATAGTAGTAAAGATGTTTATACACATTACCAATGCAGAGAGCACCTCCATTCCCAGGCCTTCCCTCCATCAAGCTTCCCCACAAACACCTTTAAGCAAAACCACTGACACTACCACTCCTGCTAGTTGATCTGCTCTCTCTACCTCCTCTCTCTCTCCAAGCTCAAACTCACTCCAACTTCTTGCACCACCCCTTCTTGCTCCACCTATTTGGCAAGCTCCTCCACCACAGGCTCATGTGACTTAGGCTTCCATGTGACTCAAGCTGGTCACTAGCCTACTAATGGGCAAGAAAGAGCTTCCCATTCCATTAACAATACATTCGTCCCCAAGATCTTTCGATCTTTCACATCTATTACATAGGTCAATGGGAGTTTAGGGGTATCTGGTGTCAACAGAAATTTACAACAATATAACAAGGATAGCGCAACATAAAAACATAAAACAATATCTTAGGATGGGGATTGAGCACAGGCACCCTATTATTCACCCCCTCAAATGAATGAGGCCCCAAATCCCTTGGGGTGAGGGGCTTAGGTCTCTTCTTATGTAGCTACTTCCTTCTAAGATTGGATGTAGAGCTGTCCCTGCCCATAGAGTTACCATTCGGGGGGTCAGTACTTTAGCCAACATTCAGAACTTGTTCAATTTCAGTGCCAGGGGTGACGTAGCACAGTCTTGGACAGAGGGTGACATCCAGCTTAAGTGGTCAGAGATCTACAAGTAGATGGCACCAAACCAACAGGACACAGATCTAGCAAACAAGTTGAAAAGCCAAAAAGAATAAGGAGACAATAACCAGAAGCAGGGTAAATATAGGGTCAGCCATGCTTCTGAAGTCCATGAGCCCACTATCATAGCCTTATTCCCAGTAAAATATATGAGTTAAGGGTACAAGTTAGTAATCATCTTCTCCCAAACAAACAACAGTTTTCTTTCCCATGTGGTATAATTTCTGCAGTCTTTGAAACATCACCTGGCTTCCCTTTTACCTATACTTTAGCTCCCAATTTTATTCTATCAGTAGAACCAAACCCTTCACCTCCTCTGATAGTTATTATGGAAGGAAAGTCTGTTTTCACAAGGGGTATTTTTTCCCAAGAAAGACTAATCACTTGAACCATTCTATCATTTAAAAAAAAAACTGTATAGGTTCTTAATCTAAATTTTGGAATGTCACAATAATTTCTCCTTGATAATTAAAATTTATTACTCCAGCTAACACATGCATTCCTCAAGGTGCTAATCCCGATTTATGTAATATCCATCCAAAATGATTTTTAGGGATTATCATGCATATTCTAGTAGAGATTTTTTCTTATTTCTCTTCTATCCAACCAAAAGTCCTCTAACAATTTAAATCATATCCTACTGAACCAGATGTTCCAGGATACAGTGCTGGGGAATCTTCCCTCATAGTCCAGTACTCAATATTTAGGATCTTATGTGTTTTCTGTTTTCTAATTTGCAGATTTGGGGTCATTGGTGTAGTTTCTCCTAATGGTCTATTATTCAAATTATGTAAAGCAGTAAACAAATTATTTTTCCAATGTTGATAAGAATTATTAGAACTTAAATTTCTTAACTGTTCTTTCAATAATCCATTCATTTTTCAATTAACCCAGATGCTTGTGGATAATGTGGAATATGATATATCCATTCTATATTGTTTAATATACAATATCTCTTCATTTCATCACCTTTGACATGTGACCCATTATCATTTTGAATCTGCATTGAGGTTCCATAATGTAGACTTCTGATATCTAGAGTTTTACAGGTGTGTTTCTGGGTCACATTCTTATAGGGACAAGCCAATAATACACCTGAAGAAGTGTCAACACAAGTACACATAAATTTGCATCCTTTATCTTGGGGTGGGTGTCCAGTATAATTTATTTGCCAAATTTGAGCTGGGACTTTTCCACTTGCTATCTCTCCAGTTCATTCCTTTTCCAATTTACACGTATAACATTCCTCTGCTACTTATTTTAACAATGAATGAGAGATACTAATAACTGAATCATGTGCACACTGGTTTGTGGCCTGTACCCCTAAATGGCCAGCCATTTGATGGACCCACTTTGCTTGTACTGGATCATCAGTTGGTTTCAGAGTAGGGACAATATGTTGAGTAGCAATCTTTGCTACTTTGTCAGCATGAGCATTGTACTCACATTCTGGCATGGTGAGGGTCACGTGAGCATCTACATGAAAAACTGATAAATTAGTAACCAAAGACATGTCCCATATATCTTCCCATAATTCTTTGCCCTGGACTTGTTTTCCTTGAATTTCCAAATTTCGATTTTTCCACATGAGCATCCATGTAGCTAACCCATTAGCTACCACCACCACCCATGAACCAATAAATATATGATACTGTCCTTGCTCTGTTTGGAAAGCTTGATGTACTGCCTTAAATTCAACATATTGACTACTTCTACCTCTTCCAGTACTTTCCAATGTCTACCTAGTACATGGGTTATAGGATTCTTCTTTCCAATGTCTTTTATGGCCAAAATATTTGCTGTCCTATCAGTAAACCATGCATGTTTCTTTTGTTCTTCACTTAATCCATCATATACATCATTCCATTTTACCAAGGATTTGTACCAACACTTGCTTTGGTTCAGGGGTATATGATTTTCCTCAGTATCTATGTTTGCTATAGATTCATGTAAAGCAGAAACTCCACTTTTGCCTGTGTTAGATCTATTTTGAATGTACTATCCCCATTTAATTATAGTAAACTCTTCGGCATGCCCAATTCTGTGGGAAGCTGGGGTACTCATTATCCAGCTTGTAATCAGGATTTCAGGCCTCAATATCATTTCATGGCCTAGAGTCAGTTGTTCAGCCTCTATCAAAACCCAATATGCAGCTAAGAACTGCTTTTCAGAATGGATATATTGAGTTCCACACGAAGTGATTTTCCTGAAACAAAATACAAAGGGTATATTTTATCTTTGTTTTTTTTTTCCATAAACTCCAGTTTGCATGTTCATCCTGTGTGGTCTCTGTAATTCCACCAGGCCACTTTGCATAGGCCATACATCTAGGGCCAACGATATAGCAGCCTTGACTTCTTCAAAAGCTTTACTCTGCTTAAGTCCCCAATCAAATACATATTCCTTCCTAGTAACTTTATATAAGAGTTTCAAAATCTGTTGTTAAAATTTTACTGTTTCAGCTGGATTTTGAAGCTTTGCAAGTTTAATTTCCCACCCTCTGTTTTTCATATGCTCAACTAAAAGTGTAAAGCTTGGGGACAAAGCCAAGATGGCAGCTGGAAAGCAGGGACAAGCATGTGCTCCCCTCCAAGTCCCTCCAAAAACCTATAAAATGGCTCTGAACCAATTCTAGAACTGCAGAACACACAACATAACAGAGGGAAGCAGGGCTCTAGCCCACGACAGGCTGGATGGTCTCTGGGTAAGGTCTATCCCACACAGAGCTGGGAGTGGAGCAGAGCAGAGCCCAGCATGGGCAGCGTGGACCAACCAGACCAGGAGCCAGTGGAGCATGCCCTAGCGCCCTGAATCAGTGAGCTGCAGCAATTAGCAGACTTCTCAACCCACAAACACCAAAGACAACAGAGAAGGTTAGTGGAAAAAGGTGCTGGGAACAGAGTGTAAGAAGGAGTTCATAGTTAGGCCACCACCTGGGGGGCAGCAGAGGTGGGAAAACTACAGATCTACAGCTGCAGTTTCTTCTGGACCCAGGCCCCCCTAGTGGGGGGAATTAAATGGCAGATCAGAGCAGTAGTGAAAAGCCAGATGAATATCTAAGACCAGTCTGGGTTGGGGGTTCTTGGGGAAGGAGGAGTGCTGGTGTGGCAGAGCTGGCACATCCCCCAAGCTTGGAACATAGTACTCTATACTCCACAAGCAGTCATACCCCACTGAAAAACTCAAGGGTCAAGTAAGTTGGCTGGGAACATGGCCAGGCAGCGAAAATGCACCCAGATTCAGTCTCAGACTCTAGAATCTTTCTTCGGTGACAAAGAAGACCAAAACATACACCCAGAAGAAATCAACAAAGTCAAAGAGCCTACAACAAAAGCTTCCAAGAAAAACATGAACTTGTCTCAGGCCATGGAAGAGATCTAAAAGAATTTGGAAAGGCAAGTTAGAGAAGTAGAGGAAAAATTGGGAAGAGAAATGAGAAGAATGCGAGAAAACCATGAACAACAAGTCAATGACTTGCTAAATGAGGCCCCCAAAATATTGAAAAATACACTGAAGAAAACAACACCTTAAAAATAGATTAACTCAAATGGCAAAAGACCTCCAAAAAGCCAATGAGGAGAAGAATGCCTTGAAAGGCAGAATTAGCAAAATGGAAAAGGAGGTCCAATGGACCACTGAAGAAAATACTACCTTAAAAATTAGATTGGAGCAAGTGGAAGCTAGTGACTTGATGAGAAATCAAGATATTATAAAACAGAACCAAAGGAATGAAAAAGTGGAAGACAATGTCAAATATCTCATTGGAAAAACCACTGACCTGGAAAATAGATCCAGGAGAGAGAATTTAAAAATTATTGGACTACCTGAAAGCCATGATCAAAACAATAGCCTAGATATCATCTTTGAAGAAATTATCAAGGAGAACTGCCCTGATATTCTAGAGCCACAGGGCAAAAGAGAAATTGAAAGAATTCACCGCTCGCCTCCTCGAATAGATCCCAAAAAGAAATCTCCGAGGAACATTGTCGCCAAATTCCAGAGCTCCCAGATCAAGGAGAAAATACTGCAAGCAGCCAGAAAGAAACAATTTGAATATTGTGGAAACATAATCAGAATAATCCAAGATCTAGCAGCTTCTACATTAAGAGATCGAAGGGCTTGGAATATGATATTCCAGAGTTTAATGGAGCTAGGATTAAAACCCAGAATCACCTACCCAGCAAAACTGAGTATCATGCTCCAAGGCAAAATATGGATTTTCAATAAAATAGAGGACTTTCAAGCTTTCTCAGTGAAAAGACTAGAACTGAAAAGAAAATTTGACTTTCAAACACAAGAATCAAGAGAAGAATGAAAAGGTAATCAAGGAAAAGAACAAGAAAAAGAAATTGTTAGGGACTTACTAAAGTTGAACTTTTTTGTTTACATTCCTACATGGAAAGATGATGTGTATGATTCCTGAGACCTCAGTATTAGGATAGCTGAAGGGAATATGCATATGTATACATATGTCTACACATATGTACATGTGAGTGTGTGTGCATGTATATGTGTATGTGTGTGTATATATATGTATGTATATGTTTATACATATGTACATGTGAGTGTGTATGTATGTATATATGTGTATGTGTGTATATATATATATATATATATATATATATATAGAGAGAGAGAGAGAGAGAGAGAGAGAGAGAGAGAGAGAGAGAGAGAGAGAGGAGGGAACAGGGTGAGTTGAAGATGAAAGGAAGATATCTAAAAGAAATAAATTAAAATTAAGGGATGAGAGAGGAATATATTGAGAGAGGGAGATAGGGAGGGATACAATGGGGTAAATTATCTCGTATAAAAGTGGCAAGAAAAAGCAGTTCTGTAGGAAGAGAAGAGAAGGCAGGTGAGGGGGAACGAATGAATCTTGCTCTCATCAGATTTGACCTGAGGAGGGAATACCATACATACTAAATTGGGTATCTTACCCCACAGGAAAGAAGGATGAAGAAGACAAATAGGGGGGATGATAGAAGGGAGGGCAGGTAGGGGTGGAGGTAATCAAGAACAACCACTTTCAAAATGGGACAGGGTCAAGGGAGAAAATTCAATAAAGGGGGATAGGTTAGGAAGGAGCAAAATATAGTTAGTCATTCACAACATGAATATTGTGGAAGGGTCATACATAATGAAACACGTGTGGCTTATGTTGAATTGCTTGACTTCATAGGGAGGGTGGGTGGGAAGGGAAGAGGGGAGAGAATTTGGAATGCATAGTTTTAAAAACATGTTCAAAAAACTATTTTTGCATGCAACTAGAAAATAAGATACACAGACAATGGGGCATAGAAATTTATCTTGCCCTACAAGAAAGGAAGGCAAAAGGGGAAAGGAGGGCAGTGAGATGATAGAAGGGAGGGCTGACTGGGGAACAGGGCAACCTGAATATATGCAATCTTGGAGTGGGGAGAGGGTAGAAATGGGGAGAAAATTTGTAATTCAAACTGTCATGAAAATCAATGCTGAAAACTTACCATATTAAATAAAAAAAAATTTAAAAAAGAAAAACTATTGTGCTATAAGAAATGATGAGCAGTCTGATTTTAGAAAAATCTGGAAAGACACCAACTGATGGAAAGTGAAATGACCAGAACCAGGAGAACCTTGTACACAGTAACAGCAATATTGCACACTCATCAACTCTGAATGGCTTAGTTCTCAGCAACACAATAATCCAAGACAATTTCAAAGGACTTATGATAAAAAAAATGCTTGCCATCTCCAGAGAAAGAACTGATGGAATCTGAATACAGGGTGAAGCATACTTTTTTTCATTTTTTTTCATTTTTTTCCTTTGGGTCTGTGTTTTCTTTCACAGCATGACTAATATGAAAATATGTTTTGCGCAACTGCACATGTATAACCTACATCAAATTGCTTATTGTTATCAGAAAAAGGGAGTGGTGAGAGAGGGAGGGAAAAAATTTCAAACTCAAAATTTTTAAAAAATGAATGTTAAAATTTGTCTTGAAATGTAATTGGGGAAAAGAAAATGTTATTTTAAAAAATAAATTTTACTAGTTAAAAATAAAGCCAAATCTTTGCACAAAAAATAAAAATGTTTAATAAAAAAAATAATAAAAAAAGTGTAAAGCTCTTCTCTACTTCTTTTACATTTCTTCTCTGTATCATAAAATCATCTATATAGTAGGTAGGTAAGCTGCATACCAGGTAAATGTAATTCATACAAATGTTCAGCCTCAATCCTATGACAAATAGTAGGGCTATGCAGATATTGAAATACACTTTCTACTCTGCTTTGTGAATGCAAACTGATTCCATTGTTTAGAATCTATTGGGATAGTAAAGAAAAAATTGGCTAAAATAATAACTGCAAACCAAGTCCCATCACATTTCTGGATCCTTTCTATTAAGGTAATGGTATCTGGAACAGCAGCATACCAGGGAGGAGTCACCTTATTCAATTTTCTATAATCTGCTGTCATTCTCCATGTCCCATCTGACTTTAATACTGGCCAGACAGGATTATTGCATTAAGTGGTTGTAGAAACTAAAACACCTGCCTCAACATACTCCTCCATAGTACTGGTAATTGCATCTTGCTGATACTGCTTTAAAGTAATTCCTTCAGGAGGTCCAGGTCAAGAGATTGAGTTCATTTTTTTTTACCCACTAAAATTATGTTAATTTCCTATCTTCCTGATTGCAAATTGGTATGTCCCCTAAGATAAAAATAAGTCATGCCTCTCAATATATGTATTCTAAAGATGTATTCAAGAATGGGCACAAATACCATGGTATATGGTTTCTCAGGCCATTGTCCAACTTGCATAATTAGTTTAACTTTTCTGGCTGATATTTCAGCCCCTCCCAGTCCTGTGATGGTAATAGAAGTTTTGTATTTACATTTGTCTGGGTTTCATATGTAAAGGAGAACTCTGCCACAGTATCTGTTAGTGCTCTAGTTAGAGTAGTTGTTCCATTTTCCAACATATGGTCAAATTGATATGGGGTCAAGCAGGTCACAGAGACCTATTAACAGGCAAGAAAGATCTTCCCATTCCATTAACGATACTTTAACAATACAGCTAACCCAAATGGCAAAAGTATAAAATCCAATGAGGATAAGCATGCCTTAAAAAGCAGAATTGGCCAAATGAAAAAGAAGGTCCAAAAATTCATTGAATAAAATATTCTCTTAAAAGTTACAATGGAGCAAATGGAAGCTAATGACTTTATGAGAAATCAAGAAATTATAAAACAGAACCAATACAATGAAAAAACAGATGACAGTGTGAAATATCTCATTGGAAATACCATTACCTTGAAAACAGATCCAGGAGGGACAATTTAAAAATTATTCGACTACCTGAAAATCATGATAAAAAAAGAGCTTAGGAAGTCGGTGGAGCCAAGATGGCCGCGTGAAGGCAGCGTCTTACCCGAGCTCTCTCACAAGGTCTATCAGATTCCCATAAAAAAAGTGAATTTGAGCAGATTTGAGAGAGTCAGAAACCGTGAGCAGTCTGCCTGGGGCAAATTTCTGAGCCGGGAGAGTCTGAAAGGCTGAAGACATGATCCCGTAGACTCGGAGAGTGCTCGGTGCGGAGCTGCTCCAGACCAAGGTGGAAGTGGCTGGCCGGGAAATCCACGTGGGAGATGGGCTGGGAGAAAGCTGGGCGCCCGAAACCGGCGGATATCCCCAGGACTCCCAACACAGGACGGCAGTCTGTGGAAGTGACGAGAGGCAGCGCAACGCCACCCATGACACACTGTCTCCAGAAGTTTACAGACCAAACGTATTAAACACAGCTTCTTGAACTTCCGGGAGTTCTTAATGTTCAGGTAAACAGCTCTAATCCCTCCCTTCCCCACCCAGAGAATCCCTCGAAAAAAAAAAAAAAGGAACGCTGGAACTGAGCAGAAAGTAGTGAGGCTTCAGTGGTCAAACAGCAGAAGTTCATTAGTCCCAGAGGGGCAGAGTCGGCAGGGGTCAACGCCAAGAGCCCAGACATAACCTTGCTCCTCCAGGGGAAGTGCCAGACATCAGCTCAAACAACAAACAGCTGAGACCATTGCTGAAGAGCAACAGTGCTGGAGAGCACCCACAGGGAGTGAGATGCCAGGGAGCCAGACCCCTCCCCCACACCTCAGGAAACTGAAGGTTATAATTCTAGACTCACAACCCCCAGAATAAGAAAGCTGGGACAGAAAGCCCTGAGACCCACAGATAGAAATTCATTGTAAAGCCAGCAAAAGGCAAACCAACATGAAGAAGAACACAAAAAAACCGAGGACAGTAGATTCTTTTTATGGAGACAGGCAGGATCAAAATATCAACATAGAAAAGGACAGCAATGACATGGTAGATACATAAGATACCTCAAAAGGTAATATGAACTGGTCTCCAGCCCAAAAAGCACTGCTGGAAGAGCTAAAGGAGGATTTTAAAACCCAAATTAGGGAGCTAAAAGAAAATATGGAAGAAATGGAAAAAAATTCACTGATGAAATCAAGTCCCTAAGGTATAAGATTGGCAAAAAGGGTACGGAGATTCAGAATCTAGAGAGAGAAAAGGACACCCTGAGAGGCAAAATCAACCAATTGTAAATGGAGACTCAAAAGCAAAATGTAAACACTAACTCATTCAAAATTAGACTTGAGCAAGTGGAAGCTAATGAATCTATGAAGCATCAAGAAGTAATAAAACAAAACGTAAAGAATGAAAAAATAGAAAAAAAAATGTGAAATAGCTGATTGGCAAAACAACTGACCTGGAAAACAGATCCAGGAGAGACAATTTGAGAGTTATTGGTCTACTGGAAATCCACGATGAAAAAAAGAACCTTGACAGTATCTTCGAAGAAAGTATCAAAGACAACTGCCCAGAGGTCCTAGAACCAGAGGGCAAAATAGTCATTGAAAGAATTCACCAATCACCCCCTGAAAGAGATCCCAAACTGAAAACACCAAGAAATATTATAGCCAAATTTCAGAGCTATAAACTCAAGGAGAAAATACTGCAAGCAGCCAAAAAGAAGCAATTCAAATATCGTGGAACTACAGTCAGGATCACGCAGGATCTCTCAGCTTCCACATTAAAAAACAGGAGAAATTGGAGTATGATATTCCGAAGGGCAAAGGAGCTGGGACTACAACCAAGGATCAACTACCCAGCAAAACTAAGCATAATTTTCCAGGCAAGGCGATGGACATTCAATGAAATAAGGGAATTCCAGACCTTCCTGATGAAAAGGCCAGAACTCAATGGAAAATTTGATCTCCAAATACAAACCTCAAGAGAGACATAAAAAGGTAACCTGGGGGAAAAACCCCACAAACCTTATTAACCAATAAGGGCAGGTTGTTTGCATCTTTATGTGGGACTATATCATCTTATGTATGTTTTTAATGTATATATATATATATATATATATATATATATATGTATATATATATATATATATATATATATATATATATATATATATATATATACATATACATATATAAGTCATTCTTGTGAATGGTACAACTATTATGACAAATGAAAGGGATATACATAGGTTGTGAATGCCTGTATAAATTAACTGATGTAAAGATATAAAATATAAATCAGAGATATAAAGGGAGGGCTATGAGGGAAGTGGTAAGGAGGTAGTAGAAAAGGGTAAATTACACCAAAGGAAGTGGCAAAAAAACATATTATAGTAGAGGGAAAGAAGGGAGGGAAAAGAGCAGTATTTGAGCTTTACTGTCATCTGATCTAGTTCAAGAAGGGAATAACATACTCTGATAAGTTTAGAAATCTAACTTGTCCTACGGGAAGTGGGAGGGTAAGGGGGGAAAAAGGGAGGGGGGTGTGCAGAAGGGAGAGGAGGAGTAGCAAGTGGGTAACGGTGAGATAAGGGAGGGGAATAAAGAGGGAGGTTTAACTGAGGAAAGCGGCGGTCAAAAGCAAAACTTCGTTGAGGAGGAGAAGGGGAAAGGGAGAAATAAAAGCATAAACAGGGGGAATTAGGATGGAGAAAAAGACACAGATAGAAATCATAACCCTGAACGTGCAGGGGATGAACATTCTCACAAAACAGAAGCAGATAGCAGAATGGATTAAAAACCATAATCCTACAATATGCTGTTTACAAGAAACGCATCTGAAACAGGGGGATACACATAGGGTTAAGGTAAAAGGCTGGAGTAAAATATATTGTGCCTCAGCTAAAGTAAAAAAAAAGCAGGTGTAGCAATTCTAATCTCAGACAAAGCAAAAGTAAACATAGATCTAATTAAAAGAGATAAGGAAGGACATTATATCCTGCTAAAAGGCACCATAAACAATGAAGCAATATCATTGCTTAACATTTATGCACCAAGTGGTAAGGCATACAGATTCTTAGAGGAGAGGTTAAGGGAGTTACAGGAAGAAATAGACAGCAAAACTATAATATTGGGAGACCTCAACCTCCCCCTTTCTGAACTTGATAAATCTAACCTCAAAATAAATAAGAAAAAAGTTAAGGAGGTAAACAGAATTTTAGAAAAGGCAGGTATGATAGACCTCTGGAGAAAACTGAATGGGGATAAAAAGGAATATACTTTCTTCTCAAAAGTACATGGCACATACTCAAAAATTGACCATGTACTAGGGCATAAAAACCTCACAATCCAGTGCAGAAAAGCAGAAGTAGTCAATGCATCCTTTTCAGATCATGATGCAATAAGAATCATTTTTAATAAAGTACCATGGAAAAATAAGCTAAAAACTATTTGGAAACTAAATAACTTAATTCTAAAGAATGAGTGGGCCAAAGAACAAATCAGAGAAATAATTAATAACTTCATTCAAGAGAATGACAATAATGAAACAACATACCAAAACTTATGGGATGCAGCAAAAGCAGTTTTTGGGGGAAGTTTTATATCTCTAAATGCCTACATGAATAAAATAGGGAAAGAGGAGATCAATGATCTGGGCATACAGCTGAAAAAGCTAGAAAAAGAGCAAATTGAAGCCCCCCAATTAAATACCAAATTAGAAATACTGAAAATCAAAGGAGAGATTAATAAAATTGAAACCAAGAAAACTATTGAATTAATAAATAAAACAAAGAGCTGGTTTTATGAAAAAAAACAATAAAATTGATAAACATTTGGCCAATTTGAATAAAAAAAGAAAGAAGAAAATCAAATTACCAGTATCAAAAATGAAAAGGGTGAGGTAACCGCTAATGAAGAGGAAATCAAAACAATAATTAGGAATTATTTTGCCCAACTTTATGCCCATAAATTTGACAACCTTAGAGATATGGATGAATATCTACAAAAACATAAACTGCCCAGGCTAACAGAGAAGGAAGTGAAATTTCTTAATGATCCCATATCAGAAAAAGAAATTGAGCAGGCCATCAACGAACTCCCTAGGAAAAAATCTCCAGGGCCAGATGATTTTACATGTGAATTCTATCAAACATTTAAAGAACAACTAATTCCAATACTTTGTAGACTATTTGGGAAAATAGGTGAAGAAGGAGTCCTACCAAATTCATTTTATGACACAAATATGGTACTAATACCCAAACCAGGTAGAGTTAAAACAGAGAAAGAAAATTATAGACCAATTTCTCTAATGAATATTGATGCGAAAATTTTAAATGAAATATTAGCAAAAAGATTGCAGCAACTCATTACGAGAAGAAGACACTATGACCCGGTAGGATTTATTCCAGGAATGCAAGGCTGGTTCAATATTAGGAAAACTATTAGCTTAATTGACCATATCAACAACAAAACTAGCAGAAACCATATGATCATCTCAATAGATGCAGAAAAAGCCTTTGACAAAGTACAACACCCATTCCTATTAAAAACACTAGAAAGCATAGGAATAAGGGGAACCTTCCTCAAAATTATAAATAGCATCTACCTAAAACCATCGACAAGCATTATTTGTAATGGGGATAAACTAGATGCATTCCCAATAAGATCAGGGGTGAAACAAGGATGTCCATTATCACCCCTATTATTCAATTTGGTTCTAGAAACATTAGCTGTAGCAATAAGAGAAGAAAAAGAAATTGAAGGAATTAGAATAGGAGAAGAAGAAACTAAATTATCACTTTTTGCAGATGATATGATGATTTATCTAGAGAATCCTAGAGAATGAAGTAAAAAACTACTTGAAATAATAAACAACTTTAGCAAAGTTGCAGGATATAAAATAAACCCACATAAATCCTCAGCATTCCTATACATTACTGACAAGTCCCAACAGCAAGAGATAGAAAGAGAAATTCCATTCAATGTTACTATAGACACTATAAAATATTTGGGAGTCTATTTGTCAAGACAAACCCATGGCCTATATGAACATAAATATGAAACACTTTTCATGCGAATAAAATCAGATCTAAATAAATGGAGAAATATCAGTTGCTCATGGTTAGGCCGAGCTAATATAATAAAAATGACAATTTTACCTAAATTAATCTATCTATTCAGTGCCATACCAATCGAACTACCAATTTTTTTTTTTTTTTTACTGAGCTGGATAAAATAATAACAAAATTCATTTGGAAAAACAAGAGGTCTAGGGTATCTAGGATATTAATGAAAAGACATGCTAGAGATGGTGGCTTAGCCACACCAGATATTAAACTGTACTACATAGCAGCAGTCATCAAAACTGCCTGGTACTGGTTAAGAAACAGGGGTGTGGATCAGTGGAATAGGATAGGTACACAAGTAGGTGAAGTCAACAAGTTTAGCAATCTACTCTTTGATAAACCCAAAGAGGCCAGCTTCTGGGCTAATAATTCACTATTTCACAAAAACTGTTGGGAAAATTGGAAAATGGTGGGGCAAAAACTGGGCATAGACCAGTTACATATACCATATACCAAAATAAAGTCAAAATGGGTTCATGATCTAGGAGTAAAATCTGATACTCTAAGTAATTTGGGAAAGCAAGGAATAGTATACTTATCAGATTTGTGGAAAAGTAAAGAATTCATGACCCAACAAGAGATAGAGAGCATTACAAAATGCAAAATGGATAATTTTGATTATGTCAAATTGAAATGTTTTTGTACAAAAAAAGCCAATGCAACAAGAATTAGGAGGGAAGCAGAAAATTGGGAGAAAATCTTTGCAACTAGTATCTCTTATAAAGGCCTCATTTCTAAAATATACAGGTAGCTGAGCCAAATATATAGGAATACAAGCCATTCCCCAATTGAGAAATGGTCAAAGGATATGAACAGGCAGTTTTCAGAGGAAGAAATTAAAGCTATCTATAGGCATATGAAAAAATGCTCTGGATCACTACTGATTAGAGAAATGCAAATCAAAACAACTCTTAGATACCACATCTCTCCTGTCAGATTGGCTAAAATAACAAAACAGGAAAATGATAAATGCTGGAAAGGATGTGGGGAATTTGGAACATTGTTGCATTGTTGCTGGAGTTGTGAGCTGATCCAGCCATTTTGGAGAGCAGTTTGGAACTATGCCCAAAGGGCTATAAAAATGTTCATAACCTTTGACCCAGCAATACCACTTCTAGGGTTGTATCCCAAAGAAATCACACAAGCGGGAATGGGACCCATATGTACAAAAATATTTATAGCAGCTCCTTTTGTTTTAGCCAAGAATTGGAAATCAAAGGGATGCCCATCAATTGGGGAATGGCTGAACGAGCTGTGGTATATGAAGGTGATGGAATACTATTGTGCCATAAGAAATGGGGATGATGCAGACTTCATAACAACCTGGAAAAACCTACATGACATAATGCTGAGTGAGCGGAGCAGAGCCAGGAGAATGTTGTGCACAGCCACAGATATATGGATTCAGTGAGGACCAACCCTGACATACTGCACTCTTCTCAGCAACCTAAGGGGCAAGGACAACTCCAGGGGACTCACGATGGAGAATGCTATCTTCATCCAGAGAAAGAACTATGAAGTTTGAATACAGATCGAGGCGCACTACATGATCGCCTTTTTTTTTTTGCTTCTCTTTTGTTTTTTTGGGTTGGGTTTTTTTTTTTTTGGTTCTATTTCTTCTTTCTCATGATTCATTCCATTGGTCAAAATTCTTCTCCTCGACTTCACTAGTGCATAAATTAATTCAATGCGAAGTTATACATGACAGTTATATGAGATTCCATGCTGTCTTGGGGAGGGACGGGGGAGGGAGGGGTTAAAATCTGGAACTCAAAACTATGTAGAACCGTGTGTGGTAAACTAAAAATAAATAAAGAAATTAAAAAAAAGAGCTTAGACATCATCTTTCAAGAAACTACCAAGGAAACCTGCCCTGATATTCTAGAACCATAGGGTAAAATAGAAATTGAAAGAATCCCCCAATCTTCTCTTGAAAAAGATCCTAAAAGGAAAACTGCTAGTAATATTGTAGCCAAATTCCAGTGTTCACAGGTCAAGGAGAAAATATTGCAAGCAGTCAGAAAGAAACAATTTGGGTAATGTGGAAACACAAACAGAATAAAACAAGACCTAGAAGCTTCTAAATTAAAGGATCAAATGGCTTGGAACATGATATTCCAGAGGTCAAGGAGTTAGTATTAAAACCAATAATCACCTGCCCAGCAAAACTGAGTCTAATACTTCAGGGCAAAATATGGATTTTCAATGATAAAGAGGAATTTCAAGCATTGTCTTTTTTTTATGCTAATTGGATTTATTTTTTTTTAATGCAATTTATTTATTTAACATATTTAGTTTTCAGCATTGATTTTCACAACAGTTTGAATTACAAATTTTCTCCCCATTTCTGCCCTCCCCCCCCACTCCAAGATGGCGTATATTCTGGTTGCCCTGTTCCCCAGTCAGCCCTCCCCTCTATCACCCCCCTCCCCTCTCATCCCCTTTTCCCTTCCTTTCTTGTAGGGCAAGATAAATTTCTACGCCCCATTGCCTGTGTATCTTATTTTTTAGTTGCATACAAAAAGTTTTTTTGTTTTTGAACATCTGATTTTAAAACTTTGAGTTCCAAATTCCCTTCCCTCTTCCCTTCCCACCCACCCTCCCTAAGAAGTTGAGCAATTCAACCTAGGCCACACATGTATTATTATGTATAACCCTTCCACAATATTCATGTTGTGAAAGGCTAACTACATTTTGCTCCTTCCCAATCCATCCCGCTTTATTGAATTTTCTTCCTTGACCCTGTCCCCTTTCCAAAGTGTTTGTTTTGATTACCTCCACCCCCATCTGCCCTCCACTCCATCATCCCCCTGCCTTTTATTTTTTTTTTTTTTATCTTCCTCCCTCTTCTTTCCTGTGGGGTAAGATACCCAACTGAGTATGTATGGTATTCCCCCTCAGGACAAATCTGATGAGAGCAAGGTTCACTCATTCCCCCCTCACCTGCCCACTCCCCTCCTCTCCTAGAACTGCTTCCTCTTGCCACCTTTTTGGGAGATAATCCACCCCATTCTATCTTTCCCTATCTCCCTCTCTCAGTAAGTTACTCTCTCATCCCTTAATTTCATTTTATTCCTTTTAGCTATCTTCCCTTCATCCTCAACTCACCCTGTGTCTGCTCTCTTTCTTTTACATATATATATATATATACACATACATACACATACATACATATACACATAGATACATGCATACATACACATTCACTTATATATATACATAAACTTATATATATGCATATATATATATGCATATTCCCTTCAACTACCCTAATACTGAGGTCTCATGAATCATACTCATCATCTTTCCATGTAGGAATGTAAACAAAACAGTTCAACTTTAGTAAGTCCCTTGCAATTTCCGTTTCTTGATTACCTTTTCATGCTTCTCTTGATTCTTGTGTTTGAAAGTCAAATTTTCTATTCAGTTCTGGTCTTTTCACTGAGAAAGCTTGAAAGTCCTCCATTTTATTGAAAGTCCATATTTTGCCTTGGAACATGATACTCAGTTTTGCTGGGTAGGTGATTCTAGGTTTTAATCCTAGCTCCATTGACCTCCGGAATATCGCATTCCACGCCCTTCGATCTCTTAATGTAGAAGCTGCCAGGTCTTGGGTTATTCTGATTGGGTTTCCATAATATTCAAATTGTTTCTTTCTGGCTGCTTGCAGTATTTTCTCCTTGATCTGGGAGCTCTGGAATTTGGCAACAATATTCCTAGGAGATTTCTTTTTGGGATCTATTTGCGGAGGCGATCGATGGATTCTTTCAATTTCTATTTTGCCCTGTGGCTCTCGAATATCAGGGCAGTTCTCCTTGATAATTTCCTGAAAGATGGTATCTAGGCTCTTTTTTTGATCATGGCTTTCAGGTAGTCCAATAATTTTTAAATTATCTCCCCTGGATCTATTTTCCAGGTCAGTGGTTTTTCCAAGGAGATATTTCACATTGTCTTCCATTTTTTCATTCCTCTGGTTCCGTTTTATAATATCCTGATTTCTCATAAAGTCACTAGCTTCCACTTGCTCCAATCTAATTTTTAAAGTAGTATTTTCTTCAGTGGTCTTTTGGACCTCCTTTTCCATTTTGCTAATTCTGCCTTTCAAGGAATTCTTCTCCTCATTGGCTTTTTGGAGCTCTTTTGCCATCTGAGTTAGTCTATTTTGTAAGGTGTTGTTTTCTTCAGTGTATTTTTCAGTATTTTTTTGGGTCTCCTTTAGCAAGTCATTGACTTGTTTTTCATGGTTTTCTCGCATCCTTCTTATTTCTCTTCCCAATTTTTCCTCTACTTCTCTAACTTGCTTTTCCAAATCCTTTTTGAGTTCTTCTATGGTCTGGGGCCAGTTCATGTTTTTCTTGGAGGCTTTGGTTGTAGGCTCTATGACTTTGCTGTCTTCTTTAGGCTGTATGTTTTGGTCTTCTTTGTCACCAAAGAAAGAATCCAAAGTCTGAGACTGAATCTGGGCGCGTTTTCGCGTCCTGGCCATATTCCCAACCAACTAACTTGACCCTTGAGCTTTTTCAGTGGGGTATGACTGCTTGTAGATTACAGAGTTCTATGTTCTACGTTTGGGGGGGAGGTGCCAGCTCTGTCAGAGCCGCACTCCTCCTTCCCCAAGGACCCCCAGTCCAGACTGGGCTCAGATCTTCGGCAGGCTGTGCACCCCTGCTGTGATCCACCACTTAATTCCCCCCACCAGGTGGGCCTGGAGCCGGAAGTAACAACAGCTGTAGCTGCCCCACCTCCGCTGCCCCCGGGGCTGGAAGCCGAACCGCGAACTCCTTCCACTCCCGCAGCTTTTCCCACTAACCTTCTCCGCAGTCTTTGGTGTTTGTGGGTCGAGGGGTCTGGTAACTGCTCACGTATTCAGGGCGCTAGGGCCCCCTCCGCCCGGCTTCCGGTCTGGATCGTCCACGCTGCTCAGGCTGGGCTCTGCTCCACTCCGTTCCCAGCTCCCAGCTCCGTGTGGAATAGAGCTCACCCAGAGACCATCCGGGCTGTCCTGGGCTGGAGCCCTGCTTCCCTCTGCTGTTCTGTGGGTTCTGCCGTTCTAGAATTGGTTCAGAGCCATTTTTATAGGTTTTTGTAGGGACTCGGGTACGGAGCTCACTCTAGTCTGTGCTTACCAGCCGCCATCTTGGCTCCGCCCCCAATTTCAAGCATTCTTAATGAAAAGACCAGAGTTGAATAGAAAATTTGACTTACAAGTACAATAATCAAGAGAAGCATGAAAAGGTAAACAGGAAAGAGACATCATAAGGGACTAATTAAAATTAAAATGTTTACATCCCTACATGGAAAGATGATATTTGTACCTCATGAGACCTTTCTCAATATTAAGGTGGTTGAAAGGAATATTCATTTCAGGACAGGAGGCAGTCTGAGAGTAGAGCCTGAGGCTGCTGGAGCTACTACCCTGCAGGCCTCCAACCCCACGCAAACTCACGCAGGTCTGGGAGGTCCCTGGGTGAGTGATACACCCAAGCAGGAACAGGCCTAGGGTGGAAGTACTGGCTATGGATGCAAGGAAGACACAGGCCTCTCAGCCCAGGACAGGAGAGTCTCAGAGCACAAACCCTGAGGCCAGGGTAGCAGCTAGCCCAGAGGTTTCCAACCCATGGTCTAGAGGTTTGAAACTCGCCTTCTTGAACTTCCGGAAGCCATGATTTGCAAGTGAAATGGCTTTTATCCCTTCCTTTAACAAACCAAGAGAATAATACCTCAGGAGAAAAAGAGGAGCAAGAAGGGACACTTCCATAGTGAGAGAAGTGAGGGAGAGGGCCTTCCTGTGATGGCAGAAGGAGAGAGGTGTCCCAGCACCCCTTACCTCAGCAGAACAATGAAAGTAACTGAGTTCCAGGGAGTGGAGCTAACAGATGTCAATGACAAGAACTCAGACTGGGTTTTGCACAGCCAGGGGAAGTGGCACACATCAGCACAGACAGGAGCTGAGACCACCCATTCTGTGGAACAGGCCTGGGAAAAAGGAGACTCTCAGGAGCCAGATCACCCTTCTCCCATACCTCACAAAGACAGCATGAATACTACACCCAGATCTGTAACCTTGAAAGGGAAAGTGAACTGGTCTCCAAACCAAAAAGCATTTCTGAAAAAAACTCAAAGAGCAATTTAAAAACCAAATTAGGCAGGTAAAAGAAAAAAACATGTAAAAAAGAAAAAAAAAAAACAAAATTCAATTGGGGAAAACAATCTTTCAAAAATAAAATTGGTGAATTGGTTAAGGAGAATCAGAATATATGTGGAGAAAATGGCTCATAGAAAAGTAAAATCTACTAAATGGAATAGGAAATAGAGAAGATAAAGGAAGAAAACAAAACATTAAAAATTAGAATTGGGTAAGTAGAAGGCAATGACTCTATGAGATATCAAGAATCAGTCAAACAAAATCTGAAGAATGAAAAAAGAGAAGAAAGTGTGAAATATCTGATTGGAAAAACAACTGACTTGGAAAATAAATCCAGGAGAGACAATCTAAGAATTATTGTTCCACGTGAAAGCTATGATGAAAAAAAATAGCCTGGACTGTATCTTCCATGAAAGCTTTAAGAAAAATTGCCCTGAGGTCCTACAGCCAGAGGATAAAATTGTCATCAGGAGAATCCATTAATCAACCTCTGTAAAAGATCCCAAATTGAAAACCCCAAGAAATATTTTAGCCAAATTCCAGAACTACCAGGTCAAGGAGAAAATACTGCAAACAGCAAATATCATGGAACTACAGTGAGGATCATGCAGGTTCTTTCAGCTTCTAGCTTAAATGACAGGAGAAATTGGAATATGATATTGCAAAAGGCAAGGGAGCCTGGATTACAACCAAAGATCAACACCCAGAAAAACTGAGCATAATTTTCCAGGCAAGGAGATGGACATTCAATGAAATAAAGGAATTCCCGACCTTCCAGAGCTCAATGGATAATTTGATCTCCAAATACAAAACTCAAGAGAGACATAAAAATGGGGGGGCCCTATTTAATCAATAAGGCTAATTAGTTACATATTGGTATAGGAATATCATGTTTTATATATGCTTTATATGCATGTCAGTATTGGGTATTGTATACTTATGACAATTGAAAGAGATATTCATAGACTGTGGGTATCATTATAAAATAATGGATATAATGATAAAAATATATAATTAAGAGCCAAAAAGGGATGGTTCTGGGAGAAGAGGTAAGGAGGTAGTAGAAAAGGGTAAATTATATCACATGAACAGGCACAAAAACATATTGTAGTAGAGGGAAAGAAGGGATGGAGAAGAGCAGTATTTGAGCTTTACTCTCATCGGCTTTGGTTCAAGAAGGCAATAACATATTCTTATCAGGATAAGAATAGAATTGTAACTTGTCCTACAGGCAGTAGGAGGGGAAAGGGAAAAGAAAAGGGGGTGGTGGTGGTGGTCAGAACAGAGGGAAGATGTAGCAAGAGGAAAATGGTAATATAAGGGAGGGGAATGAAAAGGGAGGGTAAACTGAGGAAGGCGGTGGTCAAAAGCAAAACTCTGTTGAGGAGTGGAAGGAAGAAACAAAAGCATAAACAGTGGAGAAATTGGATGGAGAAAAAGACTCAGATAGTAATCATAACTGTGAGTGTGAATGGGATGAACTCTCCCATAAAACAGAAGTGAATAGCAGAATGGACTGAAAACCATATTTCTACAATATGCTGTTTACAAGAAACACGTCTGAAACAGGGAGATAAACACAGGGTAAAGGTAAAAGGTTGGAGTAGAATATATTGTGCTTCAGCTAAATTTAAAAAAAAAAGGTTGGGTAACAATCCTAATCACAGACAAAGCAAAAGCAAAGACACATCTAATTAAAAAGATAAGGAAGGACACTACGTCCTGCTAAAAGTCACTATAAACAATGAAACAATATCATTATTTAACATATATGCACCAAGCCGTAGAGCAGGCAGATTAGTAGAGGAGAAGTTAAGGGAGTTACAGGAAGAAATAGACAGCAAGACCATACTAGTGGGGGACTACAACCTCCCCCTCTCTGAATTTGATAAATCCAACATAAAAGTAAATAAGAAGGACGTTAAGGAGGTGAACAGAATTTTAGAAAAGGCAGTTATGATAAACTTCTGGAGAAAACTGAATGGGGATAAAAAGGAATATTATTTTTTTCTCAGTGGTCCATGCCATGTACTCAAAAATTTACCATGTACGAGGGCATAAAAACCTTATAATCCCACGCAGAAAAGCGGAAATAGTCAAAGAATCCTTTTCAGATAATGATGCAATAAAAATTATTTGTAACAAAGAACCATGAAAAAATAAGCTAAAAATTAATGGGAAACTAAATAATCTAATTCTGAAGAATTAGTGGGCCAAAGAACAAATCATAGATACAATTAACAACTTCCTTCAAGAGAATAACAATAATGAGACAACATACCAGAGATTATGAGATGCAGCTAGAGCAGTTCTTAGGGGAAGTTTTATAACCCTAAATGCTTACATGAATAAAATAGAAAGAAAGGAGATCAATGAATTGGGCATGCAACTGAAAAAGCTAGAAAAAGAAAAAAATTGACAATTCCCAATTAAACGCCAAATTAGATATACTGAAAATCAAAGGAGAGATTAGTAAAATTGAAATCAAGAAAACTATTGAATAAATAAATAAAATCAAGAGCTGGTTTTATGAAAAAATAAAAAACGATAAAATGGACTAACCTTTTGTCAGACTGATTAACAAAAAGAAAGAAAAAATCAAGTCACCAGCATCCAAAATGAAAAGGATGAATTCACCTCCAACGAAGAGGGCACTAAAACAACAATTAGCAATTATTTTGCCCAATTGTACACCCATAAATTTGACAACCTTGGGGATATGGATGAATATCTACAAAAACATAAATTGCCCAGGTTAACAGAAGAGGAAGTAAAATACCTTAATAACCCCATCTCAGGAAAAGAAATTGAGCATGCCATCAATGAACACCCTAGGAAAATATCTCCAGGGCCAGATGGTTTAACACGTGAATTTTATCAAAACATTTAAAGAACAATTAATTCCTATACTTTATAGACAATATAGGAAAACAGGTGAAGAACAGTTCAACGAAATTTCTTTTATGACACAAATATGGCACTAATACCCAAACCAGGAAAAGTCAAAACAGAGAAAGAAAATTATGGACCAATTCCCCTAATGAATATTGATGAAAAATTTTTAAATAAAATATTAGCAAAAGGATTGCAGCAACTTATCCCAATAATATTACACTACGACCAGGTAGGACATATTCCAGGAATGCAAGGCTGGTTCAATATTAGCAAACCTATCAGCATAATTGATCATATCAGCAACAAAACTAGCAGAAACCATATGATCATCTTAATAGATGCAGAAAAAGCCTTTGACAAAATACGACACACATTCCTATTAAAATCATTAGAAAGCATAGGAATAAATTGAGCCTTCCTTAAAATTATTAACAGCATCTATCTAAAACCATCAACAAGCTTTATCTGTAATGGGAACAAGTTAGATGCATTCACAATAATATCAGGGGTGAAACAAGGATGTCCATTATCACCTGCATTATTCAATTTGGTACTAGAAATGTTAGCTGCAGCAATAAGAGAAGAAAAAGAAACTGAAGGAATTAGAATAGGAAAAGAAGTAACTAAATTATCACTTTTTGCAGATGATATGATGATTTACTTAGAGAATCCTAGAGAGTCAAGTAAAAAAGTACTCGAAATAATACACTACTTCTGTAAAGTTGCAGGATATAAAATAAGCCCATATAAATCCTTGAAATTCCTATACATTACTAACAAAGTCCAACAGCAAGAGATAGAAAGAGAAGTTCCACTCAAAGTTACTGTAGACACTATAAAATATTTGGATGTCATTCTGCCAAGGCAAACCCAAGGACTATATGAATATCGGTATGAAACACTTTTCACATGAATAAAGTCAGATCTAAATAAATGAAAAAAATATCAGTTGCTCATGGTTAGGCTGAGCTCATATAATAAAAATGGCAATTTTACCTAAATCAATTTATTTATTCAATACCATACCCATGGAACTACCAAAATTTATTTTACAGAGCTGGATAAAATAATAACAAAATTCATCTGGAAGAACAAGAGGTCTAGAATATCTAGGGAATTAATGAAAAGAAATGCTAGGGAAGGTGGCCTGGTCATACCAGATATTAAACTGTACTGTAAAGCAACAGTCATCAAAACTCTCTGGTACTGACTAAGAAACATAGTTGTGGAGCAGTGGAATAGGATAGATACACAAGACACAGTAGTTAATGACTATAGCAATCTACTGTTTGATAAACCCAGAGAATCAAGCTTCTGAGCCAAGAATTCACTATTTCACAGAAACTGCCAGAAAAATTGGAAAATGGTAGGAGAGAAACTGGGCATAGTCCAATATCTTACATCATATACCAAAATAAAGTCAAAATGGGTTCATGATTTACGAATAAAGACTGATATTATAAGTGATTTGAGAAAGCAAGGAATACTTTAGCTATCAGATTTATGGGAAAGCTAAGAATTCATGCCCCAACAAGAGACAGAGAGCATTACAAAATGAAAAATGGATAATTTTTATTATATTATATTGAAATGTTTTTGTATAAAAAAGCCAATGCAACAAAGATTAGTAGGGAAGCAGAAAATTGGGAGAAAATCTTTACAACTAATGTCTCTGATAAAGGCCTCATCTCTAAAATATATGGGGAACTGAGCCAATTTTATAGGAATACAAGTCATTCCCCAATTGAAAAATGTTCAAAGGATATGAACAGGCAGTTTTTAGAGGAAAAAATTAAAGATATCTGTAGGCATATGATAAAATGCTTGAAAACACTACTGATTAGAGAAATACAAATCAAAACAACTCTTAGGTACCACATCTCTCCTGTCCGATTGGCTAAAATGACAAAACAGGAAAATGATAAATGCTGGAACAGGATGTGGGAAAATTGGAATATTGTTATATTGTTGATGGAATTGTGAAGTGATCCAGCCATTCTGGGGACCAATTTGGAACTATGCCCAAAGGGCTATAAAAATGTTCATACCTTTTGACCCACCAATACCACTTCTATGGTTGTATCCCAAAGAGATCACCCAAGTGGGAAAAGGACCCATATGTACAAAAATATATATATAGCAGCTCTTTTTGTAGTAGCAAAGAATAGAAAATCAAGGGATGCCCATCAATTGGGGAATGGCTGAACAAGTTTTGTTAAATGAATGTAACAGAATAATATTTTGATGTAAGAAACGGGGAAGATACTGACTGCATAATAACCTGGAAAGATGCACAGGATACAATGCTGAGTGAGTGGAGCAGAAGTAGGAGTACATTGTACACAGCCACAGATGTGTAGATTCTGTGATGGCTGACCTTGGTGGACTTGGCTCTTCTTGGCAATGCAGGGTTCAGGGAGAAATCCAAAGGACTCATGAAGGAGAGAGATATCTACATTCAGAGAAATAACTATGGAGACTGAATGTAGATTGAGGCAAACTGTTTGCTCTCCTTTTTTTTCTTTTGTCTTTTTTTCCTCTTTTGTTTTTTATTCATTTTTTCTTCTTTCTCATGATTCATTCCATTGGTAATAATTTTTCTTTACAACTTGACTATTGTGTAAATAAGCTCAAGGTAAAATAGAAGATATATTAAATTCCATGCCATCTTGGAGAGGGAGGGGTGAAGGGGTGAAAAAAATGTGGAACTCACAATCGTGTGGAACAGAGTGTTGTAAACTAAAGATAAAAAATCTTAATTAATAAAAAAAGAAAAAAAATGTAGGGGAAGAAGGGGGAGGTGAAAGAGAATGAATCCATCTTACTCTCGTTGAATTTGACTTAAGGAAGGAATAACATACACTTTCAATTAGATATCTTAACCTACAGGAAAGTAAGGAAGAAGGGGATAAGATAGGTGGGATGATAGATAGGAGGGCAGATTGGGGAAGGGGGTAGTCAGAAGCAAATACTTTTGAAAAGGGACAAAGTCAAAAGAGAAATAGAAAATAGGACACAGTAAATATAGTTCATCTTTTATAATATAACTATTATTGAAATGTTTTGAAGAATTATACATGTATAAAATCCTATCGAATTGCTTGCCTTCTCAATGAGTATGGGTGGGGTGGGAAGAAGGGAGAGAATCTGAAACTCAATGTTTTAAAAACAAATATTTAAAATTATACTTGCATGCAACTGGGAAATAAGACATATAGGCCATGGCATATAGAAATCTCTGTAGCCCTACAAGAAAGTAAGGGGGAATGGGATAAGGAGGTGGGGTGGGGTGATAGAAGGGAAGGCAGACTGGGGAAGGGGTAATCAGAATGCGTGTCATAATGGGGTGGGTGCTAGGTGATAGATGTGGAGAAAATTTGGAAAACAAAATCTTGTGGAAATGAATGTTGAAAACTAAAACTAAATTAATTAATTAAAAATATTTGAAGTGGCAATTTGAGGGCCCTAATTTCTTTCTCTATTGTTTTTCCAACTAAATTGTAACTTGAAATGTTAATAATCTGTCTAATTTTTGTATTTTAAATGTCTCATCCTTATATGTCTCTCCCTGTCTGTTAACATTCCTACCATTATCCCTCTCTTAATATGCTTTGTTCATTATTTCTTAAATGGAATATGTAATTTTCTTGTATTTTTTGACAAATGATCTATTGGAATGTTTAGGTGGTTATGTGCCTTACTGGCTTGTGAATTTCTCCTTTCATATAACATTTGATAGATTTAAAAACTGTATTATTTCATCCTCTAATTCTATAATGTTATTTTCTACTTCGAAAAATGCTAACCTAGTTGATTTATGTGTCTCATAAGCCCTTTTCCTTTTGGTGACTGCTCTGCTATTCATGTAATGTACATCAGTATCTAAATTTCCTGAACTCCTGGTAATTTAACTTTGAACATATACCATTTGCCTTCCCTGTCATTTATTCTTATTTAGCTTTTGGTGTATTTTTTTTCCTACTGGCACAAACATGTTTAAGAATGTTATTCTCCCACTGTATTATATCTCATAATTTACATCTGTGGGGGATCTCATTGGTTCCCAAAGTAGCGTATGCTAAAAATGATATATTCTCTTCACTTCAAATAGGTTTCCAAGTATGTATGAATGGGAGTGGATGGGTGGGGAGAATCATGTGTGCTTCCACCCAGTAATATAATTCAGTTGTATTAATTTCTACGCATATATTAATAGTATTTTTTTTCCTTTTACCTTTCACATGCGATTCTGCGATCCTGCAAATGAAATTAATTAATTAGAGCTTTGGAGCATGTAAATTATGCTTTGGAAAACAGGCAAACATTCACTTTACATGCCAGGTTTTAGTTGTGTCAGCATAGCTCAAATATTTTAAAGCTGAACTTATTGTTAAAATGACTGTTACTGTGAAATTGAAAGCAGGAGATTAGAATGAAAAATAGTTGATTAAAATTTACCCAAACTGAACATTAAATCTGGGACATTTAATGATTCACTTTACCATTCAGTTGTTGATCTGCATATAACAAATCAGGTCAAGCCTAAGGACTGCAACAATCAGGGACTAGTTTTACAAATGCCCCATTATCTTCCTCAATCATCTTTTAATACCCTCTGACCTTTTGGCCTCTTTTTCTGAGGACACAACCACATATAGTTTCAAAATGCATAGAACTCATGAGTGTCTTTATTTTCTTTTGCATCAGCAATTTTATCATAATTCTACAGTTAGACATATAGTTACTTTTGAAAGTGTTTTGAAAGAGTCCATGTGTTTTGCTTTGTTTTATTTAAGGCACAATGCATAGCAGTGGAAACAATAAGTATTCATAAATCAACATGTAAAGTACAGTTTTCTTCAGAGACATCATAAATTCAAGTAAATTTTTTAGTTAAAATGCAAAAAAATAACATCTGGTTCAAAGCATCTTGATGTTCATGTTGAAATGGAGGAAGAGAATAAACAGTTCAACCTTGGCAAAAATTCAGACACAGACAACTCAAGTTTCACAATGATTGTACAGAAAAAAAAATATTTTGTGAAGTCATAGCTTGTTGTGTCTCTAAGTTCCATTTATCCTATATTCAGTCATCTACCTTTCAAAAATATGATTTAGTATAATATTTTAACATTTTTGAAGGCAAGCATATATATCAAATATACACATAAAATCAAACCAAATATTTCCATGTAGCCATGTAGCAAAACAAAGCAAGAAAAGCATTGCATATCTATACCTATCACTATGTAGAGATATGTATAGATATATAATGTTTTTCTTGTTTTGTTGTTGTATTTATCTATCTATCCATATCCATATGTATCGCTACACGTAGAGATACATATGAATATGGATAGATAGATAAATACAGACATACATACATATATACATACACACTGCAGTTTATACTTAGAATTCATCAGTTCTATCTCTGGAGGTAGACAGCATTTTCATCATAAATCCTTTAGCACTACCTTAGATCACTGTGTTGATCAGAGTAGCTAGGTTTTTCTCAGAGTCCCCACCATCTCCCTGAAAAATTATATACAGTTTTATAGGGTAGGTTATTCCAGGTTGTAATCTTATACTTTCTTCTATGTTTTCATTACTTTGGTCTTATTATAATCTTGCTTTCTTGTGAAATTGTTTATTTCTATTTGGTCTATTCTAGTTGCTTTAGGAATTTCTTAGGTAAAGTTTACTAGTTTCTCTTCTAATCTATCAATTCTCCTGATTATTTTCTCCACAGATTTCATTTCATTCATAATCTCTTGCTTCAATTATTTCAGTTATTGTTATAGTCTTTCCATCCAAATATTTTTTTTTTCCTGTGGGGACTATTCACACTTGTTGTAAAGTTATTCACTCCTTTGGGATTTTCATCTTAGATGATTCCTGACCTATAGAATTTTGTGACTTCTATTTACTTATATATCTATCTTTGATTCTTTTTTTTCTTTCTCAAGGAATATTTTTTATTTTATTATTATTTTTCTTTTTTTAAAATTAAGATTTTTTGTTTTTGGTTTACAACACTCAGTTCCACATAATTTTAAGTTCAAGATTTTCTTCCCCTCCTCCCCGCTCCGTTCCCAAGATGACATGGACTCCGATATATCTTCTACATATAATTTTCCATTGAAATTATTTACACAAAAGTCGAGTTGTAAAGAAGAATTATGACCAATGGAAGGAATTATGACAAAGAAGAAACAAAACCAAAAAAAAAATCACAAGCAAAAACAAAAGAGAAAAAAATACAAATGGAAAAAAAGGAGAGCAAACAGTATGCCTTAATCTGCATTCAGACTCCATATTTCTTTCTCTGGATGTAGATAGCTCTCTCCATCATAAGTCCTTTGAAATTGTCTTTGCACCTCGCATTGCTGAGAAGAGCGAGGTCGATCAGGGTTAGTCATTACAGAAACCATATATCTGTGGTTGTGTATGGTGTTCTCCTGGTTCTACTCCACTCACTCAGCATTAAATCACATAGGTTTTCCAGGTTATTGTAAGGTCCGTATCTTCCCTGTTTTTTACAGCACTATAGAATTCCATTGACTTCGTATACCACAACTTGTTCAACCATTCCCCAAGTGATGGGCAACCCCTTGATTTCCAGTTCTTTGCCACTACAAAAAGAGTTGCTATAAATTTTTTTTGTAAGTATGGGTCCTTTTCCCACTTGTGTGATCTCTTTGGGATACAACCATAGAAGTGGTATTGGTGGGTCAAAAGGTATGAACATTTTTATAGCCCTTTGGGCACAGCTCCAAATTGCTCCCCAGAATGGCTGGATCAGTTCACAACTCCACCAGCAGTGTAAAAATGTTCCAATTTTCCCAAATCCTCTCCAGCATTTATCATTTTCCTGTTTTGTCATTTTAGCCAATCTGACAGGAGAGACATGGTACCTAAGGTTTGTTTTGATTTGTATTTCTCTAATCAGTAGTGTTTTCGAGCATTTTATCATATGCCTATAGATATCTTTAATTACTTCCTCTGAAAACCACCTGTTCATATGCTTTGACCATTTCTCAATTGAGGAAAGACTTATATTCCTATAAACTTGGCTCAGTTCCCCATATATTTTAGAGATGAGGCCTATATTAGAGACACTAGTCATAAAGACTTTCTCCCAATTTTCTACTTCTCTACTAGTCTTTGTTGCATTGGCTTTTTTATACAAAAACTTTTCAATATAACATAAGAAATTATCCATTTTGCATTTTGCAGTGCTCTCTATCTCTTGTTGTGTCATGAATTCTTTGCATTTCCATAAATCTGATAGCTAAACTATTCCTTTCTTTCCCAAATTGCTTATAGAATCAGCTTTTATTCCTAAATTGTGAACCCATTTTGACTTTATTTTGGTATATGGTGTAAGATATTGGTCTATGCCTAGTTTCTACCCTACCATTTTCCAATTTTCCCAGCAGTTTCTGTGAAATAGTGAATTCTTAGCCCAGAAGTTGGCCTCTTTGGGTTTATCGAAGAGTAAATTGCTGTAGTCATTAACCGCTGTGTCTTGTGTACCTATCCTATTCCACTGCTCCACGACTCTGTTTCTTAGTCAATACCAGATAGTTTTGATGACTGCTGCTTTATAGTACAGTTTAATATTTGGTATGGCTAGGCTACCTTCCCTAGCATTTCTTTTCATTAATTCTCTAGATATTCTAGACCTCTTGTTCTTCTAGATGAATTTTGATATTATTTTATCCAGCTCTGTAAAGTAATTTTTGGTAGTTCCATGGGTATGGCATTGAATAAATAAATTGATTTAGGTAAAATTGTCATTTTTATTATATGAGCTCGGCCTAACCATGAGCAACTGATATATTTCCATTTACTTAGATCTGACTTTATTCATGTGAAAAGTGTTTTATACTGATATTCATATAGTCCCTGGGTTTGTCTTGGCAGATAGACTTCCAAATAATTTATAGTGTCTATAGTAACTTTAAATGGAATTTCTCTTTCTATGTCTTGCTGTTGGGCTTTGTCACTAATGCATAAGAATGCCGAGGAATTATGTGGCTTTGTTTTATATTCTGAAACTTTGCTAAAGTTGTTTATTATTTCAAGTAGTTTTTTACTTGACTCTAGAATTCTCTAAGCAAATCATCATATCATCTGCAAAAAACTGATAATTCAATTTCTTCTTTGCCTATTCCAATTCCTTCAATTGTTTTTTTTTTCTCTTATTGCTGCAGCTAATATTTCTAGTGCTAAATTATATAGTAGGGTTGATAATGTACATCTTTGTTTCACCCCTGGTATTATTGGGAATGGATCTAGCTTATCCCCATTACAAATAATGTTTGTTGATGGTTTTAGGTAGTTGCTATTCATAATTGTAAGGCAGGCCCCAATTATTCCTATACTTTCTAGTGTTTTTAAAAGTAATATGTGTTGTATTTTCTTAAAGGCTTTTTCTGCATCTATTGAGATGATCATATGGTTTCTCCCAATTTTGTTGTTGGCATGATCAGTTATGCTGATATTTTTGCTAATATTGAACCAGCCTTGCGTTCCTGGAATAAATCCTACGTGGACCTAGTGTATTATTCTTGTGATAAATTGCTGCAATCTTTTTGCTAATATTTTTTTTAATTTTTACATCAATATTCATTAGGGAAATTGGTCTATAATTCTCTTTCTCTGTTTTGACTCTTCCTGGTTTGGGTATTGTACTCTATTTGTGTCATAAATAGAATTTGGTAGGACTCCACCTATTTTCCTAAATAGTCTATAAAGTATAGGAATTAATTGTTCTTTGAATGTTTGATAAAATTCACATGTAAAACTATCTGGCCCTGGAGATTTTTTCCTAGGGAGTTCATTGATGGCTTGCTCAATTTCTTTTTCTGAGATGGGGTTATTAAGGTGTTTTACTTCCTCTTCTGTTAACCTGTGAAATTTATATTTTTGTAGATATTCACCATATCTCTAAGGTTGTCAAATTTATTGGCATACAATTGGGCAACATAATTCTTAATAATGGTTTTAATTTCTTCTTCGTTGGAGGTGAATTCAACCTTTTCGTTTTTGGTACTGGTAATTTGATTTTTTTCTTTCTTTTTTAATCTGTCACTTTATCTATTTTATTGTTTTTTTTTTCATAAAACCGACTCTTGATTTTATTTTTTTGTTCAATAGTTCTCTTGATTTCAATTTTACTAATCTCTCCTTTGATTTTCATTATTTCTATTTTGGTATTTAATTGGGGATTGTCAATTTGTCCTTTTTCTAGCTTTTTCTGTTACATGGCCAATTCATTGATTTCTCTATTTTATTTATGTAAGCATTTAAAGACATAAAACTTCCCCTAAGAACTGCTTTTGCTGCATCCCATAAGTTTTGGTATGTTGTCTCATTATTGTCATTCTCTTGAATGAAGTTATTAATTGTTCCTATGATTTGTTCTCTGGCCCACTCATTCTTTAGGATTAGATTATTTAGTTTCCAATTAATTTTTAGCTTATTTTTCCATGGTTCTTTGTTACAGATAATTTTTATTGCATCATGATCTGAAAAGTATGCTTTGACTACTTCTACCTTTCTGCACTGGATTGTGAGGTTTTTATGCCCTAGTACATGGTCAGTTTTTGGGGATGTGCCATGTACCACTGAGAAAAAAGCATATTCCATTTTATCCCCACTGAGTTTTCTCCAGAGGTCTATTATATCTGCCTTTTCTAAAATTTTATTCACCTCCTTAACTTCTTTTTTGTTTATTTTGATGTTAGATTTATCAAGTTCAGGGAGGTGGAAGTTGAGGTCCCCCATTAGTATGGTTTTGCTCTCTATTTCTTCCTGTAACTCCCTTAACTTCTCCTTTAAGAATCTGCATCCTATACCACTTTGTGCATATATGTTAAATAATGATATTGCTTCATTGTCCATGGTGCCTTTTAGCAAAAGATATTGTGTCTTCCTTTATCTCTTTTAATTAGATCTATCTTTGTTTATGCTATGTCTGCGATTAGGGTTGCTACTCCTGTCTTTTTCTTTATTTTAGGTGAACCACAATATATTCTACTCCAGCCTTTCACTTTTACTCAATGTGTATCCCCCTTTTCAAATGTGTTTCTTGTAAAGAAAATATTGTAGGACTATGGTTTTTAATCAATTCTGCTATCTGCCTGTGTTTTATGGGAGAGTTCATCCCATTCTCATTCACAGTTATGATTACAAACTGTGTCTTTTTCTCCATCCTGTTTTGCTTCCCCCCCCCTCCAGTTTATACTTTTTTTCTCCCTCCCGCCTTCTGGTCCTAAATGGAGTTTTGCTTTTGACCACCTCCTTCCTCAATTTACACTCCCTCTTGATTTCCCTCCCTTTTCTTCCATTTTTCCCCTTGCTACTTATTCCCTCCCTTCTGACCACCAACCCCCACTTTTGTTTTCCCCTTTCCCTTCCTACTGCCTGTAGAAAAAGTTTGATTTGTTTAATTTTCAGAGTATGTTATTCACTTTTTGAACCAAATCAGTTGAGAGTAAATCTCATATACTATTCTTCCCCCTCCTGTCTTTCCCTCTACCATAATGTGTTTTGTGTCTCTTCATTTGATGTAATTCCCCATTTTCTACTTCCTCCTTACCTCTTCACCCAGAGCACTCCATTTACATTTCTTAATTATGTTTTTTTATCCTTATATGAGTTATTTTATTCAGACATCCACAATCTATGTGTATCCCTTTCAATTGTCCTAACTGTACTATTCTCAAGATTGACATATATATGCATATATATGTAACATATATAAAATGATATAATCCTATATAACGATGTAAATATTTTGCCCTGATTAATAAGGTTGGTCAGTTTTTTCCCTCTATTTGCCTTTTTATGTCTCTCTTGAGTTTTGTATTTGAAGATCAAACTTTGCTTTGAGTTTTGGCCATTTCATCAGGAAGGTCTGGAGTTCCATTATTTCATTAAATGTCCAACTCCTTGACTGAAAAGTCATGCTCAATTTTGCTGCATAGTTGATCCTCGGTTGTAGTCCAAGCTTCTTTGCCCTTCCCAACAACATATTCCTATTTCTCCTGTCATTTAATGTAGAAGCTGAAAGATCCTGCATGAGCCTGACACTAGTTCCACAATATTTGAATTATTTTGGCTGCTCACAGTATTTTCTCCTTGACTTTTTAATTCTGAAAATTGGCTATAATACTCCCCATAGTTTTCAATTTTGGATCTCTTTCAGGGGGTGATCAGTGGATTCTTTCAGTGACTATTTTAGCCTCTGGTTCTAGGACCTCTGGTCAGTCATCTTTGATAATTTCTTCAAAGATACTCTCAAGGCTCATTTTTTCATCATGGCTTTCTGGTAGACCAATAATTCTTAATTTGTCTCTCCTGGATCTATTTTCCAGGTCAATTGTTTTTCCAATCAGATATTTCAGATTTTCTTCTATTTTTTCATTCTCTACATTTTGTTTGACTACTTCTTGATGCCTCATAGAGAAATGAGTTTCCACTTGCTCAATTCTAATTTTTACTAAGCTGCTGTCTTCATTTTGCTTTTGAGTCTCCTTTTCCAGTTGGTTGAATTTACCTTTCAGGGTGTCATTTTCTCTATTTAGATTCCAAATCTCCATAGCCACTTTGCCGATCATATTTTTTAAAGACTTGATTTCATCAGTGTTTTTTAATTCCATTTTTTTTCCATTTTCTTTTACCTCCCTAATTTGGTTTTCAAAATCCTCCTTTAGCTCTTCCAGTAATGCTTTTTGGGCTTCGAACCAGTTCACATTCCCTTTTGACATATCAGTTATAGTATAGTGTCAATGGTGTCCTCTTCTTGCTTTTTTAATTTTATTTTTAATTTTTATTTAATTTATTTAATATATTTAGTTTTCAGCATTGATTTTTACAAGAGTTTGAATTACAAATTTTGTCCCCATTTCTACCCTCCCACCCACTCCAAGATGGCATGCATTCTGGTTGCCCCATTCCCCAGTCAGCCCTCCCTTCTGTCACCCCACTGCACTCCCATCCCCTGTCCCTTCTTCTCTTGAAGGGCAAGATAAATTTCCATGCCCCATTGCCTGGGTGTCTTATTTCCTACTTGCGTGCCATATTATTTTTACTATCTGTTTTTAAAATGTTGAGTATTAGATTCTCTCCCTTCTTCCCTCCTCACCCACTCTCCCTAAGAAGTCAAGCAATTCAACATAGGCCACATGTGTATCATTATGTAAAACCCTTCCACAATACTCATGTTGTGAAAGATTAACTATGTTTAGCTCCTTCCTAACCTATCCTCCTTTATTGAATTTTCTTCCTTGACCCTGTCCCTTTTCAAAAGTGTTTGTTTTTGATTACCTTCTCCTCCTATCTGCCCTCCCTTCTATTATCCTCCATTTTTTATATTCTTCCTCCTTCTTTCCTGTGGGGTAAGATAACCATTTGAGTGTGTATGGTATTCCCTCCTCAGGTCAAATCTGATGAGAGCAAGATTTACTCATTCCCCCTCACCTGCCCCCTCTTCCCTTCCTGCAGAATCTCTTTATCTTGCCACTTTTACACAACATAATTTACCCCATTCTATCTCTCCCTTACTTCTGCTCTCAATATATTCCTGTCTTATCCCTTAATTTGATTTTATTTTTTTTAGATATCATCCCTTCATATTCAAGTCACCCTGTGCCCTCTGTCTATATGTGTGTGTGTGTGTGTGTGTGTGTGTGTGTGTGTGTCTATGTATATATACACTTATACACACACACACACACACACATACATATTCCTTTCAGGTACTCTAATACTGAGGTCTCATGAATCATACACATCATCTTTCCATGTAGGAATGTAAACAAAACCAGGCAGCTTTAGCATGTACCTTATGATTTCTTGTTCTTGTTTACCTTTTCATGCTTCTCTTGAGTCTTGTGTTTGAAAGTCAAATTTTCTGTCCAGCTCTGGTCTTTTCACTGAAAAAGCTTGAAAGTCCTCTATTTTATTAAAAATCAATATTTTGCCTTGAAGCATGATACTCAGTTTTGCTGGGCAGGTGATTCTTGGTTTTAATCCTAGCTCCATTGACCTCTGGAATATCATATTCCAAGTCCATCGATCCCTTAATGTAGAAGCTGGTGGATCCTGTATTATCCTGATTGTGTTTCCACAATACTCAAATTGTTTCTTCCTGGCTGCTTGCTGTCTTTTCTCCTTGATCTGGGAGCTCTGGAATTTGGCAACAATGTTCCTAGGAGTTTTCTTTTTGGGATCTTTTTGAGGAGGCGATTGGTGGATTCTTTCAATTTCTGTTTTACCTTCTGGCTCTAGAATATCAGGGCAGTTCTCCTTGATAATTTCTTGAAAGATGATACCTAGGCTTTTTTTTTGATCATGGCTCTCAAGTCATCCAATAATTTTTAAATTATCTCTCCTGGATCTATTTTCCAGGTCAGTGGTTTTTCCAATGAGATATTTCACATTGCCTTCCATTTTTTCATTCCTTTGGTTCTCTTTTATAATATCTTGATTTCTCCTAAAGTCGCTAGCTTCCACTTCCTCCAATCTAATTTTTAAGGCACTATTTTCTTCATTGGTCTTTTGGACCTCCTTTTCCATTTGGGTAATTCTGCCTTTCAAGGCATTCTTCTCCTCATTGGCTTTTTGGAGCTCTTTTGCCACTTGAGGTAGTCTATTTTAAGGTGTTATTTTCTTCGATATTTTTTCAGTATTTTTTGGGTGTCCTTTAGAAGGCATTGACTTGTTTTTCACCATTTTCTCACATCCTTCTCATTTCTCTTACCAATTTTTCCTCTACTTATCTAACTTACTTTTCCAAATTCTTTTAGAGCTCCTCCATGTCCTGAGTCAAGTTCATCTTCTTCTTGGAGGCTTTTGATGTAGGCTCTTTGACTTTGTTGACTTCTTCTGGCTGTATGTTTTGGTCTTTTTTGTCACCAGAGAAAGATTCCAATGTCTGAGACTGAATCTGAGTGCGTTTTTGCTGCCTGGCCATGTTCCCAGGGAACTTACTTGACCCTTGAGTTTTTGTTGTGTTACGACTGCTTGTAAAGTGTTCTTTGTTCCAAGCTTGAGGGTATGCACAATTGTTTTCAGAGCTATTTCTATACAACCAGCTCTGCCACACTCGCACTCCTCCCTCCCCAAGAACCCCCAAACCGGACTGGACTCAGCTCTTAAGCAGGTTCTGCACTCCTGCTCTGATCTGCCACTTTATTCCTCCCACCAGGTGGGCCTGGGGCCAGAAGCAACTGCAGATGTAGTTCTGCAGCTGCACCACCCCTGCTGCACCACCCCCGCTGCCTCCAGGGAGGTGGCTGAAGCATGAACTCTTTCCACTCTGTCCCCGCAGCTTTTCCCACTAACCTTCTCTGTTGTCTTTGGTGTTTTTGAGTTGAGAAGTCTGCTAAGTGCCACAGCTGACTGATTCAGGGCACTAGGGCCTGTTCTGCATGGCTGCTGGTCTGGTTGGTCCTGCCTCTGCCCACACTGGGCTCCACTCCCCTCTGCTACATGTGTGATAGACCTCACCCAGCGACCATCCAGGTGGTCCTGGTCTGGGTCCCTGCTTTGCCCTGCTATTTTGTGGGTTCTGCAGTTCTAGAATTTGTTCAGAGTCATTTTTATAGGTTTTTGGAAGGACGTGGTGGGGAGATTGTGCAAGTTCATGCTTTCCAGCCACCATCTAATGCTGTCCTCTTCTGAAGTGGTGTTTTGATCTTCCCTGTCTACATAAAAATAATCAATGGTGTTTGATTTTTTCATGTTCTTCTTCATGTTGGTTAGCTTTTTCCTAATTTTATAGTGGATTTCTGCTGTTGAGGCTCAGGGATCTCTATCCCAGGTTTCTTGTTCTGGGGATCATGAGTCTAGTTACTGGCTTTTTGTATTATCACCTTCAATTTCCTGAGGTGTGGGGGTGAGGTCTGGCTGTGTTTCCCCCTGGGGCTGCTCTCCAGCACTGTTGCTCTTCAACAATGGTCTCAACTGTTGTCTCTACTGGTATCTGCCTCTTCCCCTGGCTGTGTAAAGATACATTGGGCTCCTGGTGTTGATCCCTGCTGGCTCTCCCCCTCTGGGACTCAGGAACTCCCACTGTTTGGCCACTGAAGCCCCACATCTGTCTCCTCTATTCCAGTGTTTTTTTTTTCCTGAGGAATTCTCTGAGTCAGACAGGAAGAGATTAGAGATGTTTACCTGGCCATTATGTCTCCCTGAAGTTCAAGAAAGCATGTTTCATACCTTTGGGCTGCATGACTCAGGAGTGGATGTGTCATGGCTGGAGGCATTGCCTTGATGCCTCTTGCTGCTTTGACAGATGCCCATCCTGTGTTGGGAGGGCTGGGGATCTCTGCCAGTTTCAGGTACCTATCTTTCTCCCAGCCTGAATTGTTGACTGGTTTCCACAACTGCTTCTGCTTTGGTGCTGTCTGGTGCAGCTCCACATGCTGAGCATTCTCCCAGCCTACAGATCCATCCCATCGACCTTTCAGACTCTCCTGGCTTGCAAATTTGCCTCACTCAGTCTGCTAGCATCTTCTAACTCTCTCCAATCTGCTCAGATTCACTATTTTAGAGGTATCTGGCAGAACTTGTGAAAGAGCTCCAGTAAGACGTTGTTTTCACGTGGCCATCTTGGCACAGTCCTCTATCCTTGATTCTTTTTTTTGTCGAATCTTTATTGGGTAAGTAGGGAAGATTGTCAGGGTCTTTTTTAGTCCTTCTTGACAGCAGCCTTTCTCATAGCAGCTAGGACTTTGCTGAGCTCCTCTCTCTTCTTCTTGGCCGGGAAGTAAGTTCCCACCCTTTTTTGATGAACTTAAGGGCTCTCTTATCCTTAGAGACCTTCAACAATTCCATGGCACACCTCTCATAAGGGGCAAATCCACACAAGTCCTGGATCATATCTCTCACAAACTTGGTGTGTTTGGTCAAGTGCCCACAGTGGCAGCAGTGTCACAGCTTCAAAATGTTTTTGGTAACTTTGTGGCCCTTGTTGTGGCCCATGGCCATGGGGTATCAGATGGCCATGGCTGTGGCATGTCACCCCAGTGGCAGGCACAGCAGAAGGAAGTAGCCTTGATTCTTAATTAAGACTTAGTACAAGGGACAAAGCTTGTCTCCTTGTCACCTGCTTGGTTGGGTTGGTTGGATCCTGTTTTGTTCTGGCCTAACATTCTTGGGTTCCTACTTCTAGTTTTGACTTTAATTAATGAATCTGTGCTCAGAGCACTGGCTGACTTTAACATTCCTGGTCAAAGCTCTATAGTCGGTCTCTAATGTGGTCACTAGTTGCTTTTGAGTCTCTCAGATTTTTCTTGATCAGAGTGCTGAATGGTCTTCCCATTCAGCAGGAGTAGTTTTCTGTTCCCCCTGAAATATTTCCTTCATTAGGATTCTGGGTATTCTTCTCCATCTTAGGACTTCCTGGATGAAATATTATCTCTTTTTCCCTGAGGGCCTTGCCTAATCATGGCTGTCCTGGGGTTTCCCCAGCAAGAGTACTGGGTGGTTTTCTACCTTCCATGGTGCTTGACTGGTCATAATGTGCTGGTTAATATTTTCTTCCCCTCCAAGACTTCCTCAGAGGACTTATATTTGCATGTCCATAACCCTAAGGTTTTCTGTATCATAACTCTAGGTAGGTTTTTTCTTAACTCATTGAGGTTTGCTGAGTAAGATTTCTGTCTAGGGCAAGGGTGAGAATCTATTATCTTAAGGCCACATGTGGCTTAGATCCTTAAGTGGGGCCTTTTGACTGAAGCCAAATTTTACAGAACAAATCATTAGGATTCTATATAATTTAGACACAGTCAAAAGGCTGAGTTTAAGATGTAGAAGGCCACATGTGACCTCAAGGCCTCAGGTTCCCCACCCCTGGTTTAGGGCTTTTACTTTCCTGGTAGTACTGATATTTCTAGTCATGTTCTCACGGCAGCTTCTCTGGAGAACTACTCTTCCAGCATCCACTGATTCTGGCTGCAATTTCTGTGCAGTTTTGAGATGAATTGAAGAATTTACTGATTCCTTATTGGGGGGAGGAGAGATTTCTTAGTAATCATTCAATCTGGTTCTATATCTATGTCATTGCTGGAGTAAAAGTGAGGGAGTTGGGCTCCTGTATGACCTTTAATGTTGCCTTCTAAGCCAAAAGTATTGTTTTAATATACTCCTAATGTGAACAATTCATTTTCATTTCTAGAAAAAAAAACTCCAGAGCATATTCTTGGTGAAATAAATAAAGTAAGAAAACATCAGTCCCCACTAAAGTATAAAACCAATATACAAATGAAAAGAAAATTACTCTCAGTATTTCAAAGGCAGATGGTTAAGCTAGAAAATCCTATGTAGAACTCTCCGGTAGTTATGTAGGTCTTTTTCAGTAAATTGATTGAATACAAAACTAATAAAATAAAAGGTGCCTTGAATTTTTATGAAGTGGAGTCATGTTTTATATTGTAGTTTTAAACTAATTATTGTTAGACCTGATCCTTGACCTTCCAAATACAACACTCTCCCTCTCTCTCTGTCTTTTTGTCTCTCTGTCTCTCTCTGTCTCTCTCTCTCTGTCCACATACACACATATATACATATATAAGTACATACATACATACATACATATATATGTATCTATGCATACACACATATATAAATATATGAGATTAATTTCACTGAATATAGAAAAACAGTTTTCAAGTTTACAGATAACAGCAGTTTCCTTAGCTTTAATATTTTCTTCTTTTTTATTTCCTCTTTACTCAAAAAATTCTAGTCAGCTACTCTAAATCCGTAACCTAAAGCAAAAAACACAGGAACTATTGCCATTTAAGAGATTGTGTTACAAATTTTATAGAGAAAGCTTCTGTCTATCATTGTTTTTAATGCTATCATTCAGTGCTTGAAATGAGAGGGGAACAAAAGAAAGTGGGATAATCTAAGCATCTCTTCAGCTGAAGCAATAAAGAAGATGGTCTGTCAAGAAGAAAAGTCCTTTTAGCAAATCTGCTAAAAGATACTGGGATGCTTTTCAGGCCATCTTAAAAAGAAGGAGGGGAAAAAAAACACATTCCACCTCAATTCAAGCCCTGACAGAGCTACATTAATGTTTGAAAAGTGGTTGTTGTTCCAGTCCCAAACAATTTTCTTTGAAATTGTTCCCTAAGAAATTGCAATTACAAGGATTTATCAAAATTGCACTCATTGCCCTCTTTTTAACAGCAAAATTTGATATATTGAATAGAGTTTAGAAAGGAAATCCTTGTAAGCAGCTGAGAAACAATTTTCAATCAAATAATAGTTGGCATTATAACAGCTAAGAGCTTGTGTGGATTCCATTAAATGTGTTAGGTAGGACCTGTTCTAATTAGAAGCAACATCTAATTCCAAACAAGGTCTGTAGGGCAAAATAAAAAGAAAATTGATACAATATGGTTTTTCCTCAAACATTTAAGGCATTTTATAATATGTAAGAATATGTATATGTTTGCACATACAGATTTAGGATCGAAGGTAATTTAGAGCTCACCTAGTCCAAATACATCTCTTTTTAATAAGAAGAAATTAATATACAGAGGGACTAATTGACTTGCTGTTAGTCAATCAGACATTAAATGATAGAAACTGGATTTTAACTCTGGTGCTCTCACGGCAAATACAGCATTCTTACCACTAACCATCTTATTTTGCAAAACAGCATGATCCAATGGGAGTGGGAAGTAGAGACCACTGGAGATCTGAATCCTAGTCCTGGTTCTATCATTAGCTACCTCTGTGACTAGTGACTTCACTTAATCTTTCTAGGCTTCATTACAAAATAGTTAGTGGAAACGGATGACATCTAAAGTCCTTTCAACTCTAAAGTTTTATTTCTTGCTCTGCTGTTATTCTCTACACGAATTGCTCTTTTTGGTTTCTTCATATCAAGAGAGCACAAGCAATCAGAAAGCATTTTTTAAACATCTGCCCAGTGCCATGTACTGTTCACAAGGTGCAAATACAATAAATGAAAATATACTTCAAGAAGCTTTCATTCTAACAGAGGAGATGACAAGCACACATATAAGCACACACACACACATACACATATGTGATACATATGAGGAAAATAAATGCAAATAAACATAAAATAGATCACTGAAAACTAGCCTGAGAGGAAGAGAACTACCACTAACCTTCAAAAGAGATTATTTTTTTTTTATTTGAGTCAATGATATTTTAAACTAAGTTAATAGATCATCATTGACTGTTGTGAGCAATATACATGCAAATGCATATATGTGTGTGGAAGATATATTGTCTTAGTAATATTTAATGATAAACTATTTGGTGAAAATTGAGTAATGCCATCAATTAATCAGTGTTTGGTAACATCCAGTGGCTCACAATTTCTCACCTTTCATGCAATTGTTTAACAATAAGCAAAAAGAGATGCAAACCCAACAAAATAATTAACAGAAAAGTAATGAGTTATAATAGATCATTGGAGATGAAATAAACAGAAAATGTACTCAAAAAAGAGTATCAGGTTAGTTAAAGAAGATGAGAGAATTCATAAAGAAGTCTTATTTTAGGAGTAAGAGTGAAGATAATTAGCATACAGTTTTATTGTTAGATTGAAAAAATATGGTTTCATTTCTTATAAAACTATCTTCTAAATGAGTAAAACCATTTTGTAAGACTTTATCTGCTTTATATATTGTAAGAGTTAAAGATACAACATGTATATTTGCATAGGGATGAATTAAATTATTCCATATACCTCTGGAAATCCATTGGCAAAGAGCAATTGAGACCTAACACTATGATATAAAACAAATTAATGGTCTTCAAACACTCAACTAAGACACTTGACATATCTGTCAAAACAGCTTGTTTAATAACCATGCTGCCTTAGAGGAGTAATGCCAATAACACCAGAAAACAGGATAGCTGCTAGCTGCTCAGTTCTTTCATCTGCTTTTGTAAGGAAAGCAACTTTAAGGGGTTTGCAATCTCATTTTAATTAAACATACTTATATCATTCACTTAATTCAGAGGAAAAAGTCAGCACCTTGAACTTCAGAGAAAACACAAACAAAAATTACAAGCAGAAATTATATAAACAGAGCAAATAATACCAATCAGCCAACAGAGTTTCTAAATTTCTGTCCATAGCAATACATACATAGTTACCAGAGAGAGAAGCACCAACATCTGGGTTTTCAAAGCTAGGGGTGAGGGGTTCCTTAATGGCTACCCAGAGTCTCATCTGGCCAAATCGCAGGAACACTCTTTCAATCAGTGAGCCTTCCAAAGCAAAATGCTAACCTCAGAGTGCACACACACACACACACACACACACACACACACACATATATATATATATATATACATACATACTTCTTCAGGGTCAATGTGACTCAAACTCATGTGACTTAGGCTTTCTTTTGACTTCAGCAGGTAATCAATGATTCTTGATTCAATCAAAGACTTTGAATGGAAACAAAGGCAAGGCTCACTCAAAGGCCCCTGATTGCCTTAGTGTTGAGAAGCATTCCTAAAAAAAAAATAGAAAAAAACTCCCACTATGTTTTCCATTACAACTTGTCTGAAAAATTCAATACTTTCAGAGAATTAAAAAGCTTAACTTATTAATTATTAATTTTAATTCCCCAATGACAAAACTGCTTCAAATGTAACAAACCTGCCATTAATAGGGTGATGCCCTAGGTCATGATTTTGATCACATGTTATCTCATAGTATCATAGATAGAGCTGGAAAGGGCCTCAGAAGCTTTTATACACATCAGGAAAATGAATTCAAAAAATTGTGTCTTCCTCAACTTTACAGTTTGTAATTAATTCATACTAAGAATTATAGCAAATTACTAGTGGTAAAAAGAAGGAGTTCAGTTCAGTATTATATTACTCTGTTGGTGGGTTTTTGAGACAATGAGAAAAAATTAAAAACCTAAAGTAATAGTAATAATAATAACAATGAAATTTAATATTTAGAAAGCTCTAATCTTAATTATCCCACATGACTTGAATAGTACAAATATTTATCCCCATTTTCCAGATGAGAAAACTGAAGTTCAGTGAGAATGAATATTTTACCAATGGTCAAATTATGAATGCTGAATTTAGGACTTTTGTTCAAATTATCTGAATGAAACAAATAACTTTGGTAAAAGACTTTTTAAAAGAAAATAATACTGTTTTTCAAATACGATTAGAATATGGATTACATATCCACATCTTTGGAGATGTAATAATATTATTTGGGTAAGACATGGAGAGGTTATAGAGCATCCTAAAAGTCAAGCGCAGAAAGAAACAGAAAGCTATGAAAATTTTCTAAACAGGAGAGTGATGCGATGAAAGAAGTGGAAGTACCACATATATGAGTGAGTAGGAAGGAGAAAATTGAATCCATAGGCGTACTTAGGAAAATGTTGAGCTAATCTGATTCAGTGAGATTCTAAAAGGTTACACTAGGATTTGGCAGTGGGAATAGAGAAGAAGGCAGGTAGGTGGCACAGTGGATAGATCCAATTATCTTAAGTGAGGAAGACCTGAATTTAAATCCTACTTCAAACACTGACTAGCTTTGTGACCCTGGGCAAATCATTTTCCATTTCCTCATTAGGAAAATGGGGATAATACTTACATTCACCTCCCAGGGTTGTTTTAAGGATGAAATAAGGTAACATTTATAAAGCACTTTACAAACTTTAAAATGCAAGATAAATGCTATCTATTGTTATTACTGATTCAAGAGACATTTCAAAAGAAAATGGATGGGATTTGAGTGCCTGTATATGAGTAAGGGAAAGGAGGAATTAAATTAAATTAAATTAAATTAGATAAATGTCAAGTATCAGTATTCTGGTATGGAAATCTACATAGGTCACATTTCGTTTCCCTGTTAATAAAGCTAGGTAGTGTCCCTGGGAACATCTTAAAGAGCACAAGTTCAATTATAAAGAGGTGGGGGTTGGGTGAGAGGGTAACAATGTGATTTATGATCAAGGAGCTGCTTATTAGGACATTGTAAGTTAAGTTTCAGACAAATCAAGCTGAAGCAATTGTGAGATCCTCATTTGGGGATGTTTGGGAGGCAGCTAGAGATATCAAAACAGGAGATATAGATTCAGAAACCATTCTCATAGTCATGATGATTGAAAATGAGAGAAAAAATGTGACATCTCTAAAAGGACAGCATTATTCACTGGTTTCCTTTAAGAGTTTAGAGCAAGGCCTATCAAATCTAGTCAAAACTTGGAAATAGGAACACTTTGCTTTGATTGGCCCCACTTCTGTTTTCTTGCAATTCGATTCAATGATATTTTAACAAGTAAATTAATAAATTTAGTATGCTTTCATCTTCAAATCTTAGTAATGTATATGTGTGAATTTGTATATACGTGTAACAAACATGCTTGGTGTCCCTATACCCAAGGTCCTTTCCTGGTAGGAAGGTAAAGAAGCTATTAAATCAATTTACTTAAATTATTATCCTAAATGTAAGTGTTTACATTTTACAAGAAAATTACAGGGAAAGGTTAAGGTTTAGCCTAAAGAGAAAAACTGCAAATGTTGATATTTTAATTGGGGGGGTTGTGCATGGGTGGGGTATATTTTTAGGGAAGAGGAAGGTAGGAGCTTCCTAATGCCCCTCAAATGACAATACATATTTAACTATATAGTCCACTTATATTTACTCCTGCTTCTAGTATTTTATAATTTGATGATTTCTCTTATACAGAATCTTAATCTAACATAGTACTTTTCAGTTGAAAACTTACTGAAAAATTTTAGATTTTCCCACAGAAAAATAAGTGTGAAAACATATCCTTAAGGAAAATATAAAAGTGTATGATCTCTGTATAATCTCATATTTTTCCTGTATCCATGTGTGCACTACTATAGGTTCTCTGTTACTCCACACACATGCAAGTGCAAGAGCACATGGGCATGCATGCACACACACACACACACACACAGTTTTTATTTTATTTTTAAATATTTATTTTTAAAATAAATGTGTTAATTTATTTTTTTAACATTTTTTTGTTTAAATTTTGAGGTTCAAATTTTCTCCTTCTCTTCACCCTCTCCCCCACACATTGAAAAGACAAGCAAAATTATATTACTTACACTTGTGAAATCATGCAAACTATATTTCCATACAAGTCATATTGTGAAAAGCAAACCAACAAAACCTCTGAGAAAATTATACTTCAGTTTGAACTTGAAGTTCATCGTTCTCTCTCTGGAGGGCAATGGCATTTTTTTCATAATGACTCCTTTGTAATTGTCTTCACTCTTGTATTGATTAGAGTATCCAAGTCTTTTACAGTTGATAATCATTACATTATTGTGGTTACTGGGCACAAGTATTTCCCATTTCTTTTCACTTCACTTTGCATCAGTTGATATGTCTTACTTTTGCTCTCCCCTGAGATCACTCACTTCATTTCTTATAGCACATCATTTCTTCATTACAATCATATCCACAACTTGTTAAGCCATTCCCCAATTGATAACCATTCCCTCAATTTCCAATTCTTTTCCCCCACAAAAAGATCTGCTATAAATATTTTTGTACGTACAGGTCCTTTTCCTTTTGTTTTGATACATTAGGGGTACAGACCTAGTGGTAGTATTGCTGAATCAAAGGGTATGCACAGTTTTATAGCCCTTTGGGCATAGTTCCAAATTGTTCTAAAGAGTTACTGAAGCAGTTCACAAATAATCAAGAGTTTATAAGTGTATCTATTTTCCCTCATACTATCCAGAATATGTTATTTCTCAAAGATGTGAGATGTTACCTCAGATTTCTTTTAATTTGCCTTTCTCCAGTCAACAGTGATTTAGAGAATTTTAATATGATTATAGATAGCTTTAACTTCTTCTTCTAAAACTGCATGTCCATACTCTTTGACCATTTATCAATTGGGGAATGGTTCTTATTTTTATAAATTTAACTCAGTTTGCTATATATTTGAGAAAAGAGGATTTTTATCAGAAAAAAAAAACTTGCACTAATTTTTTTTATATTACTTCACTGTCTATACTATCTTTTATCAAAATGTAGTTTCCTTGTTTATCTCTATTAATTAGGTCTATTTTTGCTTATGTTTTGTCTGATATATTTGCTATCCCTTCCTTTTCTATGTCAGCGGAAGTATAATAGATTCTGCTCCAACCTTTTATTTTAAGTCAGTATGTATATCTTTTTGTTTCAAGTGTACCTGTTGTAAAAACAAAAACAAAACAAAAACAAACAAACAAAAAACCAAAAAAACTTATTGTTGGATTATCGTTTCTAATCCATTCTTCTATCTGGTTACATTTCATGGATGAGCTGATACCACTCACACTCATATTTGTAATTAATAACTATATATTTCCCTCCATCCTTTCTCCTCCTCCTCCACTTCATCCTCCTCCTCCTTCTTCCTCCTCCTCCTTCCTATTCTTCTTCTTCTTCTTCTTCTTCTTCTTCTTCTTCTTCTTCTTCTTCTTCTTCTTCTTCTTCTTCTTCTTCTTGTTCCCTCTTTGAACTCATTCCTTTGAGAATAAGGTTCAAACATTTTTTGAAACACAATACCTAGGTGCTTTTTTGACCACGAAATTCAAGTAGTACCACTTCTTTTTTTAATGCAACATTTAATTTTTCCCCCATTATATATAAAAACAGTTTTTGACATTTGTTTCTAGGGGCACAGCCAAGATGGAGGACAAAAGTCATGAAGGTCTCCCCAGTTTTCCTCAGAAATACTGTTAAATCAAGCCTCTAAACAGATTCTGGAGCAACAGAGCACACACACACACACACACACACACACACACACACACATACACACACACATACACACGAAAGAAAAGATGGAGTGAAACAATTTTATAGCTCAGGATAACTTACAAGGAATTCAGTCTCATTTTGGTAAAAGTGGAGCACAGCCCAGCACAGAGGGTATCCAGGCACACCAGAGCAGCAGAGATGCAACTGAGCAACACTCAGTCTTGGCCCCAGAATGAAAAGGCAGTGATCAGGACCCTGGTCCCCAGCATAAGAAGTTAGAGAAAGTGCCCCCTGTGTCCAAGGAACAGAGTTCAATGTGAAAAGTGACAAGTTGTTAAAAGTAACAAAATAAGCTCAAAAATGAGTAAGAAACAGAAAAGAACTCTGAACATAGAAAGCTACTATGGTGGCAGGAAAAATCAAAACACAAACTCAGAGAAGGATAAAAATGTCAAAATGCCTACATGTGAAATCTCTTAGAGGAATATGAATTGGCCTTAAACCCAAAAAGCCTTTTTGGAAGAGCTCATTTTTTTAAAAAATCAAGTAAGAAAAGTAGAAAAAAATTTGAAAAGTAATGAGAATTACGCAAAAGATTTATGAAAAAGCATTTAAGAGCTTGGAAATGGAAGCACAAAGATTGACTGAAGAAAACAACTCCTTAAAAATGGAACTGGCCAAATGGGGGAAAAAACACTGAAGAAAACAACTCCCAAAAAAGCAGAATTGGCCAAATGGAAAAGGAGGATCAAAAGCTAACTGAAGAAAATAACAACTGAAAAATTTGGATTGGGTAAGTGGAAGCTAATGACTCTATGAGACATTAAGAATCAGTCAAACAAAATCAAAAGAATGAAAAAAATTTAAAAAATATATCTCTTTGGAAAGGCAACTGAGCTGGAGAATTAAGAATTATTGGAGGGCGGGGCCAAGATGGCAGAGTGATTACATGGACTTAACGAGAGCTCTCTTTTTTAATTTATTTTTCATATTTTTTTTCTTTTAGCTTACAGCACTCAGTTCTCAATAAATTTAAGTTCCAGATTTTCTTCCCTCACTCCCTTGCTCCCAAGGCAGCATGGAATCCAATCTATATTCCAAGTATAACTTCACAGCGAACTAATTTGCACACTAGTCAAGTTGTGGAGAAGAATTGTGACCAATGGAATGAATCACGAGAAAGAAGAAACAGAACCAAAAAATAAACCCAAAAACAAAAGAGAGAAAAAAAAGGGGGAGAAAAGGCGAGCATAAAATGTGACTCAATCTGCATTCATACTTCATAGTTCTTCCTCTGGATGTAGATAGTATTCTCCATCTTGAATCCTTTTGAGTTGTCTTTGCACCTTGTGTTGCTGAGAAGAGCAAAGTCTATCAGGGTTAGTCATCACAGAATCCATACATCTGTGGTTGTGTTTATTGTTCTTCTGGTTCTGCTCCACTCACTCAGCATTATGTCATGTAGGTTTTTCCAGGTTGTTATGAAGTCCGTATCATCCCCATTTCTTATAACACGATAGTATTCCATTACCTTCACATACCACAGCTTGTTCAGCCATTCTCCAGTTGATGGGCATCCCCTTGATTTCCAATTCTTAGCTACTACAAAAAGAGCTGCTATAAATATTTTTGTACATACATGTCCTTTTCCCACTTGTGTGATCTCTTTGGGATACAACCCTAAAAGTGGTATTGCTGGGTCAAAAGGTATGAACATTTTTATAGCCCTTTGGGCATAGGTTCAAATTGCTTTCCATAATAGCTGGATCACTTCACAACTCCACCAGCAGTGTAACAATATTCCAATTTTCCCACATCCTCTCCAGCATTTATAATCTTCTGGTTACATCATGTTAGCCAATCTGACAGGGGAAATGTGGTACCTAAGAGTTGTATGGATTTGCATTTCTCTAATCAGTAGTGATTTCAAGAATTTTGGTGTTTTGGGGTTGAGAAGTCTGGCAACTGCCACAGCTCACTGATTCAGGGTGCTAGGGGCTGCTCCACCTGGCTTCTGGTCTGGTTCATGCACGTGGCCCATGCTGGGCTCTGCTCTGCTCTGCTCCCAGCTCCATGAACGATAGACCTCACCCAGTGACCATCCAAGCTGTCCTGGGCTGGAGCACTGGTTCCCTCTGCTATTTTGTGGTTTCTGCAGTTCTAGAATTTGTTCAGAGCCATTTTTTATACGTTTTTGGAGGGATTTGGCGGGGAGCTCGCACTAGTTCCTGCTTTCCAGCTGCCATCTTGGCTCCACCCCACTTTCAAGTGTTTTCAATAGAAATGTGTGTTGTATTTTGTCAAAGGCTTTTCCGCATGTATTGAGATGATCATATGGTTTCTGCTAGTTTCGTTTATATTGTCAACTATGCTAATAGTTTTCCTAATATTGAACCAGCCTTACATTCCTGGAATAAATCCTACCTGGTCATAGTGTATTATTCTTGTGATAAGTTACTGCAATCTTTTTGCTAATATTTTATTTAAAAGTTTTGCATCAACATTCATTAGAGAAATCAAATTTACAGGCATGCAGCTGGGCAAGATAATTCCTAATTGTTGTTTAACTTTCTCTGCATTAAAGGTTGCATTGGCCATTAATACGGGCTTTTAATATTTATTCAATCAAGTTCCCTTGAAGATTTTATCCTTTGTTTCCTTCAGTAAATCAGGAATCCCTGATGACCTCCTCGCCTCTAGAGAAAGCCTAGTTTACATGGGTTTGAGTGACATGTTCATGACATCAGAGGCTTTTAGATCACATGGGTTTAAGTCGCATTATTGTGACACTTTTAGGTCATGTGTGTGAGGGGCTTTGGTGACTCATCTTTGACCCCGAACAAGATATATAAATCCAGGTGTTGGTCTTCTCCCTTAGGACTCTCTCTCTTTGAGGTATGTTGATGTGGAGACTGGTTCAATATTAGGAAAACTATTAGCATAATTGACCATATCAACAATAAAACTAGCAAAAACCATATGATCATCTCAATAGACACAGAAAAAGCCTTTGACAAAGTACAACACCCATTCCTATTAAAAACACTAGAAAGCATAGGAATAAGGGGAACCTTCCTCAAAATTATAAATAGCATCTACCTAAAACCATCAACAAGCATTATTTGTAATGGGGATAAACTAGATGCATTCCCAATAAGATCAGGGGTGAAACAAGGATGTCCATTATCACCCCTATTATTCAATTTGGTTCTAGAAACATTAGCTGTAGCAATAAGAGAAGAAAAAGAAATTGAAGGAATTAGAATAGGAAAAGAAGAAACTAAATTATCACTTTTTGCAGATGATATGATGATTTATCTAGAGAATCCTAGAGAATCAAGTAAAAAAACTACTTGAAATAATAAACAACTTTAGCAAAGTTGCAGGATATAAAATAAACCCAAATAAATCCTCAGCATTCCTATACATTACTGACAAAGCCCAACAGCAAGAGATAGAAAGGGAAATTCCATTCAAAGTTACTGAAGGCACTATAAAATATTTGGGAGTCTATTTGCCAAGACAAACCCAGGGCCTATATGAACATAACTATGAAACACTTTTCACGCGAATAAAATCAGATCTAAATAAATGGAGAAATATCAGTTGCTCATGGTTAGGCTGAGCTAATATAATAAAAATGACAATTCTGCCTAAATTAATCTATCTATTCAGTGCCATACCAATCGAACTACCAAAAAATTTTTTTACTGAGCTGGACAAAATAATAACAAAATTCATTTGGAAAAACAAGAGGTCTAGAGTATCTAGGATATTAATGAAAAGACATGCTAGAGATGGTGGTTTAGCCACACCAGATATTAAACTGTACTACATAGCAGCAGTCATCAAAACTTTCTGGTACTGGTTAAGAAACAGGGGTGTGGATCAGTGGAATAGGATAGGTACACAAGTAGGTGAAATCAACAAGTTTAGCAATCTACTCTTTGATAAACCCAAAGAAGCCAGTTTCTGGACTAATAATTCACTATTTCACAAAAACTGTTGGGAAAATTGGAAAATGGTAGGGCAAAAACTGGGCATAGACCAATATCTTACACCATATACCAAAATAAAGTCAAAATGGGTTCATGATTTAGGAGTAAAAGTTGATACTCTAAGTAATTTAGGAAAGCAAGGAATAGTTTACTTATCAGATTTGTGGAAAAGTAAAGAATTCATGACCCAACAAGAGATAGAGAGCATTACAAAATGCAAAATGGATAATTTTGATTATGTCAAATTGAAATGTTTTTTGTACAAAAAAAGCCAATGCAACAAGAATTAGGAGGGAAGCAGAAAATTGGGAGAAAATCTTTGCAACTAGTATCTCTGATAAAGGCCTCATCTCTAAAATATATAGGGAGCTAAGCCAAATATATAGGAATACAAGCCATTCCCCAATTGAGAAATGGTCAAAGGATATGAACAGGCAGTTTTCAGAGGAAGAAATTAAAGCTATCTACAGGCATATGGAAAAATGCTCTGGATCGCTGCTGATTAGAGAAATGCAAATCAAAACAACTCTTAGATACCACATCTCTCCTGTCAGATTGGCTAAAATAACAAATCAGGAGAATGATAAATGCTGGAAAGGATGTGGGAAAATTGGAACATTGTTGCATTGCTGGTGGAGTTGCGAGCTGATCCAGCCATTTTGGAGGGCGGTGTGGAACTATGCCCAAAGGGCTATAGAAATGTTCATACCCTTTGACCCAGTAATACCACTTCTAGGGTTGTATCCCAAAGAAATCACGCAAGAGGGAAAAGGACCCATATGTACAAGAATATTTATAGCAGCTCTCTTTGTGGTAGCCAAGAATTGGAAAGCAAAGGGATGCCCATCAATTGGAGAATGGCTGAACAAGCTGTGGTATATGAAGGAATACTATTGTGCCATAAGAAATGGGGATGATGCAGACTTCATAACAACCTGGAAAAACCTACACGACATAATGCTGAGTGAGCGGAGCAGAGCCAGGAGAATGTTGTGCACAGCCACAGATATGTGGATTCCGTGAGGACCAACCCTGACATACTGCGCTTCTCTCAGCAACCTAAAGAGGCAAGGACAACTCCAGGGGACTCACGATGGAGAATGCTATCTTCATTCAGAGAAAGAATCGCGAAGTTTGAATACAGACTGAGGCATGCTACATGCTCGCCTTTTCTGCTTCTCTTTTGTTTTTGTTTTTGGGTTTTTTTTTTTGTTTGTTTGTTTTTTTTGGTTCTGTTTCTTCTTTCTCATGATTTATTCCATTGGTCAAAATTCTTCTCCACGACATGACTAGAGCATAAATTAATTCAATGCGAAGTTATACATGACAGTTATATGAGACTTCATGCCGTCTTGGGGAGGGAGGGGGGAGGGAGGGGTGAAAAACTGGAACTCAAAACTATGTAGAACCGTGTGTGGTAAACTAAAAATAAATAAAGAAAAAGAAAAAAAAATGATAATCTTAGAGAAATGGAAGAATATTTACAGGTTAACAGAAGAGGAAATAAAATATCTAAATAACCCCATCTGAGAAAAAGAAGTTGAACAAACAATCAGTGAACTCCCTAGGAAAAAGTCACCAGGGCCAGATGGATGTACAAGCCAATTCTACTAAACATTTAAAGGACAATTCGCATACTTTATAGACTTTTTGGGAAAATGGGCAAACAAGGAGTCCTATCAGATTCTTTTTACGGCACAAATATGGTACTAATACCTCAACCAGGAAGAGTCAAAACAGAGCAAGAAAATTATAGATCAATTTCCCTAATGAATATTGATGCAAAAATTTTAAATAAAATATTTTCAAAAAGATTGTAGAAACTTATCATGAGAATAATACACTATGACCAGGTAGGATTTATTCCAGAAATGCAAGGCTGGTTCAATATTAAGAAAACTATCAGCACAATTGATCATAATAACAAAACTAGCAGAAAACGTATGATTATTAAAAAAAAAAACTTTGGAAAAATACAATACCCATTCCTACTAAAAACACTAAAAAGCATAGGAATAAATGGAGTCTTCCTTAAAATCATAAGTAGCATCTACCTAAAACCATCAGCAAGCATTACATGTAATGGAGATAAGCTAGATGCATTTCCAATAAGATAAAGGGTGAAACAAGAATGGCCATTATCACTTCTATTATTCAATTTGGTAATAGAAATTTTAGGTTTAGCAATAACAGATTAAAAATAAATTGAAGGAATTAGAATAGGCAAAGAAGAAACTAAGTTATCACTTTTTGCTGATGATGTGATGATTTACTTAGAGAATCCCAGAGAATCAAGTAAAAAATAAAATTACTTGAAATTGTAAATAACTTTAGCGTATTTGCAGGATATAAAATAAACCCACACAAATCCTTGGCATTCCTATATATTACTAGCAAAGTTCAACAACAATGATAGAAAGAGAAATTTCATTTAAAGTTATTGTAGACACTGTAATTAGTGGATTGGTGTAATAGGTTTTACTTTGAAAAATAATGTAGATAAACCCTTATTAACTTTGATTAAAAAAATAAAAGAATATCAGTATCAACAATGAAAATGTTAAATTCATCACCGGTGAGGAGCAAACTAAAGCAATAATTAGGAGTTATTGTGCCCAACTCTATGCTAATATATCTGACAATCAAAGTAAAGTGGATGAATATTTACAAAAATACCAATTGCCTAGATTCAATGAAGAGAAAATATACTATTTAAATAATGTCATTTTAGAAAAAAGAAAGTGAACAATCAATCAGTGAAACCCCTAAAAATTCTCCAGGTTCAGATGGATTTACAAGCATGAATTCTGCCAGCCATTTAAAGAGCAATTAATTTCCATACTATATAAACTATTTGGAAATATAGGCAAAGAAGGTGCTCTACCAAATTCATTTTATTACACAAATATGGCTTTGATACCTAAACAAGGATGAACCAAAACAAAGAATATAATAGATCAATTCTCCTAATGGATATTTATTTTAAAATTTTAAATAAAATATTAGCAAATAAATTTCAGCAATTTATCATTACGATAATACACTATGACCAGGCCAGATTTATACCAGGAATACAGGGCTGGTTCATTATTAAGAAAACTATAAGTATAATTGACCATATCAATAATAAAAGTAACAGAAATCTTATGACTATCTCAATTGATGCAGAAAAAAACCTGTTGACAAAATACAGCAATCATTCCTATTAAAACACCAGAAAGGATGGGAATGAGTGGAATTTTCCTTAAAATGGCTATCAGTAGCTATCTAAAACCAACAGCAAGCATTATATGTGATGGGAATAAAATAGAAGCATTCCCAATAAAACCTCAGGGATGAGAGGGACTGAGCCAAGGTGGTGGAGTGAATGCAGGGACTTGCTTGAGCTCTTCCTCAAACCCCTCCAACTAGCTGTAAAAATTACTCAAAATAAATTCTAGAGCAGCAGAACCTACAAAATAACAGAGTGAAACAAATTTCCAGCCCACAGAAACCTGGAACATCAACAGGAAAGGTCTGTTGCTGTTTCAACAATTTGGCTAGCAGCTACTGTAGGGGTGTAAAACCAACAACAACCAGCACACAGAAGGTTTCAAAAGCCCAGATCCTTTGGATCTGCTTTACTAAGGAAAGCAATGTTAAGGGGTTAACAATCTTACTTTAATCCAGCATACAAAGATCATTTTCTTAGTTCAGAGGAAAGAGCCAGCACCTTGAACTTCAGAGCAAATACAAACAAATTACAAACATACATTTATAGATAGACCAAATACAAGTCATAGTTACCAACATCTGAGTTCAGCTGGGGAGCTCATAACCAGCTGGCCCATAGTCACACACCACTCTTGCTGTGGCTCAGAGCTCTGAGGGAGAAAGCCAACCCCTGTGCTTATATATCCTGTTCAGGGGCAAAGGTGAGTCACACACGTAACTCACCCATGTGACCTAAAATCATCACAAAAATGCAACTAAAACCCACGTGGTCTAAAAGCCTCTGATGTTACAAATATGTCACTCAAACCCATTTTGATTGCCAATAAAATTGCACCAGTCTGAAAGAAGAATGCAATCCAGCTTGGGCCATGCCAGCACAGAAAGGCCAGAGTAGACCTCTGGGGATTGAATCACTGGCAGCTGCAGCAGTTTCCAGACTTCTCAACCCCAAAAGACAACTTCTCAATGCCAAAGACAATTTAGAAGGTCAGTAGAAAATGTCTGTTGGACCTATGTGAGAGAGAAGCATGGTCAGGATCCAGCCCCAGGGTGGTGGCCTGGCAGAGGTAGTGTCTGCTCCTGGAAATCTTGGCCCACAGATGGTGGTGGAATCAAACAGATAATCAGAGGCAGATTGAAGTGATTTCTTTGCTGGCACTGAGGCAGTATACTTTTTCTTTATGCATGCTTGGAACTTGTTTGCAGTCCTGGGTGGTAGTCATGGGGAGAGGAAGAGTGCTGGCATGTCAAAGCTTGAGGTGGCTGTGGAGATGTAATCCTCCTCATAGTTTCCAGGCAGATGCAAACACTTCTCCTTTGATCATACCACCTTGGAAATGCTGAACATTTATAGGTCCCTAGAAAAATCTCTGAAAACAGCTGCACAAAACCCCTGAAGCTTGGAATTGTACACCCCCCCCCCCCACTGGAAGCAGAGTCCTACCATGACAAAGAGCTAAAAAGTCAAGTAGTTGGCTGGGATAATGTGTCAACAGCGGGGGAAAAATCAGAGTATAGAATCTTACTTTGCTGACAGGGAAGATCAAAAGAAGAAGACAGCAAAGCTAAAGATCCTATGTTCAAAGCCTCCAAGAAAAATATGAATTGGTTGTCGGCCATGAGAGAACCCAAAAAACATTTTGAAAATCCAGTAAGAGAAGTAGAGGAAAAAATGGGAAGAGAAATGAGAGTGATGCAAGAAAATCATGAAAAATTAGTCAATAACTTGCTAAAGGAAACACCTGAAACACTGAAGAAAATAACATCTTAAAAATGGACTAACCAAATGGCAAAAGAGGTCTAAAAAGTCCAAAAAGAACAATGCCTTAAAAAGCAGAATTGTCCAAATCAAAAAGGAGGTCCAAAAGCTCACTGGGAAAAAAAACAATTCCTTAAAAATTAGAGTGGAGCTCTATGGAAGCTAAAGAAATTATAAATTATATAAAAAGAAATAATAAAACAGAATCAAAAGAATGAAGAAAAAGAAGACAAAGTGAAATGTCTCATTCAAAAAACCAGTGACCTGGAAAATAGATCCAGAAGAGAGAATTTAAAAATTATTGGACTACCTGACACCCATGATAAAAAAAGAGCCTAGCCATGATCTTTTGAGAAATCACCAAGGAAAACTACCCTGATATTCTAAAACCACAAATTGAAATGATCTACTTATCACTTGTTGAAAAAGATAACAAAAGGACAACTCCTAGGAATATTGTAGCCAAATTCCAGAGTTCCCAGGTCAAACAGAAAATATCAGAAACAGCCAGAAAGAAACAATTCAAGTATTTTAGAAACAAAACCAGGATAACACCAGATGTAGCACCTTCTACATTAAGAGACTAAAGTGCTTGGAATATGATATTCCAGAGATCAAAGAGGTAGGATCAAAACTGAGAATCATCTACCCAGCAAAACTGAGTAAAATACTTCAGGGGAAAAAGTAGACATTAAGTGAAATAGAGGACTTTCAAGCATTCTTGATGAAAAGACCAGAGCCTAATAGAAAATTTGACTTTCAAATACAAGAATCAAGAGAAGCATGAAAAGGTAAACAGGAAAGAGAAATCATAAGGGACTTATTAACTTTGGACTGTATATTCCTACATGGAAAGATGAAATTTGTAACTCATGATACCTTTCTCAGTATTAGGGTAATTGGAGGGAATATACATACATACAAACATGCATAAATGCATGCATGCATACATACGTACACATATGTGTGTATATGTATATGTGTTTATATGTGGATGTACACATATATACACACATATACATATACATGCATATATGTGTGTATATGTGTGTGTGTGTATATGTGTTTATCTATATCTACATCTAGATAGAGAGTGAGAGATAGATACACGGAGGGCAGAGGATGAGTTGAATATGAAGGAATATCTAAAAAAAATAAAAATAAAGGGTGAGAGAGGAATATATTATTAGAAGAAGAAAGGAAGAGATAGAACAGGGTAAAGTGTCTCACATAAAGGCTTTTCCAATGGAGGGGAAGAGGGGGGCGGTGAGAGGGAATGAGGGAACTTACTCTCATTGGATTTGGCTTAAGGAGGGAATAACATACTAACTAAATTTGGTATGAAAATCTATCTTACCCTACTATGACAGGAAAGTAGGCGGTTACAGGATAAGAGGAGTGGAATGATAGAAGGGAGGGCAAATGGGAGGAGGGAATAATCAGAAGCCAACACTTTTGAGGATGGGCAGTGTCAAAGGTGAGAATAGAAATAATCAGGGTTGGATAGAATGGAGGGAAATATACTTAGTCTTTCACAACATGACTGTTATTACAATATGTTGTATGACTACACATGCACAACCTATATCAAATTACTTACTTTCTCAATGGAAGTGGATGGGGAGGGAGGAAGGGAAAGAATTTGGAATTCAAAATTTTAAAAACAAATGTTAAAATTGCTTTCACATGCAAGTGGGAAATAAGACATACGGGTAATGGTGTATAGAAATCTATTTTGCTCTTCAGGAAAATAGAGGGGAAGGAGATAAGAGAAGGGGGGCATGATAGAAGGGAGGACAGATTGGGGGAAGGGGTAATCAGAATGCATGCTGTCTTTGGGTGGGAAGAGGGAGAAATGGGGGAAAAGTTTGGAACTCAAAATCTTGTGGAAGTGAATGTTGAAAACTAAAACTAAAGTCATTAACAGAAAAAAAAAGATCAGGGATGAAACAAGGATGCCCATTATCACCTCCATGATTCAATATTGTACTAGAAATAGTAGTTTTAGCAATTAAAAATGAAGGAATTAGAATAGACAATGAAGAAACCAAATTATCACTCTTTAGAGATCATACAATGGTATACTTATATAATCCTAAAGAAGCAACTAAAAAAAAACTACTCAAAACACTTAAGAACTTTAGCAAAGTTGCAGGATATAAAATAAACCCACAAAGTCATCAGCATTTCTGTATGTTACCAAAAAAGCACAGCAGCAAGAGATAGAAAGAAAAGTCCATTTAAAATAACTGTAGACAATAAAAAATATTTTGTAGAATAGCTATCAAGACAAACTCGGGAATTATATGAATAAAGTCGCAAAGCACTTAACATATATATATATATATATATATATATATATATATATATATATATATATATGTAATAGATAATGGATAGAGTGAGCTAAGAGATAAAAATGACAATTCTGCCTAAATTAATTTACTTATTCAGTACCATACCACTCCAACTAACAAAAAATATTTTATAGAACTAGAAAAAATAATAAAATTTGGTAGGAAGAAGGAAAAGTCAAGAATATCAAGGGGATTAATGAAAAAAATATGAAAAGGAAGCTGTACCAGAAAAGATACCAGGTCTAAAAGTATGTGATAAACCCATCAATACTATTTGTGACTGGCTAGGAAACAGAGTGCTAAATCATTGGAATAGGTTAGGTACACAAGACACTGTAGCAAATGATTCTAGTAATTTAGTTTTTGATAAATGCAAAGTTCCACCTTCCAGGTTATTTGACAAAACCTGCTGAGAAAAGTAGAGAATAGTATGACAGAAACTAGGCATAGATCAACATCTCAGATCATATACAAAGATAAAGTCTAAATGTGTCCATGATTTGAACATAATACATGATGGCATAAGCAAATTAGAAGAGCAAGGACTAATTTACCTCTCAGATCTATGGAGAAAGGTCAAATTTATGACTAAACAAGAGATAGAGAATATTATGAAATTCAAAATGGATAATTTTGGTCACATTAAATTGAAAAAAAGGTTTTTTTTTTTCAAAAAAAAAAAAGAAATGTAGTCAAGATCACTGTTTCTGATAAAGGCCTCATTTCTGGGATATATGGAAAAATTAAATACATTTATGAAAAAAGTCATTCCCCTACTGATAAATGGTCAAAGGATATGAACCGGGAGTTCTCAGAGAAACAAGTTAAAGCTATCTGTAGTCATATAAAAATGCTCTAAATCACTACTGAGCAGAGAAATGCAAATTGAAACAACTCAAAGGCAACACCTGACTCCTATCATATTGGCTAATATGACAGAAAAGGAAAATGATAAATGTTGGAGAAAATGTTGGAAAATGGGAACACCAATGCATTATCTGTTGAGTTATGGAGTGTTCCAACCCATCTGTAGAGCAATTTGGAACTATGCTCAAAGGGCAAATAAAATTTTGCATACCCTTTGATCCAGCATTGCTACATCTGTATCCTGAAGAAATCATAAAAAAAGGATAAGACCCCTATGTATAGAAATATTTATGGCAGCTGATTTTTTGGTTGCAAAGAATTAGAAATTGAGGGGATACCTGTCAACTGGGGAATGGCTGAACAAATTATGGTATGTTAATATAATGGAATACTAATGTGCTATAAGGAATGATGAGTAGGTAAATTTCAGAAAAACCTGGACATACTTATATGAACTGATGCTGCGTGAAGTGAGAAGAACCAGGAGCACATTGTACACAGCAAGCAACATTGTGTGATGACTAATTTTGATAGACTTGGCTCTTCTCAGCAATGCAGTAATCCAATACTAACCACAATCTGAGGAAGAACTATGGAGTCTGAATGAAGAAAGAAGCATAATATTTTTTTTTTCTTTCTCGTTGTTATTCTCTTTTGTTCTGATTCTTCTTTCACAAAATGAAAGAAGATATGTGGAAATATGTTTATCAAGATTGTACCTGTATTACCTATATCAGATTGTATTATGTCTTTCTAGAGGGGTGAAGGAAGGAGAAAAGTTTTGAACTCATCCTGCAAATTGAGTGTTGAAATGTTATTTGTGTGTAATTGGAAAAAAAATAAAAAGTACTATTAAGTTATAAAACCTATTTTAAAAAATTGAGGTCCAAATTTTCTTCCTCCCTCCCTACCCTACCATCTATATTGAGAAGGCAAGAAATTTAATATTGATTGTATATATATATACAATATATATATATATATATATATATATACAGCCATACAAAACACATTTGTAGTTAGTCATGTTGTGAAATAAAATACAGATAAATGGGAAAAATTAAGAAAGTAAATCAAATAATATCCTATGATCTGCATTCATGCTCCATCTAGTCTTTCTCTGGAGAAGTATAGCATTTTTGATCATAATTCTTTTGGAATTTTCTTTTGTCATTGGATTGCTGAGAATAGCTGTCATTCATAGTTGACATTACATACTGTTACTGTACATTACATTGCTGTTACTATATTTAATGTTCTCTTGCTTCTGCTCATTTCACTCTGCATAAGTTCACACAAGTCTTTCCCAGTTTTCTGAGACCATTGTCCTCATCACTTCTTATAGCAAAAAAGGGAAAAAAAGACCAATATGTACAAAAATAGATATAGCAGCTTTTTAAGTGGTGTCAAGGAATTGGGGATGGCTGAACAACTATTGTGCTATAAGTTAAAATGCATTTCCCTCTGTCCTATTTCCCCCTGTCCTATTTCCCCTTCTTTATTTTATTCTCTTGTCCTTTCACCCTGTCCATTCTCAAAAAAAGTATTTTCTGAATTTTATGGCTCCCCTCAATCAATTCTCCCTTCTATAAGCCCTCTCCTTCTCTTACTTTTCTGGACGGTAAAATAGTTGGTTCTTTTATACTCAATTGAGTGCGTATGTTATTTGCTTTTTAAGCTAATTTCAATAAGATTAATGTTCACACTCTTGCTTCCACCTCTCCCATTTTCTCCTGTGCTGTAAAAGTTCTTTAGTGCCTTTTGGGGGGGGGGGGCAGTCAGATAATTTATTACATTTTATCTCTCACTTTCCTCTTCTCTCAGTATATTGTTATTTCTCACCTTTTAATTTTTTTAAAAAGATATTAATCCCATGATATTCAATTCACATTCATTTCCTCCGTCAATATATACTCCTTTTAACTGCCCTAATAGTGGGAAAGATTTTAGGAGTTACAATATCATTTTCCCGTGTAGGAATATAAAGAGTTTAACTTTATTTAATCTCTTATGATTTCTTTTTCCTGTATATCTTTTTATGATTCTTCTCAGTTTTGTATTTGAAAATCAAACTTTCTATTCAGCTCTGATATTTTGATCAGGATTGCTTGAAACTCCTCTATTTCACTGAATGTCCGTTTTCCCCCTGAAGGATATATTCAGTTTTGCTGGATTGCTGATTCTTGCTTGTAATCCCAAATCTTTTGTCCTCCTGAATATCATATTCTAAGCCCTCTGACCTTTTTAATGTAGAAACTGACAAATTGTGTTATCCCAATTTCTCTCCATAATATTTGAAGGGTTTCTTTTTGGCTGCTTGCATTTTTTCTCCTTGAACTTAGAGATCTGGAATTTTGCTGTAGCATTCCTGGAAATGTTCATTTTAGGATCTCTTTCAGGAGGTGATCAGTGTATTCTTTCAATTCCTATTTTACCTTATGGTTCTAGATTATCAGAGGAATTTTGCTTAATATTTTCTTGAAAGATGATTTCTAGGCTCCTTTTTTGGTCATGGCTTTCAGGTAGTCCAACAATTCTTAAATTATCTTTCCTTCATCTATTTTCCAGATCTTTTCCACCCCAATGAGATATTTCCCATTTTCTTCCTTTTTTATTCTTTTGCTTTCATTTTATTTTCTTGTTTCATGAAGTCATTAGTTTCCACTTGCTGAATTCTCCTTTGTAAGGAGTTCTTTTCTTCAGTGAACTTTTGTATATCTTTTTTCTATTTGACTGATTTTGATTTTCAAAGCTTTCTTCTCCTCATTAGATTTCCCGTATTGTTTTACCATTTGGCCTATTATGTTTTTAAGATATTATTTTCTTGAGTATTTTTTGTACCTCCTTTACCAAGGTATTGACTATTTTTTCATAATTTTCTTGAACCACTGTCATTTCTCTTCCCATTGTTTTCCTCTGCCTCTTTTACTTGATTTTAAAAATCCTTTTTGAAATCTTCTGTAGCCAGAGATCAATTCCTATTTTTCTTTGAGGCTCCAGATGTAGAGTTTTGACATTTCTGCTTGCTGGACATGTGTTTTAAAGTTCCCATTTACATAGTAACTTTCAACAGTCAGGATCTTTGTCTGCTGTTTGTTTATTTTCCCAACCTATCTCTTGCCATTTAACTTTGTGCTAAAGTAAGGCTCTGCCTCCAGAGTGGAGGGGGCATTGTCCAAATCTTCAGGTTTTTTTGTGCAGCTATTTTCAGAGATACTTCTAAGGACCTGTAAGTTTTCAGGTTTTCACACTACCTTGGAAGTGTGATCTTGGGAGAGATGTGTTTGCTACTTTCCTGGCCTGAGAGCTACCAAAAAATTTTCTGCCATGGAATTGTGACCAGCATCCCTGCTCCCCTACAGCTGCAAGCTCTAGTGTGCTAGTGCTCCGCCTTGCCTTTGGAGTGAGACCTAGGGATGAGACTCCAATCCAAGTATGGGAAATGCAACAGAGTCCTGCCTCCAGTGTCAGCAAAGGGACTCACATAATTTCATTCTGACCAGTTGTCTGACCCAGTTAATCTCTATGGGCTAAAAGGTCCAGAACCTGGCAATGCAGCCACTGATAGAGTTGCCCCTAAGGCCTATTGCCAGTTTACTGGTGTGTGGCCTGCTCTGGACTTTGCTCCACTCAAACCCCAGTGCAATAGATCTTTCCTGCTGAACTTCTAAGTTTTCTTGGCTGGAAAATTGTTTCACTCCATCCTTTTGTGGGTTCTGCTGCTCCAGAATTTGTTTTGCGGCATCATTTAAAGTTTTTTTGGAAAGCTTTTGGGGACAGGTCAGGAGAATCTCATTCTTTTATCTGCCTTCTAGGGTAGTGCAATAATTCTTAAATTATCTCTCCTGAAACTATTTTTCATGTTTTTCTGATGAAGTATTTCACATTATCTTCTATTTTTTTTTCATTTTTTAAACTTTGTTTTTGCTGATTCATGATATCTCATGGAGTCATTAGTTTCTACTTCTCCAATTCTAATTTTTGAGGACTTATTTTCTCCTATAAATTTTTGTACCTCCTTTTCCACTTAATCTCTTCTGCTTTTTTTTTTAGGAGTTCTTCACTGATTTATTTATTTTTTTTTTTACTTTTTCATTCATTTGGAGTATTCTGCTGTTTAAAGAGTTTTTACTTCAGTAAATTTTTCTGCCTCTTTTACCATTAGGTCAATTCTGTTTTATAAGTTTTTTTTTTCCTTCAGTATCTTTTTGTTTACTTTTTTATTCTCTTTGCATAATTTTCTTGCATCACTCTCATTTCTTTTCTCTGGTTTTGTTCTACCACTCTCATTTCTGTAAATCTTCCAGGAATTCTTTTTGGTTGGAACACTAATGCATTGTTGGTAGAGTTGTGAACTTATCCAATGATTCTGAAGAACAATTTGGAACTATGCCCAAAGGTTTATAAAAATGTGCATACCCTTTGACCCAGCAATACAACTTGTATGGCTGTATCCCAAAGAGATCACACAAAGGGGAAAAGGACCCACATGTACAAAAATAGTTATAGCAGCTCTTTTTGTGGTGGCAAAGCACTGGAAGTTAAGGGGATGCCCATCAATTGGGGAATGGCAGAAGAAGCTGTGGTATATGAATATAATGAAATATTATTGTGTTATAAGAAATGATGAGTAGATGAATTTCATAATAACCTGGAAAGACTTATATGAACTGATGCTGAGTGAAGGGAGAAGAACCAGGAGAACTTTGTACACAATTACAGACATTGTATCTGTGATGACTAACTTTGATAGACTTGGCTCCTTTCAGAAATGCAAGGTTCTAAGACAACTCCAAAATTTTTGACCCATGTTGGAAAAAGCTATCCCCATTCAGAGACCAAATTACAGAGTATGAATGCAGATTGAAGAAAACTATTTTCTCTCTCTCTCTCTGTCTTTTGTTTTTTGTTTTGATTCTTCTTTCTCATGATTCCTTCCATTGGTATATAATTCTTCTTTACCATATGATTAATGTGAGAATATGTTAAATGTGAAGATATATGTAGAACCTGTATCAGATCACATGATATCTTGGGAGGATAGGAGGGAGGAGAGGTAGGCAAAGAAAATTTGGAAATCAAAAGCTCATGTAAGTGAATGCATAACCTAAAATAAATTAATATATTTTAAAAAAATACTCTTTTTTGGGTTTGGGCCCAATTTTTTTCTTTGAGGCTTGGCTTGTTGTTTTCACATTTTGGTCTTCTGATTTTATGTCTTTGTCCTTCCGTTCATTGTAGTCACTTTACATCATCAGATATTTTTTTTTACTGTTCTTGTTTGATCATTTCCACACAATTTCTTGACTGTGAATTTTATATTAAATTTGAACTCTGCTCACCTGGGTGTGGGATCTGGCTTTTATCAGTGTTAGTTCCAGATGTCTGCAAATTGGTAGTGCTTCCAAGGTGGTGTGATCATGGGAGAGGTATGGTCATTGTTCTTCTGGTCTGTGGCCTGGTATTTCCCAGGAAGGTGCCTTGTTCCTCTGAAGCTTTAAGCACTAGTGTTATTTTTGCCGCTGGAACTACAACCAAGTTCCTTGTTCTCCTGCTGCATCTACTGCCAGCGAAAGATCCATTGTAACGTGTTTTTTGTCAGTTCTCCAACCCCCATTCCATCACTGGGTTGAAAACTGCAGAAGCTGATGCTGCTTGAATTGATGTCACAGCTTCCACAACCCACTACGGGTGTTGCTGCCCAAACTGGGCTGGCTTCCCCCTCAGAGTCACGTACTTCATCTACATACATTCTATGTTGTCTTAGGCTAGGAAAATGTCTCAATCTGACCTTTTATTGACTCTGACATTCCAGATTTTGATTTAAAGACTTATCTTAAAATTGTTTGGAATGGAATACTGGGAGAGTTTAGCTGGCTTTACTGCCTTTACTCTGCCATCTTGGCTCCCATTTCTATGTTATTCTTAGAGATTTTCCTGTTATTCTACCAGAACCACCTCTTTCTTCAGCTCTCCAAATCCATTTGATGTTCATCCTAATAGTCAGGTTTTTTTTTCTTCAAGTCCACCATATTTATCATACTATTAACTCCGTGTCATTTTATATATGATTTAAAGATTGTTTTGAACACTTGAAGATATCCTTTATGTGACACGTGTTTGTTTTGATTTGGTAGGATAGTTTTCTATTCTTCTCTTGTCAAAACTATTGTTGTTGAGTCATTTCACAGTCAAGTCCAACTCTTCATGAAGCCCTTTCAGGTTTTCTTGGCAAGCATAATAGAGTTGTTTGCCATTTCCTTCTTCAGCTCTTTTACAGTTCAGAAACTAAGGCAAACATGGTTAAGTAACTTGTCCAGGGTTACACAGATGGTAAGTGTCTGAAACCAAATTTGAACTCAGGAAAAGGGATATTCCTGACTCCAGTCCCAGCATTCTATACACTGCAACACTTGGCTGCCATTCAAACCTCCACTCTGGCTTTATTAAGAGAGATATGGCTTATATAAACGTGCTCCCCCCACCAGTTATAATTCTGTATATTTTTAACTGCTCTCTTATCACTTATTATAACCATTAACAATATTGTATTCATTTATGGGCTGGCCACATTGATGTGGAAAAGGCATGAATTCAGAGAATGGGTCATCTGAGCTGTCAAATTTCATTCCTTTCCTGTGCTTTGAGCTTGAAAAGTATATTCATGGTAAAAAAAATGATCCTGTGGTATACTTACTAACCTTTTTGTTTGTTTGTTATTTCATAATGCCTCCTTTCCCTTTTCCCCTTTCTCAGACATATTATGAGTTATACCTATTTGGATCTGGCTTATAGACATAACTGTAGCTTTTTCAACATGCTACTCTTAATACTGAGAGACAATGTTGCATAGTATATAAATGTATGGGATCTAAAAGGCTATAGCTTTTTTTTTTTTTAAATGCAATTTATTTCTTTAACATATTTGGTTTTCAGCATTGATTTTCACAACAGTTTGAATTACAAATTTTCTCCCCATTTCTGCCCTCCCCCCCACTCCAAGATGGCGTATATTCTGGTTGCCCTGTTCCCCAGTCAGCCCTCCCCTTTATCGCCCCCCTCCCCTCTCATCCCCTTTTCCCTTCCTTTCTTGTAGGGCAAGATAAATTTCTACGCCCCATTGCCTGTGTGTCTTATTTTTTAGTTGCATACAAAAAGGTTTTTTGTTTTTGAACATCTGATTTTAAAACTTTGAGTTCCAAATTCCCTTCCCTCTTCCCTTCCCACCCACCCTCCCTAAGAAGTTGAGCAATTCAACCTAGGCCACACATGTATTATTATGTATAACCCTTCCACAATACTCATGTTGTGAAAGGCTAACTACATTTTGCTCCTTCCCAACCCATCCCACTTTATTGAATTTTCTCCCTTGACCCTGTCCCCTTTCCAAAGTGTTTGTTTTGATTACCTCCACCCCCATCTGTCCTCCACTCCATCATCCCCCCACCTTTTATTTTTTTTTTTATCTTCCTCCCTCTTCTTTCCTGTGGGGTAAGATACCCAACTGAGTATGTATGGTATTCCCCCTCAGGCCAAATCTGATGAGAGCAAGGTTCACTCATTTCCCCCTCACCTGCCCTCTCCCCTCCTCCCATAGAACTGCTTCCTCTTGCCACCTTTATGCGAGATAATCCACCCCATTCTATCTCTCCCTATCTCCCTCTCTCAGTATGTTACTCTCTCATCCCTTAATTTCATTTTATTTCTTTTAGATATCTTCCCTTCATCCTCAACTCACCCTGTGTCTGCTCTCTCTCTTTTACATATATATATATACACATACATACACATACATACATATACACATAGATACATACATACATACACATTCACTTATATATATACTTAAACATATATATATATGCATATATATATATATATATGCATATTCCCGTCAACTACCCTAATACTGAGGTCTCCTGAATCATACTCATCGTCTTTCCATGTAGGAATGTAAACAAAACAGTTCAACTTTAGTAAGTCCCTTGCAATTTCCGTTTCTTGATTACCTTTTCATGCTTCTCTTGATTCTTGTGTTTGAAAGTCAAATTTTCTATTCAGTTCTGGTCTTTTCACTGAGAAAGCTTGAAAGTCCTCTATTTTATTGAAAATCCATATTTTGCCTTGGAACATGATACTCAGTTTTGCTGGGTAGGTGATTCTAGGTTTTAATCCTAGCTCCATTGACCTCCGGAATATCGCATTCCAAGCCCTTCGATCTCTTAATGTAGAAGCTGCCAGATCTTGGGTTATTCTGATTGGGTTTCCACAATACTCAAATTGTTTCTTTCTGGCTGCTTGCAGTATTTTCTCCTTGATCTGGGAGCTCTGGAATTTGGTGACAATATTCCTAGGAGATTTCTTTTTGGGATCTATTTGCAGAGGCGATCGATGGATTCTTTCAATTTCTATTTTGCCCTGTGGCTCTAGAATATCAGGGCAGTTCTCCTTGATAATTTCCTGAAAGATGGTATCTAGGCTCTTTTTTTGATCATGGCTTTCAGGTAGTCCAATAATTTTTAAATTATCTCTCCTGGATCTATTTTCCAGGTCAGTGGTTTTTCCAAGGAGATATTTCACATTGTCTTCCATTTTTTCATTCCTCTGGTTCTGTTTTATAATATCCTGATTTCTCATAAAGTCACTAGCTTCCACTTGCTCCAATCTAATTTTTAAAGTAGTATTTTCTTCAGTGGTCTTTTGGACCTCCTTTTCCATTTGGCTAATTCTGCCTTTCAAGGAATTCTTCTCCTCATTGGCTTTTTGGAGCTCTTTTGCCATTTGAGTTAGTCTCTTTTTTAAGGTGTTGTTTTCTTCAGTGTATTTTTCAGTATTTTTTTGAGTCTCCTTTAGCAAGTCATTGACTTGTTTTTCATGGTTTTCTCGCATCCTTCTTATTTCCCTTCCCAATTTTTCCTCTACTTCTCTAACTTGCTTTTCCAAATCCTTTTTGAGTTCTTCTATGGTCTGGGGCCAGTTCATGTTTTTCTTGGAGGCTTTGGTTGTAGGCTCTATGACTTTGTTGTCTTCTTTAGGCTGTATGTTTTGGTCTTCTTTGTCACCAAAGAAAGAATCCAAAGTCTGAGACTGAATCTGGGCGCATTTTCGCGTCCTGGCCATATTCCCAACTAACTAACTTGACCCTTGAGTTTTTCAGTGGGGTATGACTGCTTGTAGATTACAGAGTTCTATGTTCTACGTTTGGGGGGGAGGTGCCAGCTCTGTCAGAGCCGCACTCCTTCCCCAAGGACCCCCAGTCCAGACTGGGCTCAGATCTTCGGCAGGCTGTGCACCCCTGCTGCGATCCGCCACTTAATTCCTCCCACCAGGTGGGCCTGGAGCCGGAAGTAACAACAGCTGTAGCTGCCCCACCTCCGCTGCCCCCAGGGCTGGAAGCGGAACAGCGAACTCCCTCCACTCCCGCAGCTTTTCCCACTAACCTTCTCCGCAGTCTTTGGTGTTTGTGGGTCGAGGGGTCTGGTAAGTGCCGCAGCTCACATATTCAGGGCGCTAGGGCCCCCTCCGCCCGGCTTCCGGTCTGGATCGTCCACGCTGCTCAGGCTGGGCTCTGCTCCACTCCGTTCCCAGCTCCCAGCTCCCAGCTCCCAGCTCCGTGTGGAATAGAGCTCACCCAGAGACCATCCAGGCTTTCCTGGGCTGGAGCCCTGCTTCCCTCTGCTGTTCTGTGGGTTCTGCCGTTCTAGAATTGGTTCAGAGCCATTTTTATAGGTTTTTGGAGGGACTTGGGTACGGAGCTCACTCTAGTCCGTGCTTACCAGCCGCCATCTTGGCTCCGCCCCCAAGGCTATAGCTTTTTAGAAAAGAAGAATTGTGTTCTATGATAGTCCTGTTTCTTAAAATTACTGTTTGTATGACCACAGTCCTTTTAGTGCCCTGGGAAATACTCAAAGATCGTTTGTTGGATCTCTTCAGTGGAGGGGTTCTAAATATTCACCATTCCACACTATGATGGAATCTCAGGTTAAGCCTCAAAACAAAACAAAATAAATTATTACTACTCCTTCTGAAAATAACTAGCAATTAATCCTTAGTCATTTAACTAATTAGTTGTGTGTCCCTGGGCAGTCCATTTAACATGTTTGCTTTCTTCATCTATAAAATAGAGGGTAATAATAGCACTTTCCTCATAGGATTGTTGAGAAGATCAAATAAGATTATGCATGTAAAATATTTTTTTAAACTTTACAGTGCTACATTGATTGTAGCTATTATTAATAACTGATATTTATATGAATGATTTTCAGTTTTCACAGTACTTCCTGTATAACCCTCTCAGGTACTATTGGATATATTATTCACATGTATAGCATGGCAAAATTGAAGGATTGAAAGGTTAGATGTAGCATAGTGTAAATAAAAAAGAAATGAAATTTATTTGGTTCAAGTCCTAACTCTGCCACTTACTAAGTCCTTTGTGTGATATTTAGTCAAGTAATTTTACCTCTCCAGGCCTTACTTTCTTTATGTATAGATTGAGAGAGTTGAACCCTTCTAGCTTTAAAGTTATAGAGCTTTAATACTATGAATACCTATAATTTGTCCCCTCTCTTCTGTTTAAGCATTTGATTTTTACAACCTGAAAGTATGTGCTCATTATAGTTTATTGTCTGATTAAGACTTTGCTGACACATGCCATGGGTAACAGTTATTGGAATACAAGATTATTTGATCAACATTGAAGAGAAAGATAAAAAAAAAATGATTATCAGAGGTATTGCCTGACAAAACAGAAAAGGTAAATAAAGGGGAATAATTTCTGCCATGTGTGGAGGTACTATCTACTTTACTCTGGTTCATTGAACAATATTAGAAAAAACAACTATGTCTTAGCCCTCTAAAAGTACCTTGAACTCAGACTCCAGTACTCCACCAGGACCCTTCCCATGACAGACACAAAGGCAGAGTAAGAGCTAAATTAATGTTCTAACGGTAGAATATATTCTATCTGCACAAAATTCTATGCCATGATGGGATGAAACAAAGTGAATAGTGATAAATTTGAATTTAGTCATGTCTTAGGAAGTAGATTGTGTCAGGTATTTTCTAACTCAAATGCCAGCACTATCCCTTCTTCTGTCAGTCTTGAGACAAAATACTAGACAATGGCTCTGATAAAAGAAACTTTAATGATACTTTGATCCTAGCCAATCTAGTTCAACAAACGTTCATGTGGCTATAATGTAAAAGGTATTTTGCAAGGAACTACAGATACAAAAATAACACCTTATTAGAATAATTAGCTCATTTTAAGCTTGGTACTGATATAATAGCCCCTAAGGTCTATGTGGTTCTCTGCTACTCAGCATTAGGATGGATATTATATGCATAAAATGATGGATTCAGTAATAATCACTTAGGCATCCCAATTAGGAAAGTTCCTTACAAAGGTTATGTCTGTGCATATGTTTGTATGTATATATCCAATATATTACATAAATATATTTATATGTATTTGTACCTTTGTATACATACATAAATATGTTATGGATTTTTTTAATCCATGATGGTATTATGCAAAATGTAGTTTCCCTTCTTATCTCTTGTAACCATGTTTATTTTAGTGTTGCCTTTGACTGAGATCATTATTGCTAGTCCCACTTATTTTAATCCACCTGACAAATAATAAATTCTGCTCCAACATTTCATTTGAATTCTTTATGAATATTGATGTTTCAAGCACATTTCCTGTAAACAGTATATTGTTGTATTCTTCTTCCTAATATATTCAGCTATTCCTTCCATTTTAGGTTCACTGTTCATGTTCACTGTTATGATTAATTCTGTTTTTCCTCTGTCAAGTGCTCTTATATATTTTTTCCTTCTTTGTCTTCCCCTCTGTACTGTAAGAAGAAGAAATTCAGGAAAAATAAGGAAAGTTGTCAAGACTAGCTATCTGCAACTAAAGCACTCCATTCCCTTTGTCAGACAAGTCAGAAGGACTGCTCCCTACTATCTTCTCCTGGCCCACATTTCATCACTGAGTCTTAGAATTTCTTTTCCTTTGAATTCCACCTTTATGATCCACTCTGTGAAATCACTCTGTGATTATATCTTCCTTCTTTAACTCATATCTCATCATCCTTATCCTGACTTGTTTCCCTTTTCACTTGAATGTATTTCCAAATCAAACTATCTGTATATGTTCATGTGTGGGAAATGATCCTTTGTTTAGTTCATATTAATGAGATTAATGAGTTGTTGTTTCCATCTACCCTTTTCTCCGTGTCTATTACTCTCTCTCTTTTGCTCCCAAATTTTGGAAATTTCTCACCAGTCTTTCTCATTTCTTCATACTATATTCCTTTTCTCCTTACTTTTTTATCCTCTACTAAATAATCACCATCTATATTTTATTAAGAGGTCAAAAGACAGTTTCTAATGAAGTCTTGGTGACCAGAGATTATGAAAATTGAATTGATTGGTGTGTTCAACCAGTTGCTCAAAAGGAAGACTCTAAATTACTGGTAAATCTTTATCTCCCATAGATCACAGCAAAATTGTTCCAAGAGTTAAAATGCCACCTGTGATTAAGACTTCTCTTTGGAAGGGAAACATACTTAGAGGCTATTGAATGTGCAAACTCTTTCCTATCAATCATTTAACAAGTATTTTTTAAACACTAAACTGCATGGCAGATGGGTAGTTAGATGGATCAGTGGATAGAATGCTGGGCCTAGAGTCGGAAAGACTCATCTTCCTGAGTTCAAATCCATACTAAGACACTTAATAGCTGTTTGACCCTGGACAAGTAACTTAAGCTCTGTTTCCTTAATTCACTAGAGAAGGAAATGGCAAACCATTCCTGTATCTTTGCCAAGAAAACACCATGGACAGTATGGTCAATTGGGTCTAAAAGTGTGAGACACAGTATGACTGAACAACAACATGTGTCAAACACTGTGCTAAGAATTGTGGGTACAGATACAAGCAAAAACAGTTCCTAATCTTCATGTTGCTTCAAACTAATAGAGAAACAACATGCAATCCACTATTAACAAAGTATATAGATGTTTCTAGATATGTATACTAAAACAGAGACATATATCAAACAACACATATACATATCTATAAACATATATAGAAGATAAATATACATATATACATAGAAGATGAATGTTTATATATATGTATATATATGTGTGTGATTATATATAGATATATATACATATATCTATATATAGATACATATAGATATATATACATGTATACATATATCTATATCTATATCTATATATCTATATATCTATATATCTATATATATCTATATATATATCTATATATATATATGTATGTATATATATATGTATATGTATATATATATATATATATATATATATATATATATATATATATATATATATACACATACAGAGAGAGAGAGAGCTAACATTCATATAATGCTAACTAGGCCCCAGGCACTATGTAAGTGCTTTATAATTATTACTTCATTTGATCCTCACAACAGCCCTGGGAGGTGGACTCTGCTCCATTTTCAGAAAAGAACATAGACAAAGAGTAGTTAAGCAATTTGCCTGGGATCACACAGCTAGTAAGAGTCTGAGATTGGATTTGAATTCATCGTCTTTCTGAATCCAAGTCCTGTGCTCTATCTGGTATACCATCTAGATGCTTACATCTATTTTATTTATAACTCCACATATATCTATCTAGCTATGATAGATAGAATGTGGTCAAGAATGTTATCTTCTATCTTTGATCCTGATGGAGATGGTCTAGGTGCAGGACAATGAATCCAAGACCCTTGGGAACATCAATACTTCCATACCTGTCCCTTCAGTCATTATCTTCGAAGGCATCAGCCTGACAACTGTCAGTTGTAGGTTCTACAATCAGCTACCGATAGGCCAAAAAATAGAGTTCTAGCCACCAAAGTCCTTGGAACTCTCATATCCTTGGAACAACCAAAACTCAATAGTTTGACATCAGAAACTACTATTTTAATGACATTAAAGTAGAAGTATTCAATTTACAGGGGCAGAGCCAAAATGGCAGAGTGGAGAAACAAGTCAGATAACCTCTTCCAATATTCCCCACCAAACTACTTTAAAATAATACCTCAAATCCAATTCTCAAGTGGCAAAGCCAAGAAAAGGACAGGTTGAGAAATTCATCCAACAAAAGACAACTTAAGAGATCAGAAATGGAAATGTGTGATATGGAGGTGAAGGTCCACATGAACGAAACACCAGTGGTGGGACTAAGTAGTACAGACAGAAGCAGCAGTAAGTTTCAGGAACTCTCAAGCAGGAGACAGTAAGGTGACCTGACAACTGAGCAGAAAGAGATTCCCGAGGATTCCTGTGCTAGCACTGCATGTGGGTCCAGATGACATTTGGTAACTGCACTGCACATATACACTTCTCAGTCTTAGTTCAATGGAACAGATGAGCACTTTCAGTCAAGGGGGAGCAGAATCCCTGAGGAACAGTATTGCTTTTGGTAACAAGGGAACAGAGAACTCGAGGAACAATATCATTCTGAGCCCAAAAGGAGCAGGGGTCTTGAAGAACAGTATTGATTGCAATCCCAAGGAAGCAGGGGCCTTCCAGGGTAAGAACCAGAGTGTAGAACCAGGAGAGAAGTGGCCACATCTCTTGCCCTTGGAAACACTGAATACTTCAAACACCCAGAATTGTCTCTAAAAAGAGCAGTACCAAAAAGCCAAAATCTTGAGACAGTGCCCCTAGAGCCAAACTTTGCCATAAAATTCAAAATGAAGAAAAATGCAGGAAAATGAGCACACAATAAAAAGACAACTTGACCATAAAAAACTACTGTGGTGACAGAGAAGATTAAAATGCAAACTCAGAAGACAACAAAGCCAAAACAACTACAAGTAATGTTTCAAAGGGAAAAAATGTAAATTGATATAAGCCCAACAATTTCTGGAAGAGCTAAAAATAATTTTCAACATCAAATAAGAAAAGAAGAGAAAAATATGTAAGGAAATGAAATCAAAGTAAGAAAATTATGAAAATATAATTAACAACTTAGTAAAAGAGGCATTAAAATTTGAAGAAAACAGTACCTTAAAAAAAGGAAATCCAAGGCTACAAAATGAAGATCTTCAATAGCATATCGCATTAAATCTCCTTGGAAATTAGTAAACCAGTGCTGTTGCAACAATTGGGGTAGCAGCTGCTGTGGGGGGTAAAAGACCAACACAAGTCCAACAACAAGAACATTGCCAGGATAGGTTCTTTGATATGCTTTACTAAGGAAAGTAGTGTTAAGGGGTTCACAATCTTATTTCAAACCACATACAAATATCATTCACTTAGTTCAAGGGAAAAAGCTAGCACTCTGAACTTCAGAGCAAATACAAAAACAAATTACAAATATACATTATAAACAGACCAAATACAATTCATAGTTAACAAGAAGGCATCAACATCTGAGTTCAGGAGCCAGGGAGCTCATAACAATGGCTGCCCCAGTGTCATGTGCCACACCTCTTGTGGCTCAGAGCCCCAAGGAAGAACACCAACCTCTGGGTTTATATATTTAGTTCAGGGTCAAAGGTGAGTCACACATGCAACTCACCCACATGACCTAAAATTGTCATAAAAATGTGACTTAAACCCACATGGTCTAAAAGTCTCTGATGTCACAAACATGTCACTCAAACCCACTTAAAGTAGGCTTTCCCTTGAGGAAAGGAGGTCATCAAAGACTCCTAATTTAATCAAGGAAACAAAGGCCAAGATCTTCAAGGGTACTTGTTTGAATAAGTGTTAAAAGCCCATCTTAATTACCAATGCAACTGCCTATGTTCATTGAAATAGTATATTCTATCTTGAGCCTTCCCTGTCCCATGTAGTCATCTGATCCCTGCAAATATATTCTTTTGGACATTCTGGACTAGGCCTTATTCTCAGGGCATCTCTAAAGGGTACTCTCCTTCTCAGGTTGCAATCACTTGAAGAAATTCTCAGGTAACTTACAATTTGACACTGACAAGATTCAGAAAAATGCAGTGCAATCTCCTAAATTTGCTTTTTCAATAATCAGTTCATTTCTTTGTATTATAATTTAATATTTGTATTATTGTTTAATATTTATCATTATTATTTAATATTATTGTTATTTAATATTTTTAGTTTTCAACATCGATTTCCACAAGATATATATTTCCAGATTTTCTCCCCATCTCTACTCTTTCCCTTACCCCAAGATGGCATATATTCTGATTACACTTTTCCCCAGTCTGTCTTCCCTTCTGTCACCACACTCCTCCACCCATCCCTTTTCCCCTTACTTTCTTGTAGGGCAAGATAGATTTCTATAACCCATTGACTGTATATCTTATTTCCCAGTTGCATGAAAAAACAACTTTTTTTGAATATTTATTTTTAGAACTCTGAGGTCCAAATTCTCTCCCTTCTTCTCTCCCTTCCCACCCTCCTTGAGAAGCCAAGCAATTCAACATAGGCCACACATGTATCATTATGTAAAACACTTCCATAACAGTCATGTCATGAAAGACTAACTATATTTGCCTCCATTCTATCCTGTCCCCCTTTATTAAGTTTTCTCCCTTGATCTTGTCTCTTTTCAAAAGTGATTGAAATTTCCCTGTCTTCCCCCCTCCAAAAAAAGACTTTTGAAAAAAGGAATTATGAATATATATTTCTTTTTTTCCATTTAATAACATTTTTCCAATTACATGCAAAGATAGTTTACAACGTTCATTTTTCCAAGACTTTGAGGTCCAAATATACTTTCTCCCTCCTTAGAGATGGCATGAAATCTTATTTAGGGCAAACATGTACAATCATAATAAATACATTTTCATGTTAGTCATGTTGTGAAAGAAAAATCAGAACAAAGGGGAAAAACCATGAGAAAGAAAAATAAAAGCAAAACAGAGAGAGATCATATACTTCCACATGCATTCAGATACCATAGTACTGTCCCTGGATGTGGACAGCATTTTTTGTGGTGAATTCCTTGGAATCATCTTAGATCATTGCATTGCTAAGAAGAGGTAATTCTATTAGAGTTGTTTGTGACACAATACTGCTTTTACTGTGTGCAGTATTCTCCTGTTTCTGCTCACTTCACTTTGCATCAATTCGCGTAAGGCTTTCCAGGTTTTTCTGAAATCTGTCTGCTCATCATTTATCACTCCCCCCCAACTTGGTGAACCTTAAAAAATAATGTAAATGTAAAGTCAATATATACATAGATACACCCCATACATACATATCTGTATTAAAAAATGACTATCTCCACTTGACTTTGTCAGCTTATAGGTTTCATTTCCTTTTTAATTAACTAATTAGTTAATTAATTTTTATTTTTCAGCATTTACTTCCATAAGATTTTGAGTTCTAAATTTCCCCCTCCCTTCCCTCTCCTTTCACCAACAAAGTATGCAATCTGATATCTGCTATATATATATATATATATATATATATATATATATATATATATATATATATATTCAGATTTAACATTTTCATATTAATCATGTTGTAAAGAAGAATTAGAACCAATGGGAGGAACCACAAGAAAGAAGAAATAAAACAAAATAGCTGCTCATCTTTTATTATAGAACAATACTATTTACTCACATTCTTATACCACAACTTTTTCAGCCATTCCATAATTGATGGACATCCCATCCATTTCCAATTCTATGCCACCACGAAAAGAGCTACTGTAAGTGCTTTTGTACTTATGGATCCTTTTCCCTTTTTTATGATCTCTTTGTGATACATACCTAGTACTGTTATTGCTGGATAAAAGGTATACAAAATTTATAGCCCATTTGTCATAGCTCCAAATTGCTCTCCAGAATGGGTGGCCAGTTTACAATTCCACCAGCAATGGATTAGTGTTACCATTTTCCCACATCATCTCCAAAATTTATCATTTTTTGTCACATTAGCCAATCTGATAGGTGTGAGTTGTGTAACAACAATGTTGCTAGCAGCTGCTGTGGAGGTGAAAGACTGAGAAGACCAACAACAAGAACACATAGGAGAGCTGCTAGCACAGTTTCTTTGATCTGCTTTTCTAAGGAAAGCAACTTTAAGGGGTTTACAATCTTACTTTAATCATACATACTTATATCCTTCACTTAGTTCAGGGGGAAAAGCCAGCACCCTGAACTTCAGAGCAAATAAAACCAAAATTACAAACAGAAACTATATAAACAGAGCAAATAATACAAACCAGTAGACAGGCTTCTAGCTGTCTGTCCAACATCTGGGTATTCTATGCTGGGGTAAGGGGAGGGGGTGGGGGGGAAGGAGCTCCTTCTGTTACCCAGAGTCTTGTCACCAACACTCTTCCAATAAGTGTGCCTCCAAAGGCAAATGCTAACCTTTGAGTACATACAATATTTCCCCATGTATAAGATGCAACTTAATTTTGGGGCACAAAATTTGAAAAAAAAATGTTTTACATAAAGTTATCGAACTCAAGTTTTATTCATCATAAAATTCATACAACTCCTCATCACTTTCAAAACTCCCATCCATTAGCTTGTCCTCAACTGTGTTTGATGATGAATCACTTTCTTCACGTATTGCCTTGTTCTCAGTCCTATCTATGGAATTTGAAATGCCACACTTCTTAAATGACTTGACAATGATCTCAAACTTGAAATTATCCCAGAATCTTTTCACCCAGGCACAAACTTCTCCTGTAGTTGGTTTCTTCACTCTTGCCTCTGATGGCCTTCTTCTGCCCTGATGTTTTCAGGAGGGTTTCTTCTTCCTGTTTCCAGTCTCAGATTTTTTCTCAGTTGGAGGAGGACTAAACTTACATTCAGCAGCATGATTTCCATTCACTTTTGCAAACTGGATCACTTTTAAATTGAATTCAGCATTGTATGAAAATCTTTTCTGAGCCATTTCTGGGCAGAACATGGCAAAATGTAACTTAATATACCGGTAACAAATGTGAAACAATGAGCTCAAAGACAAGTGCAAAAAAAGCAGTAAGTTCAAGTAAAAAATTCTATAACCACTGTATAAGACACACGCAGTTTTTAGACCCCAAATTTTTGAAAGGGTTGCATCGTATACATGGGGAAATATGGTATACAATTCTTCAGGGTCAAAGGGTGTCCCAACTGTTTGTCTCAAACCCACATGACTTAGGCCCTTTTGTCACTTAAACTCTTCTTCTGGGTCAGAGGACATCACAGCCATAGGACTCAAACCTGTGTGAACTAGGTCTTCCTTTGACTTAAGCAGTTCATTAAAAACTCCCAATTTAATCAAAGATTCCTTACTGCTGAGAAGCGCTCCAAAACAAATACAGCAAAAGGTCCCACTTTACCTGCCCTATTCAGACAAATGCAAGAGTAATTAAAGTCACTTGACTGCCTTAACATTCCAAAAGAGAAGACAACAAAAAGTCCCACCCTGAATACCAGAACAAGTTGTTACCTCAGACTTGTTTTAATTTGCATTTTTCTAATCCATAGTGTTGGAAGTCACATGATTTTTTCATGCCACCACAGACAGATTTAATTTCTTCCTCCAAAAACTGCCTGTTCATATCCTTTGACCATTATCAATTGGAGAATGACTGCTATTCTTATAAATTTGAATCTGTTCTGTATCTATTTGAAAAAAGGAGGCCTTTGTCAGAGACATTATTTATAAAAATCATTTCTCAGCTTTCTGCTTTCCTTCTAATCTTGTTAGAATTGGCTTTGTTTGTACAAATCTTTTTAATTTAATGTAATAAATTTATGAATTTTATATTCCAAAATGTTCTCTCTCTTCTTTGGTCATACATTCTTCCCTCCTCCATGTATCTGACAGGAAAACTATTCCTAGCTCTCCTAGTTTGCTTATGGTATCACCCCTTATGTCTAAATCATGTACCTATTTCAACCTTAATTTGGCATGTGGTATAAGATGTTCATCTATGTCTAACTTTTGTCTATTATTTTCCAGTGTCCCTAGCAGTTTTTGTCAATTGTGAGTTCTTACCACCAAAGCTGAAGTCTTTGGGTTTATCAAATAGAAAACATTAGTCATTGCCTGCTGTGTCTTGCATACCCAACAGATTCCACTGATCCACCACTCTAGTTCTTAGACAGTACCAGATAGTTCTGAACATCACTGCTATATGAAACAGTTTCAGATCTGGTTTTGCTAGGGAAACTTCCCTTGCATTTATTTTTATAAATTCTGTGATATTCTTGATCTTTTGTTCTTCCCAGATGAATTTTGTTATTTTTTCTAGCTCTATAAAATATTTTTAGTAGTTTGATTGGTGTGGCACTGAATAGTAAATTGATTTGGCTAGAATTGTCATTTTTATTATATTAGCTCAGCCAACCCATGAACAACTAATATTTTCCCAATTATTTAGATCTGATTTTAATTTTTGGGAAAAGCATCTTGTAATTGTGTTCATGTAGTTCCTGGGTTTGTCTTGGCAGGTAGACTTCCAAATATTTTATGTTGTCTACAATTATTTTAAATGAATTTCTCTTTCTATCTCTTCCTACTGGGCTTTGTTGGCAATATATAGAAATGTTTATAATTTATGTGGACTTATTCTACCTCCTGCAACTTTGCTAAAGTTGTTAGTTATTTCAAATAGGTTTTTACTTGAGTCTCTTGTATTCACTAAGCATACTATCATATTATCTTTAAGGAGTGATAATTTTGTTTTGTCATTACCTATTCTAATCCCTTTGATTTTTTTCTTCTCTTATGGCTAAGGCTAATGTTTCTAGAAGAATGTTGAATGATAGTGGTGATAATGGCCATCCTTGTTTCACCTCTGATCTTATTGGGAAAGCTTTTTGCTTATCTGCAATACAAGTAATGCTTGCTGATGGTTTTAGATATGTAGTGCTACATCATGAAGGCAGAATTCATGATTAAAAAGAAAATCATAAATATGCCTGAATGGTTCAGAATTGCAGGATGCAAGGAAATCTCTAAGTAGAAGGCAGAGGAATTAAAGCATTTATTTAAGCTCCAAAGTAGCAGACCCAGACACTGATTTCCTTAACAAGTGCTTATCATCTTAAGAAAACTCCATTCATTTCTATGCTCTTTAGTGTTTTCTAATTTAAAAATAAACTTAAATGCAAAATAAGAAGAGAAAACAGAAAAAAAATACTAAAACTTAAAGACAAAACAAGAAAAGAAAAAAAATTAAGTGCATAACAGAACATAAAAAGAATTCAATATGTAAAGCAATGTATTTCCATTTCAAGAAAGCCTATATAATAAATATAACACATTATGTTCATAATTGTTGATCTTTTCTTTGCTTCGTTGTAGCTTTTATTTTGTTTGCTGCTATGCACTTTTTACTTTGTTTATTTCTCTCTTTCTCCTCCACTCCCTGTAGCAACAGTTCAGCCAGCAGCTGCTGTGGGGGTGAAAGACCAAAACAAGTCCAACAAAAGAAACTTTGATCTGCTTTACTAAGGAAAGCAAACTTAAGGGGTTAACAATCTTATTTCAATCCAACATACACATATCATTCACTTAATTTAGGGGAAAAAGCCAGCACCCTGAACTTCAGAGCAAACACAAAGTACTAAAAACATACATTATAAACAGACCAAATACAATTCATAGTTACCAAGAAACCAACATCTGGCTTGACAAGCCAGGAGGCTCTTAGAGTGACTGCCCAGAGTCCCACACCAACACTCCTCCAGGCGTGAAAGCCTCAAGGGAGAACCTCTAGGTTTATATACCTTGTTCAGGGTCAAAGGTGAGTCACACATGTGACCCACCTGTGTGACCTAAAAGCATCACAAAAATGTGACTTAAACCCATGTGGTCTAAAAGCCTCTGATGTCACAAATATATCACTCAAACCCATGTAAACTAGGCTTTCCCTTGAGGCAAGGAAGTCATCAAGGACTCCTAATTTAATCAAGGAAACAAAGGCTAAACTCTTCAATAAGTGCTAAAAGCCCTCATTAATTACCAATGCACCCCCCTAGGGCTAATAATAAGCAGGGAGACACACACATACACACACACACACACACTCACACACAGTTATACACCTATATACATATACATGTATACATAGATATGCACACACATATACATGTAGTGAGATATACAAACATATACGTGGAGGTACACATACACATGTAAATATTCATATATACAAACATATATTAATACACATAGGCATACATACCTACACTTACATATACATAGATATCTATATTCATACAAATATACATTCATGTGCATGTATATAAAGCCATACTATACCTGTTTGTGCTCCCTTTCTCTGAAGGTGAATAATATCTTCCTTCATAAATCCAAGTCTTTCCATATTTTTCTTAAATCTACCAACTCATTCCCTACACCACAGTAATATTTCAACCTTATACTGTCTAGTTAATTTAAATAGTATTAAAAAATATTAATATGCCTGACATATAGTATAGTTTCCTTATTTTCCTTTTTTGACTAAATCTATATTAGCTTTAATTTTGTCTGAGATTTGATTAGTAACCCTGTTTCTTGTCACTAACATATGCTAATCCTGATACTTATTTTATATTTTTGTTTATTTCTTATTTTCTATCCTTCCTGACTCCTCTACTTTACCTCTACTCACTTCCTTGCCCTCCTTATCAATCAACCTACCACTCCCAAAAAGACCTCTACCTTATCCTCTTCCCCCACTTTCCTCTTGTCCTTTTGTTTCTGTCTAAATTTAGAAGACTTTTATAGCTTTCTAAAAATATATGCTTTTGCCTCTTTATCCCATTAAAATAGAAATCCTTCAACATCCCCCATCCAATTCCCAAAATCAATTTTTAAAATAAATTTGGAAGACTTTTATTACCTTCTAAATGTATATTTTGGTCTCTTTTTAACCTCATCTGACGTAAGTAGGGTTCTGTCTAAAATACCCACCCCCTCCCTATCACCTTAGCATTTTATTTCTTTCTGAATTTAGAAGACGTTTATAACTTTCTAGATATATATGTATTGTTAGCTCTTTAACCTATTCCTGATGATGCTAGGGTTTCAGAACTAACAGCCCACCTCCCTCATCTAACTTCTCTTTGTAAGTTCTTTCTTTCACATCTGATTAGTGTGACAATTATTCTTTCTACCTTTTCCTAGATAGTATTACTTTATAGAATCACATCATACTCAGTTCTACCTCAGTCTTTCTTTTGAACTAACTACTAATTACAATCTGAGAGGTATTTTCTCACATAAAAACTAAACAGCCTATTGTCATTGAATCCCTTGAAATTGGTCATTGATGTTTAGCTTATATTTCTTTTGGATATTGTAAGTCGAATTTTCTATTAAGACTGGGTCTTTTTGCAATAAAATCTTGAAAGTCTGGTAATTTATTGACTGTCCAAGTTTTTTTTGTTCAAAATTATGCTTAACTTTCCTGGGTATGATATTTCTTGCCACAATTCCTATTTCCTGGCTCTTAGAAATATAGTGTTCCAAAATCTGCAGTCTTTTACTGCTAGGTCTTGTGTGATTCTAATTGTGGCTCCAACATATTTGAATTTTGTTTTATTTTATTACTCTTAATATTTTCTTCTTTACCTGGGTGTTTCAGAATATAGCTATGACATTTCTGTACATTTTCCTTGTAGGATCTCTTTCTGGTGGTGATTGGTGTATTTTTTTCTAAGTCTACTTTCTCATCTTATTCTAATGCTTCAGGAAAATTTTCTTTAATTATTTCTTGTATTATTTTATTAAGATTATTTTATTTTTTATTGTGCCTTTCAGGTAGACTGATTGTTCTTATTTTTTCTCTTCTTGATATGTTTCCAGATCAATTATTTTTCTTATGAGATGTTTTATATCTTCATTTTTTTCATTAAAAATATTTCTTGGTCTCATAATTTTACTGGCTTCCTGTTGCTCAATTTTAATTTTCAAGAAGTTATTTTCCTTAATTTTCTGGATCTCTCTTTCTAGTTGGTTAAACTTCTTTACAAAATCTTGTTTTTTTTTTAATTTTCCTCAGTCTCTCTTGCTTTATTTTTAAGGTATCCTTTAAGTTCTTCTACAAATTCTTTTATTGTCAGGTGAACATTTGACTTTACTCTTTGTTGTATAAGGAGCTTTTTTTTGCTTCAGTATTGTCCTTGGAAGATGAACCCTGATTCTCCCTATTCTCATAGTGTCTTTCCATGGTTGGTTTTTTTCTTCTTTGTCTTCTCATTTAAAATACATACACACACACACACACACACACACACACACACACACACACACACACACCTCTAGTCCTGGAATATGAAGGATGATGCCTCTGGCCTCAGTTCCTCCTTCAATTCTCCCCTCTGGCCTGAAAACAAAACCAAGAACTCTTCCCTCCTGTAAGTTTTGAGAGTTATCTGTACCCCTTTCTCATTTCTTCTATACTCAGGGCATGTGCTGGCTCCTTTTCACCCAAAGCCATGTCACCAGAGCACAGTTGCAGGTGGTTTCCCTTATCAGCAGAGGTTCTCTTAATACTCCTCCACTCAGAGGCCATACTCTCCAAACTGTCTGGAAAGAGAAAATTCCTGTGACTGGGGCTAAGGCTACCTTGCTATCTAGCTAGCCCCAGGGTTAGCAGAACTATCATGGAGGTCATTACCCTTCAAAGGGACCAAACCTCAGTCCTGAAATGTTTCTGTTATTCTCTTTCTGTTGTACTGGGAGGATCACTGTTCCGTCCCAATTTTTGTTTAGTTTTACCACTCTATGTTCATTCTGAGGTACTATTTTGTCTTGTTTATGAAGGAAATCTTCAGTGGTCTTTTCGACCTCTCTTTCCACTTGGCTAATTCTGCCTTTCAAGGCATTCTTCTCCTCATTGGCTTTTTGGAGCTCTTTTGCCATTTGAGTTAGTCTATTTTTTAAGGTGTTGTTTTCTTCAGTATATTTTTTAGTATTTTTTGGGTCTCCTTTAGCAAGTCATTGACTTGTTTTTCATGGTTTTCTCGCATCATTCTCATTTCTCTTCCCAATTTTTCCTCTACTTCTCTAACTTGTTTTTCCAAATCCTTTTTGAGCTCTTCCATGGCCTGAGACCAGTTCATGTTTTTCTTGGAGGCTTTTGATGTAGGCTCTTTGACTTTGTTAACTTCTTCTGGCTCTATTTTTTGGTCTTCTTTGTCACCAAAGATAGATTCCAAAGTCTGGGACTGAATATGAGTGAGTTTTCGCTGCCTGGCCATGTTCCCAGCCAACTTACTTGACCCTTGATTTTTTGTCAGGGTATGACTGCTTGTAGAGCAGAGAGTACTTTGTTCCAAGCTTGAGAGGATGTGCTGTTGTTTTCAGAGCTATTTCTATACAGCTAGTTCTGCCACACCAGCACTCCTGCTTGCCCAAGAACTGCCAACCCGGACCTGATGAAAATCTTAAGCAGGCCCTGCATTCCTGCTCTGATCTGTCATTTAATTCCTCCCACCATGTGGGCCTGGGACTGGAAGCAACTGCAGCTGTAGTTCTGTAGCTGCACCACCTGTGCTGCCCCTGGGGCAGTGGCTGAAACATGAATGCCTTCCACTCTGTTGCCCGCAGCTTTTCCCACTAACCTTGTCTGTTGTCTTTGGTGTTTGTGGGTTGAGAAGTCTGGTAACTGCCACAGCTCACTGATTCAGGGTGCTATGGCTTGTTCCGCCTGGCTCCTGGTCTGGTTGGTCCTTCCACCACCCACACTGAGCTCCACTCCCCTCTGCTCCCCTCCATTCCCAGCTCCATGCAGGATAGACCTCACTCAGCGACCATCCAGGTTGTCCTGGGCTGGAGCTCTGCCTCCTTCTGCTATTTTGTGGGTTCTGCAGTTCTAGAATTTGTTCAAAACCACTTTTTATAGGTTTTTGGAGGGACCTGGCAGGGAGGTCACACAAGTCCCTGCTTTCCAGCCACCATCTTGGCTCCGCCCCCTCATATTATTTTTTTCTTAAAACCAGCTCTTAGTTTTATTTATTGTTTCAATACTTTTTACTTTTAATTTTACTAATCTCTCATTTGATTTTCACAATTTCTAATTTGGTATTTAATATGGGATTTTAACTTATCCTCCTCCTAGCTTTTTTAGTTGCATGCCCACTTCATTTATCTTCATTTTATCTGTTCTTATTCATATAAACATTTAGAGATATAAAATTTCCCCTGAGAACTGCTTTGTCTACACACCATACATTTTGATATGTTTTCTCATTATTATCATTCTCTTTGATGAAATTATTTATTGTTTCTACAATTGTTTTTGACCCACTCATTCTTTAGGATTGTATGATTTCATTTCCAAGTAGTTTTTAGATTATCTTTCCATGGCCCTTTATTAAAAATGACTTTTCTTTTCATCATGATCTGAAAAGGATACATTTAATTTTTCTTCCTTTCTGCATTGGATTGTGAGGTCTTTATGACTTAATACATGGTCAGTTTTTGTGTAGGTACCTTGTACCACTGAGAAAAAAAAAAGGCTATATTCCTTTCTTTCCCCGTTCACTTTTCTCCAGAAGTCTATCTTATTTAATTTTTCTTAAATTCTATTCACCTCCTTAAGTTCTTTGTTGTTTATTTTGTGGTTAGATTTATGTAGTTATGAGGGGGGAGCTTGAGGTCCCCCACTAATATAGTTTTGCTGTCTCTTTCTTCCTGTCAGACACTTAAATCTCCCTTATTCATTTGGATGCTATGCCACTTTGTGAATATATGCTTAGTATTGATAATGCTTCATTGTCTATGGTACCTTTTTGGAACGTTGTAGTTTCCTTCATTATCTCTTTTAATTAGTCTTGTTTTGCATTTACTTAGTCTGAGATAAGGATTGCTACCCCTGCTTTTTTACTTCAGCTGACTTATAATATGTTCTGCCTCAGATTTTTTCCTTTACTCTGTGTATATAGCTCTGCTTTAAATGTGTTTCTTGTGCACAAAATATTTCAGTATTATACTTTTCAATCCACTCTGCTATCTGCTTCCATTTTATGGGAGAGTTTATCCTATTTACATTCATAGTTATGATTACTATGTATTTCCCTCCATGCCATCTTTTCTCCTTCTTATAATTTTCTATTTGCTTCCAACTTGTCCCTACTCATTAGTGTTTTACTGGTGACCATTCCCTCAATCTGCCCTCCCTTTTATCAGTGCCCCCCTTTTCTTTCTCTTTTTCCCTCCTACTTCCATATATGGTAAGATAAATTTCTATACTCAATCAAGTGTGTATGTTACATGCTCTTTGACCCCAATCCAATGAGAAAAAAGTTCAAACATTGCTAACTCCCTTCTCTTCTTTCCCTCTAATGTAACATGTCTTTTATGCCTCTTCAAGTGATGCAGTTTACCCTATTTTCCTTCACCTTTTCTCTCCTCCCAGTATAATCCTTTTCCTTCCTTAATTTTTTTTATCATCACATCAAAATCAACTTATACCCATCCCATCTGTCTATATATATATATATATATATATATATATATATATATATATATATATATATCCTTTTAACTGCCCTAATACACATACAGTTTTTCAAAGTTACAAGTATCATCTTCCCATATAGGGAAATAAACAGTTTAATTTTATTGAAGAACATGTTTGTTTGTTTTTTTTTTTTTACTGTTAAATTTTTATGCTTCTCTAGAGTCTTGTATTTGAAGATTGAATTTTCTGTCCACCTCTGATTCTTCCATCAGTAAAGTTTAAAAGTCCCCTATTTCATGGTGTCCATCATTTCCCTTGAAAGAATATGATCAGTTCAACTGGATAGTTCCTTCCTATTTGTAATCCAAGCTCAAGTCCTTCATCTTGTGTCTCAAGTACTCCAGTCCTTTAATGTAGAAGTTAATTCTTGTTTTATCCTGACTGTGGCTCCTTGAAATATCATTTTTTTCTTTGTGTCTGCTTGCAGTACTTTTCCGTTGACCTGATAATTCTGGAATTTGGCTAAAACATTCCTTGGAATTTCCATTTTGGGATTTCTTTCAGGAAGTGATTGGTGGATTCTTTAAATGACTATTTTAACTTCTGGTTCTAGTATATCAAGGCAGTTTCCTTTGATAATTTATTTGGAGACATATTTATTCAGTGTCACAACCAGTCTACTACAATTGGCAATCAACGTTGAGTGCATGGGTGCAAAAAAAATCTTCATTAAAACCTTTTTTTGGAAAGCTTTATAGTTTCCACACAACAGAAACTAAAATAACCTGTTATACAATTAGTCACAAATACAATCTTGGTGGGTTTTTGTTTGCTCATACACAAAAAAGTATTGTCTAAAATGCCTTATTATAGCAGCTAGGCCCTACCACTGTTCTTGGCTAAGTTCACAAATCTCCTGTAACATGTACCTTCCCTGTCACTTCTCTGGCTTTCCTCTCCTGCTAAGCTTTGTTTCCTAATAGTAATTAAAATGTTCTGCCACTGCTGTAACTACTGCTACTACTGGAACCACCATAGCCACCTTAGTCACATGGTTTGGTAAAATAAGGGCCTGAGCTCTTGCCTCTAAAGTTTCCTCCCTTCATGGGAGCAAAAAGTTTGAAGACTGATTGTTGTGGTTGCTAAAATCATTGTAGCTTCCACTAGCTCCAAAGTTTCTTCCACTACCACTGCCAAAGCCACCTCTGCCTGCTCCATTGTTATAACTGTCATAACTGCCACTACTGCCTTAGCCACTGCTCTGGTTTCTATAACCACCATCATTTACAAATCCATTGTAGCCATCTCGGCTTCTGCCATATCCTCTACCACCATGACTGGCACCAAAACTACTACAACCACTGCAGTAACTACCATGGCCAAAGTTATCATTTGCACCAAAGCCCCTCTGCAGCCACCACCAAAGTTTCCAGAACCACTTTGACCTCTTTGACTAGATGAAGACCTGGCCCTTTCTTGCTTAGACAAAACTTTCCTTACTTCACAGTTGTGGCCATTCGTAGTATGGTATTTTTGCATGACAATCCCATCCACAGGAACGTGGTCATTTAAAGTAACAAAAGTAACAAAAGCACTATCTCAATCAGTCCTGATTTCAATCACTTCAATTTTTCCATATGGCTCAAAATAGTCTCTTCAGCGATGCTGCTCAGTGTTTTCTTTAATGTCTCTCAGAAAGATCTTTTTCACATTTAAGTGGGTATCTGACCTTTAAGAGTCCTCTCTGGAAGGGTTATGCAGTGAGTAGAGTAATGGCCCTGGAGTCAGGAGGACCTGAGTTCAAATCTGGCCTCAGACACTTAACACAGAAGCTATGTGACCTTGAGCAAGTCACTTAACCCCAATTGCCCTCCCTTCTCCCCTCCAAAAACAAAGAGATCTTTCTGGAAATAGCTCTCTTTGCTTCAACAACTCTGCCATTAACTTTGCAAGGTCTTGCATTTATGGCTGTATCTACGTCTTCTGGTGTGGCATAGGTAACAAAACCAAAACCCCTGTTCCATTTGGTATTTGGATCCTTCATCACCACGCAGTCTATAAGCATTCCCATTGCTCAGAAGGGCTCCTCAGGCTCTCCTCCATCATTTCAGACCTCAGGTCTCTGATAAAGAGGTTTCAAAGCCACTCAGACTCCTTGAGGTACTTTGAATTTGACATGGTGAGAGCAGTAGCAGATGCTTCAGCCATCCTTCTCCAATAACATCGAGACCAGAAAATGATAATTTCTTAAAAGATGCTGTCTAGCCTGTTTTTTGATCATGGCCCTCACGTACTCTAAAAAAAAATCTTAAATTATTCCTCCTCAATCTATTTTCCAGCTCAGTCGCTTTTCCAATGAGATATTTTACATTCCCTCTATTTGTGCGTTCTTTGATTTTTTTGACTGGTTCTTGATGTCTCATAGTGTCATTGGTTTCCATTTGCCCAATTCTAATTTTTAAGGAATGATTTTCTTCAGTTAGCTTTTGTATCTCCTTTCCCAATTTGGCCAATTCTGTTTCTTGAGGAGATGTTTTCATCAGTCAATTTTTGTGTTTTCTTTCCTAAGCCACTGATGCCTTTTTTAAAATAATTCTCCTACATAAGTCTCATTTCTTTTCCCAACTTTTTCTTCTACCACTCTTACTTGATTTTAAAATCCTTTTTGAGCTCCATCGAGAGGAATTTTTGAGCTTGTGATTAATTCATATTGCCCCTTGAGGCTTCACATCTAGGCATTATGACATCGTTGCCCTCTTGTGAGTTTATGTTTTGCTCTTCTCTGTCACCATAGTAGCTTTCTATTGTAGGGGCTCTTTTCTGTTTCTTACTCATTTTCAGACTATTTCATGACTTCTAAAGTTGAGCACTGCTCCTAGGGCAGAGGGAGTACTATTCCACACTTTTTATGCAGGGGGACAGGAGTCTGGTCACTGGCTTTCTACACCAGAGCCTCAGAAGATTGTAGTTTGCCCACTGAGCTGGGGGTGACTTCAGTTTCTTCCACTTGTTGTGTTGAGGTTCTGGGTCTCACAAGTTGCTTTCTGGGCTGAGGCTGGAGATCTCACTGCTGGTCTGCTGATCCAGGAGCAATGGGCATTGGTTTCTGATTTGTGATGTGGCTAAAAGCCTCCTGCTGGCTTGCCCAAACATCATTTTCCTGGACTGTACTCCCCCTTTGCCCAAGTGATACAGACCTTTCCTGAAATCCTTTTAAGTTATCTTAAGCTTAAAAATTGTTTCTCTCTCTTCGTGTGTGCTGTTGCTCCAGAATCCATTTAGAGACCTGATTTAACATTGTTTCTGAGGGAAACTGAGGAGAACTCAGGCCACTTCCTGTATTCTCTCTAACATCCATGCACACAATTTCCTAAAAACAGTTTCAAATCCTTTAAATTTCCTTAATTGAAAGCCTCTTCTGTAGGCCAAATTTGGGACCTATAAAGATTTTTCTATATCATAGCCAATCTTTGCCTAATTTGAAACCTCTTATTTTTAGTAATCTCTTTTCAATGTGAAGCTTCCCCTCATCTCAGGCCAATAAGTACTTCCCTAAGAGAGGTCTTTAAAATTATTAGAGTTGGCTTTTACACAGTCAAAGAGAGTGTATTTCATCAAGAGTTTCCTCTAGTCCCAAGCTAAGAGAAATTTCCCTGGGAGGGAGGTAGCCATTTGTATGCTAAAAACCTATCCCATTTTTCCCTTCATTTGAATCTTCCCCAACAATTTGGAAGACTACTTTGGTTTGGCCATTTATTATTTAAATACTAGATTCCTATTATTCAATTAGGGAAATGACCCTAGGGATATCCTTCCCCAATAGCGCCAGGGTTTACCTTATCTTAGAAGAATTGAGATTGATGGGGAGCTCGACCCCAGGGGCAGTCTTGTATAGGGAATTCCTTCAGTGAAAAAAACAACCAACCAAAGTGCTTTAAGTAGCTCCATGAAGAGGTTAGGCTGTGGTTCCCTCTCCAACCACCTGTGGTTGCTAAATGTCACAGTTAAATTGAGGTAAACTGAGGAGATAAAATCCAAGCTGTGTAATTTATTAGCAAGGCATGCATTTGCAAAAATACCTGGCCCAAACCTCTTCAGTGGGCTATAAAGAGAGGGTTACAAGAGTTTTTACAGTAAACAGTTAGTACTTTT